>NC_063255.1:43961949-44267990 GCF_020740725.1 Corvus hawaiiensis
TAGAATTGCTTACAGGGCCTCAGTTGCAAATGCAAAACATTCAAAACTCGAACTAATTGGTTATATTAGAAAACACACTTTGCTTTTTTCAAGAGGCTGATTGTGAGCCATTTTATGAGCTATTCATGAAAATATCCTGGGCTGTTTGCATCAAGCACTGGGATTTTGTTAGAATAGAAGGGGGAGAGTGCACCATGAGTGGGGAAGTAATTCCCTTGCAAAGGATGTGCTCGGAGGCTACTTAGGTCAAAAGAATTTATTTTTTATTCCACGGGCTGAAGAACTGCCCATCATCTGCTTTATCAGGAAAAGAGGGTTGAGTCTTTGGCCCCCCTCAGAGTCATAAGTGACTGAAGCGGAAGGGATTTCCCCAAAAAAGAAAGGAGTGTTTTGAGGAGCATGGCAATACCTCTCTGCAGAACTGACCATTGGCCAAGAGAGGGTCCTGCTGTCCAGCGCCACAGCCCAAGGTGTCCCTGAGGATTTGCCACATCCTCTGTCTTCTCTGGTAGTGCTGCCACAGACCCTGAGCACAGCAGAAGGGATTCCAGGGATTTGTCAGCACGAGGAGGCAGAGCATGGGCTCCTACTGATATTTCCACTCCAGGGGTAGCAATGACAAATTCTGCCACTCTGGCTTCACAGTTGTTGTTGGTAGTGCTGTGAGAGCCTCTCAGCGAATGCAGAGAACACCTTCAAAGAGCATCTGGCAGAGTTAATGAAGGGGTGGTAAATTACTTGGAAGGGGACAGATGATAAAAGCCTCTGTGTGTGAAAATAAGAGACAATAGGAGTGAAGAGGGAAGGGGGAAGGGGAAACAGGAAAGGGAAAAGGAAAAAGGAAAAGAAGGAGGAAAGAGAAAGAGAAAGGGAGAGGGAGAGAGGGAGAGAGGGAGAGAGGGAGAGGATAGAGTTCTGAAATTCTGATTTTATCTAAAGAACATTTTCTGACAACATGTATGTTTGCTACAATAAGTAGCCCTTTCCCACATGCTTTTGCTTTCTAGCTCTTGCTATTAACTAAACACTGTGAATTTTAAAAGAGATAGGAAAAAAATTAGTAAAAGTTTTCCTTCAAGACCAAATATCTGCCAAACGCTGAGTGCTATGGTTAATGGCTTTTGAACATTCACAGGAACAATCAGGGCATTAAAGGAATTAAACAGAGCTCTTAGAATCCAGCATAAGTTGCACTGTTAAAGACATTAACGAGAGATTCACATTGTACTGTGTGTTTTTATAGTCTTGAAAACAGAGGCTTAATACCACTATTTCATGCACACATAATAAGAGAAAATGACAGCCCATGCCTTTTTGTCCTGATAAGTATTTGCTGGCACCTTTCTTGTCAGTAAAGATGTGTTCAAAGGCCTTTTTCTCCCCTTTTCTGCTGAAAACTGTTTCGTATCAGAAAAAGGATTAGTCCCATATGTAGCCTTTTCTTCTTGTCAAGGAATGAGCTCAAATCTCCAGGTAAATATAAAAGGATACGAGCTTTTAAGAAGTCTGTAAGTTACAGTGTTTATGAACCTGACTTGAATTCAGTTTTGATTTCTGAAGAATTTAAAATTTAGCTGAGAGTAACACAGCCTCACCTTTCCTTAGTGACATGTGGAAGGCCAGAACAAGAAAAGAGACTGACTTACTCTGACTTACTCTGCTGGTGCTTGATGAAATCAACACGGACTGGGAAATTATTGTTATTAGGGAAAGAACAGTTTAAATGACATGGGGCTCTCTTGCCTTGGTGAACTCTTAGCCCTCTGTGACACACTTCACCTTTAGACTTCAGGCAGTTTGTTGTTTTCTTTTTCTCTGTCCGAAACACAGAGAGATCAATATTCTTGGTAAAAACAGGACTTCTACTTTCAATCAAAGCCAAAGGGAAGCTCTGCAGGCCTTCTTCCTAGATACAGATAAAATACTCTGGTGATCGCATCACACCCTATTCTCAAACTTCTGGCACCAGATTCTACTCAGGAACACCAAGACTTCTTTGTAGTCTGAAAGAGGAAACAAATCAAACCTCAAGAGCTGGTCCTACATTTAAAACCTGTGCTCCTCCCACCAGAAACCTCTTTTCCTGTGATCTGCAATCCTCACTGTTTATTACAAGAAAATACTTCTTTTTGATTAGCTTTACATCAGTTCTATACGCTTTATGAGCTTTTATGCCTTTTTATCGAAATATGTTTAATACCACTGTCTGCTTATGACACCATTCCAGGAATCCCTTTTGACTCTTCTCTCCAGATTCCTGAAGAAGGTCAGGTCACTCTGGGTTTTACACCAATAAAAATCCCAGTTGTTCAGATCCTAGGCATGATGGGCAAGCACAACTTCCCTGCTGACACAGAGATTGAAGACAAACCCCTCTATTGTCACTGGAAAACAAAAGAAAGGAGAAAGTCCGTACCTATTGGAAATCTCTGTTTACCTGGAAGGACTCTGCCTCTCCCTTTCTCAGCAGCAGCTCGGCAGCCGGAGGCCAAGAAGGACAAGAGAGGGAGGGCTGGCTGATTTGTCTGGCAATTTAACACCACTTGTAAACAAGAGCTGAGTCTGCTAATAACATCTCTGCAATGGCAAGTCCGTGCTGAGGATGAAGAGCTGGGCCACTTGGGCTTAGTTTGCATCAAATTAATGGCACGGTGGGTTTTCATCCTGCAGATGTGACCTCTGTGGCAACAGTCTCTTCATCCTTCAGGGAGGTTCATACCCACAGGGACAGTGTTGCTCTTGCCAGCAGACCCCAGGTTGTCCTCATGTCAAAAAATCCAGGCAAAAATTACTTCTTAAATGAACACTTTCCTTTTGCTCTCAAACCAAAGATTTAGATGTAATGGTATGCTAAGAACAAATTTGCGTCCCTGTTGTCTGTCAGGACAGGTGTAAAATCCTACCACATCCAGAGAGCGAGGCACTGATTCCACTTCCACTGTGGCAATGACTTGCAGGAGCAAGTAAAGTAAAGGAAATTCTGTGCTGGAAGGGTGAAGTTCTGTCACTCTAAATCAGTGTGATGCCTGGAGGGTTTTATACCGGGTTTGCACCTAAGCTGATGCTAAAGAAGTACATAAGGCCCAACATAGACCTAAGGTTTGCACAGCCGAGTTTAGGCTAAGGGAGCATAAATAAAATGGTCTTTCCAAGCCAAAAGGCTAATGAGAAATGTTGGTATTTCCTCTCTCCTTCATTGTTTAAAGTATAGAAACATATTTTCTGAGATTTTGGAATTGCAGCTAAAAATCATGGCCAGGTTAAATTACGTAAGCGGTTGTTGTGCGTTTATAACTGTGCAGGTCAATATCAGTGTAGCTGCTTCTGGTAATACAAAAAGCTCTTTCAAGATACGTCTTAAGAAAGAGAAACGGGTTTTTCCTTTTCATTCTTAACTGCAAAGCCTTCTCCAGGACGTACAGCAAACAGGTTATCTAGATTGCCTTTTCACAGCAACAGAACACTCCCCCTTTAATCTGCCTGGATTGCACAATTCTCATCTGTATTAAGGAATTTCATTTAGTCTCTGCTGTAAGTAAGCGATTTCTGTGCAAGAGGGTTGATAAAGGATAAACCCAAATTAACAAGAGTGGTGTTTCTTAGGGCTACCATTACTCGTCACACACTTTGAACAAGCCATAGCATCAAGCCCAAAGCTAATATGGCTCCTTGTTAAATATTTCTGATGGATTGCACGTCCTTGTGTGAAGAGGGAATTCGGACTTAAAGCCAGTATTTATGCATACATGAGCATTGTGCATGAACATTGCACGTTCAGAATGAAAACCAGCTATCACCTGTACGGGGTAAACACTGCAATAACACCAACACACTTCTCCCATCAGGTTCACAGGCAGCTTAACCAATTCTGTGCTTGCAAATAGCCTGTTCTGGCATCTGTTGTCGCTCGGAACCGGGGAAAGTCACACCTAGATACTGCAGGACCATGAAAATCTCTCCAAATACAAACCAGTCTCCAGGTGACACAAGTGACTACAGCAAGCTCCAATAACGTAGCAGGGAACGCAGATTTGTTGTGTTCTCTTTGTCATGATGGGTTTATAATTCACAGACTCAGAGAAGGGCTTCAGTTGGAAGGGACCTTAAAGACACTCTAGATCCAGCCCCTGTGCCATGGGCAGGGACACATTCCACTAGCCCAGGTGGCTCAGACCACATCCAAGCTTGGGCAAATACCCAAGGACACCTTCTCTGTTTTACAAGGTCAGATTTCCATGCTCCTATTCACAGATGGCTCCAGTCGCATGCAGAGGATTGCTGGCTTGGTCACTCTCATCTCCACAACCCAGCAATGGTCCTAGTTTGGATGGCTCTCACTGCTCCCAAGACGCCAGGGAGCAGCTACTGCCTTTGCTCCTTCCGCTTTCCTTTCCAGGATCAGTGATTTACCGCTGCTTCCTCCACGTCTGAGACAACTGGAAGAGATAAGGGACTGCGGATGCAGCTTCTGACAGAGAGCTGATAACAGTCAGCTGAGTATTTTCTTCTGCCACTACGCTGTCAGGCTGCCTACACAAAGTTCCTCCTGCTTGGAAAGGGGCTGGTGTGAGCAGCAGGAATTGATGCTGGCTGGAACATTTCCAAGAACCGGACAAAAGCAGCGTTCTGTGGAAGGCCACCAGCTGCCCTTTGCCAGCAGCACAAGGTGTGAAGGCCCCTTTGAAGGCCATCCCTGCACAAGGACAGCCTGGCCTTCCAGTACCTCTGCCAGTACCCAGAACACCTTTCAGCCTTTGGGGCTGGCCCTGTCCCTCGCTCTGGAGAAGCAGCTTGCTGTTAGAGCTCCCATATCCACAGTTGCTGGCTGGATTACCATGTTTTGCCACAGACAGCCCTTCAGACAACAGTACACAGAGGCTCAATCTGCAATAAAAGGGGATTTTTTTCCAACTTTTCCCTTGGACCGGTGTGCAGCAAGCACACCTGAGCCTCATTCAAGTCTCTGTGGGGGCCGGGAGTCAGCTTCTGTTGGGAATTTAAAGCTTTTACTCTACTTTCCACAGCAAATCGTGAAGCAAACTCAGCTGCACCAAACCCCAAATTTCACTTTAAAAATTACAATTTTCATTTTCCTCTACTCAAGCCATGAAGAAAACAAACTTTACTTGAGTGAGCTGGAGGCACAGCGTCCTCCCAGATCCTTCATGAGCAGAAAAATACTCCAGGGGAAGAAGCCAGAGTTTCCTGATACTTCGGAAGCTTTGCAAAACCTTCCCACCTGTGGTGGTACTGCACCCTCCTGAATTCCTGGAGCTCTCACTCACCTCAGGTACAGTTTGGACAGGAAGGGGCAGGAGGAGGGAAGACTTTGCAAACACTGTCACAAGGCCAGGGCTGTTTTCATTTATGGTGACAGGTTGTAGGACGTAATCTTTTAATTAATGTGAATGAGGGAGGTGCTGAAGGGCAAAAATTCTCAGTAACGAGGACATCTTCCACTTCCACAGCAAGGTAAATGAAGGGGAAAGTGCAATCCTCTCTTTCATGGAAGGAATTTGATACACATTCTTGTTGCTGAATACATGCCTAGACAGCGGTGATTTAGGACATCTAATCGGGCTCCCACAGTATCATCCCATCTGTTTGGCCACATTTTCTTTCTTGTGCTCATTGTGCACGATTTCTCCTCGCCGGGTGGCTCCTGGCTGCAGTTCTACGCTCAGGGGAGTCCCGTTTTCTCAGCAGGCCTCTGCAGCGAGTCTGGAGCCAACGTGTGGCTCTGCTGCCATCCCAAATGTGCCGTTCCCTTGGCCAGCCTGGCTGCAGCTGGGGCATCTGCTGGGCACGGCTGGGGATTTTCACGGCCAAAAGCCTCCAGCGTCCTCACGTCTACATCTGCCCATTGCTTTGGAGAGCACAAATCACAGAACACTCATCTCACTTGACAAATGTCATTTATTGCAGATTGCTACACCCGCGCTGACAATATAGAACTCTACAGATCTAACTTTAAGTTAAAAAAAGTTATTTATTAGATTTCTACAACAATGCAAGGTAAAAATATACAAATACCAACTTCCGTTAACAAGAATTAATTTATTGCCAACCTCTACAAGAACTCACTATACACAAAGATCAACTGAAGGTTAACAACTGAATTTATTGCATACTACTACAAGCGTACAGCCCATATATCAGTAGAAAAATATCAATATCCCTCTCTAATTAGCCCTATGCCAATAACTCAATAAACAGCATATTTAATAATTCAATAAACACATATTTAAATAGAAAATTCAATATTTAATAATTCAATAAACACATATTTAAATAGAAAAAGGACATTTATAACCACCACAATATACAAATATAGATTAAATATTAGATATTACATAGTGTATCTATAAATAGATACATACAACAAACCTATCTATAGGCAACCATACCAATCTACATATCCATACAACTAAATCAATACAAATATATAGCTGTACATCTCAACCCATATGTAAATATAGTTACACCTAGAAATAGATCAATATACATAGAAAAATATAAAAATAGACATATATACCTAACCAAATACTACTATACCTATTTAAGTAGCCATATACCTATACCTACATCAATAGAAATAGATACCTAGAAAACAGTATACAAAGGAAACAGAACTTAACACAGATATAACAACATACATATATTCTTAGATAGATATAGACACATACATATAATTACAAACATATATGTATATATATACATAGCATACATCCATAAATATAACAACATACATATACAAATATACCTATACAAATAGCAACCTACATATAAATGTCCATGTAATGGTCACTATCTTATGAGCAAGTCCATACATCTTTAAACAGAGATACAAGAAGAGGGATTCCAGCCGCCCCATCATCAAAGCCTCTCCCTCGGTCTCTTCCTCCCGTGCAGAGCAGCTCTCCTGGACGGGGACAGCAGATGGGACACCTGGCAAGCAAAGGGAACACCGAGTCAGGATCGGGACGTTTCCCTTGGCAGCAGCTGCACTTCCATCAGAGAAGAGAAATCTCAGAGCCTCCCCAGGAGGGTTAGAAAGAAAAAGCAGGCCCAGCGGGCCAGGCTGTGGCGAGCGCAGCCCCGGCGGGACCGTCCCGCAGCCCCCGGCAGCGCGGCACAGCCGGCACCGCTGCCGGGCCCTGCCGGCACAGCTGCCTTGCCCAAGGACAGCCCCTGTGCCGCCCGGGGCAGCCGCGCTGAGCGGCCCCAGCACGGGCAGGGCCCGCTCCTGCCCAGCCGGCCAGTGCCCGCGGCCAAAGCCCACGCCACCCTCACGCCCACCCTGCCTCAGCGGCCCTGGGGCCTCACCCAGGGTCTCGGGCGGCAGCAGCAGGTCCATATTCGCTGCTCTTGCTGTGGCCTTCCGCTTCTCCCTGCTGGTTCTCGTCACTCTCCGGCTCTTCTCAAGGTCTTCAAGGCAGCTGTTGCAAAAGTGGAGGCTCTGGAATTGGTTCCAAGGGCTGGCAGAGCTGCAGGCCCAGACCCCTCCGTGCTCCCTGCTGGCCCCCTCCATCCCCTCAGCCCTGCCATGCCCTTGGCAAACGCACAGCTGCCTTCAGTTTCTTCAGACCCCCACAGTCCTCTCACGCCCCTCAGTCCCGTCAGATCCATCCCGTCCCCTTAGACCTGCCACCCCCCTCAGCCTGTGCCACTTCCCTGTTACCTCAGTGCCACTTCGCCCTCTGCTCCCCCAAAGCCCCCAGTCCCACCAGCACCTCAAGGTCACCGTCCTTTCAGTGTCACTGCCTCCTCAGCGCCCTCAGCCCCCTCTGGCTCACCGTCCTCCAGCAGCTCCTCAGGGCACAGTGCCTGCGGCCACCGGCAGCTCCCACCGCTCCAGGGACACCGGGGCTGCAGCTGCTGCAGCTCCGCCCGGCCCGGCCGCCAGCTCGGAGCCAGCACAGGAAGAGGGGACAGAGGGGGCACAGGGGCAAAAGCAAGAGATTAAAAAGGTGGCTGAGGGCAGAAAGAGCTTAGAATGCAGCCTAGGCCTATATAAACATCAATCTATGTATCTAAACATCCAAATACCTCTAACTCTATAACTCTGTACATTTATAAATACAACTTATATATATATAAATTTTTCTCTACACATATATAAATGTAACTGCAAATCTGTAACTCTAACTGCCTATGTATAAATATAATTACATCATATCTATAACTATATAAATTTAACTACACAGATCTATAAATACACGCACCTATAAACACAACTGTATAAATCTATAAATACTATATGTAACTAATAAGTAGAGTATAAATACGATAAATAATTATATGGATATATAAATATAACTATAGACATCTATAAATCTATCTACAAACAGAGGGATTCCACCTGCCCGATGGTCACAGGCTCTCCCTCGGTCCCTTCCTCCCACGCAGGGCAGCCCTCCTGGAGAGGTAGATCAGATGGATATCTGGGAAGCAAAAGGAACACTGAGTCAATATAGGCCTTCAGGCATCTCTCCTTTTGGAAGTAATTGCCTTTCTATCAAAGACCGTAAAAGGTGACCTGAAAGGCAGACTCTCACTTGGGAGTTTGAAGGCTGCTCTTTAAAGAACAGGGAGCATTCCAAGTTTTCAAAACCTCCAAAGGTTTGAAGTCTCCCAATAAAGTCTCAGCACCCCCAGTGCAAATGGCACCAACGAGAGCCTGAAGCACAGACAGTCCCAGCTCCCACACAGAAGCCCAGCCTTGTTCCTCCTCTGTGCTGACAGAGACACCTCAGTCCTCACTGAAACGGCTGAAGCTGAAGGGGGCTGTGAGCTGGGTTATGAACCAGCTCCATTACCTGGGACCTACAAACTGCCCTCTGCAGTGAGCAACAGCGGCTTCAACTCGACCATCAGCTCTGGCAGGAAGAGCTGGGAGGGAAAGATCTCCCCATGAGGCCTGCAGGCTGCACCAGCCTTGCTCAAGAATGCAGATCCAAGGTGCTCTCTCTCTCCTGTTAGTTCTCGCTACTTTCGGGTAAGTTAAGTTTTTCCTTTCCAAATCATAAATCCTTGTGGTTTATGATTTGTTTGGCCTCTGACCTTCTGCTGCTTGTATTTTTAACGTGGCTCACTAGGGCTACCAGCAGATTGGTCCTACATTGATTTAATGTGCTGAGACAAAAAGCTCAGACTTCTACATTGACTTTTTGCTGGGGTTTTGCTCTCTTGCTTCAAGAGTCACTCAGTGTTGCCTCCAGAGCACTGTCACCTTGCAGCAAACTCATCCACGGACTTCAGCTCAAAATTGGGACACCCGGGTTGGTGACACAATTCCCACAGGGTCAGGGTTATTCACGGCTCTCTGGCCACAGCACAGCACTCGGTGTCAGTGCCTCTGGAGAAGCGTGGAGGGCAGGATTTGAACGAAAGGCACCAGGGAGCACCAACCCTGCAGACAAGAACTCAACTCTTCTCATCTCCCTTCCTGCCAGAGGCAGGCTCAGAGCAGCCGCCTCAGAGCTCTCTAAAGCAGTGTGGGCTCTCTCCTTACCAGGCTCCTCGGGCTCCAGGGAACTCTTTCTGCAGCTCATGGCGCCAGGCAAAGCTCCCTCTGCTGCAGCCCTGTTCCCGGCCTCCCCTCCTGAAGACTCAGGGGCAACACTAAGATTGACCTGAAAAGAAAACCAGAAAGAAAGAAACCCAAAGATCACTTACTGTTTTCTGCAGGGACACAGTAGATCAGAGCCTGCCACATTTTCTTCTCTTGAAGAAGAAAATGCTCTTGAAAACTGCTGTGTCTGAGTTTACAGAAGACGAAAGCTCATCACACTTGGCAATGAGATATTGGGATCCCAAAAAATCCCACTCGCCACCTTGACTCTGCCCTTCCTGGCTAATGTATCTGCAGCAGGCAGTGGGTCTGCATATTAAACAAAACAGAGAAATTCTTTGGCAAAGTTGTCTAATAATACGCAAAAAGGCCAGTGCCAACACAGGAACTGAACGCTCCAGGCAAGGCTGGGAAGAGGCAAGGGTTAAGAGGAAGGGGATTCCTCAGTCAAAGAGGGAATCTGGCAAACACAAGGACTCATGGTCCCTGACTGAACTGCTCTTCCACACAGAAGAAGCCCCTGGGCTTCAAGGAGTCCTTAACCCTTTCATGTCCAGCATCATCATTGTCCTGCTCACCAATCACACAAGTCATGGGGCCTCAAAACCAACACTTCTGCCCCCTAAAAGCTCCACTGCTCACACACTTTCATCCCTTGTTCCTAACAAAGTCTGGGCCCCAAAGGCCTTCAACAGTGGAGAAGATTGACTTCTCAAACACAGTCCAAAAGCTGCCAGAGCTGACAAAGTTGACACTGAACACATGCAGTGGGCACTAAGGAAGGAGTCCTGCCAGCTCCTGGCACAGGGATGTGCCCCTCCCTCCACAGCCCTGAGCACAACAGCAGAACAGTCTCATCCAGCTGCAGCTTTGCAGGGACTGCATGGGAGCACACATCTCTTCCCACAGAGATGCCCAAGAGGAAGGTGCCTGAGCTCTGGAACATGGAGAGCAAGACTGGCAAGTTTGCCCAGCTGAGGATTTGCCAGATAGAAACTGGAATGGAGGCACCAGGCTACTGAGAGGACCAGAAAGCTGCAGCTCCAGCCCATCCCCAAGCACGGCTCTGGCAGCGCCTGCACGCTCGGCACGGCTCACACAGCAGCAGCAGCAGCTGCAGCTGCAGCCCAGCCCTTGCTTTGCCTTGGCCTTCCCACCCAAAACAGGCAGAGCCCACGTCTGCTGCTCTAACAGAGGCACCTCTCGCATGCCCCTCCCTGCAGGGGACACTTTGCCTTCCGTGGCAATTCTCCCCACACTCTTCTCTTCTTTCCCATCACACAGAGCCTCTTAGAACCTAAAGAGCATCACCACAAAGGCCCCTGCACCAGGGATTCTTCCCAGCAAAAGGAGCACCCAAACCTGGCCAACACAGGCTCACACCTCTCATCCTCACTAAGGGGGGAGGGAAACTTTCTCATCCCTCTTCTTTTGGAAGCTTGCTTGACCAAGCAAATCCTTCCTTGTCCATTCAAAGCTTAATCCAAGAAGCCTTTGCTTCTCAGCCATGCAACAACATTCACAGCTCTCAGCCCAGCCCCTTTCATTCCCACCCAATGGAGTTACCTGAGCACAGGGAGACCTTTCAGGCAGGGATGGTGACAGCATCTCCTCCAGTGTCTCAAGAACAAGGTCGAGATCCAGGGGTGGCAATTCCTCTTGCCCAGGACTATTCCAAGCCCAGCTGGAGGCCGTCCATGCTGCCCAACCAGCACTGCCAGGTGGAGCACTGGGGGCTGAGCTGCCCGGTGTGGCTGCAGGAATCCAAACACATTGGTCAGGCTCCAGAATGTGGCTTTGGGACACAGAGCTCTATTGCTGCCTTGCAGCAAACATCACAGGAAGCACACAGCAAACTCAATGCCAGAAATGTATTCCAACTTCCCAGGGGATTGGAAGACTGATTTCTTCCTCTCAAACAGTGTTTCTTCTAATTGATGATAGGTATGTACATTAAAGGATGGATTGTAAAACTGATCTACACACAAAGACTTTGTAATCTCAGCCTTTTCTATCTCCCCAGCAGCTTCTGGATGTGGCTGCTTCTGAGTTTCTCATCCCAACAGACCACAGAAAGTGGATGCACCCAGGAAGAGCCCAGATCTGCAGACACACATGCTAAAATTCAACTGTGACTGTATTGTAAAAAGCAACCTTGTGGGTGAGGCCGTATTCTGCAGCTGCAGCAGTTCTGGGGACACACAGAGCTCCTTGAAATTTAATAGCCTTCTTTGCAGGAGAGACAATCTGCAAACTCTGCAATATCCTGTCAGCATCCTAGTTGGGCTTCATTCCAAGGAAGATAGGGGTGCACCTGACACTGACCGCTTGTGGACCAATGTTTTTTGCCTCTCCCTTTCATCCCTACAGAGAGGCTGCCTGGAAAACGGCCAGAACACCCTCCAAATCTGGAGGAAGGACAGCAAAAGCAGACAGAGATTGGTTTTGTTTTCATGGTCCTGCTTCCCCGTACACTTGACACTTTCTACCTGATTCTCACTTGAGATCTACCCATGACAGAGCACTGTGCAAAAAGACTTCAAACGGTCACTTTCCAGGACCTGTTTGAAAAGCAAGGGTACAAACTCTCTCCCTACCTGATGGGCTGTAGGCTGGGGTGTGCTGCTCTGAAGATGTGCAGCTGCGCTTCTGTGGAAGGGCCACGGAAGTTCTCTGACGGTCTACAGGAACCAGTGGAACCATGAGCTCAGGGTGGCGTTTAAGGTCCATGCGAACCAGTGGAATGATGAGCTCACGCTTGAGTGGAAACTTCCATGTGCCTGGTTCCTCTGATGAGACCCCAGGAAGTCCAGAGGTGGTAAACATTCTCTTGGGAGGTGGTGGAGAAGTGTCAGACTCCTGAGCCCCTGGGCTTGCCTTGGGAGGTCTGGGAGGCAGCTCTAAACCCTCGGGTGAGACAGCACCGAGGTGCTGGTATGAGGGAGCTGTGTAGGAGGCAGGGAAGAGGAAAGGAGGCAAAGGGAAGACTAGGTCAGTACTGGTTCTCAGGTATGCTTCCCCTGGCAGCAACTGTACTTCTATCAGGGAAGAGAAAAGCTCCCATCCTCCCAAGCAGGATTACAAAGAAGAAAAAAAAAAACAAAACAAAACAAACATGTTCCCGGGCTATTCAACAACCAATTTCTTGGCTACTTAGCTCTCCCCTACTCGTTCAACCGTCTGGGAAAACCGTCCCACTGCAATTCCTTGGCAGGAGGCAACTGCCAGAAACCCAACTGCCGGGTCTTTCCCTCTGCTCCAAAGGGACAGGAGGCTCCCTGCAGCTGGGCGGGACCACAACCGAGCCCTCGGCTTCCACACCCCCACGGAGAGCTCCCCAAGCAACCCCAGGCCCGGGCAAGGAGCAGAGCCAGCCACAGCTCAGGGCTGGGCCAGCTGCAGGCCGAACGGGCCAGGCTGTGGCGAGCGCAGCCCCGGCGGGACCGTCCCGCAGCCCCCGGCAGCGCGGCACAGCCGGCACCGCTGCCGGGCCCTGCCGGCACAGCTGCTTTGCCCAAGGACAGCCCCTGTGCCGCCCGGGGCAGCCGCGCTGAGCGGCCCCAGCACGGGCAGGGCCCGCGGCCAAAGCCCACGCCACCCCCCGCGCCCGCAGCTCCCACCCCGTCTCACCGGCGCTGGGGGGGTGCCCGGCGAGGAAGTCCAGCAGCGGCCGCTCCGTGTTGAGCTGCTGGAAGCGGCTGCGCTGGCGGCCGCGCACCTCCAGCCCGGCTGCCAGCCGCTGCCTGTTGGCCCTGGTCAGGCGCTTGATGCGCAGGAGGAGGTCGGGGCGGTCGCGGCGGAAGTTGGGATTCTGGAAGTGCACGATGGGCCCAGCATCGCCCGGCACAGCCGCGCCAAAGCAACCCAGCACTTTTTGGAAGCCGTACAGATTGAGCTGCCGCACGACGCTGCCGAAGTGCGTGGCTTTGAAGGAGTCCGGGACCGCCGCCCCTCTCTCTCTGCCCGCCCCGTCGGCGCCGGGCGGGCTGAGCAGCTCCTGCTCAAAGAGGGCGCGGTCGATGAGCAGCCCCCGGCCCTGGGTGTCCCAGCGCACGGAGCGGACGCGGGGGCTGTTCGCCAGGCGCCACAGCTTGGCGGGGAAGGTGCTGGCATCGAGCCCGGCGGGCAGCGGCAGCTCGGCCATCGCGCCTGTCGCCCACTGGCGCCGCAACGGCCGCAGCGCAACGGCCGCAGCTGCAGCGGCGGCGCGCGGCCTGAGGGGGGCGCTGCGCTCGGCCCCGCGCGGGAACGAGCGGCACAAAGCCGGGGCTGCGGGCACAGCGCGGGCGGGGCGGCTCCCGGGGCGCTGCCCGGGCACGGCACGGACCGGCACGGGGCAAACCCTTGCTTTCTCTGCCTGGAATCGGCCTTCTGCCTTTGCTTCGCAGCACGACCCCAAAGCACCAAGGCAAGCGCAGCAAATTTCAGAAAGGCTCCAAACTGAGGAATCCCATGGGAAACTGTTCCTATGTGTCAAGTGACAGCCGCATCTCTCTGTGTTCTGCATGGCTGAAGGGAGGGAGGAAAAAGATCTTCGACTGAGTAGCTTCACTCTTTTGCTTGGGGTTGCTAACAGAGTTCCCTACTTCAAAGCAGACTGGTCCAACAAGACCAGGGGAAATGATGAAAAGGAGAGACTTGAGGACTTGCTTTTTGCCTCTTTTCCAGCTAACTGGCTGGTTCTGTCTCACTGTCTCTGCCTGTCTTGGGCACATTTGGCCCATTTCTCATTCTTTGAAGTCAGAAGCAGCAACAGGAAGGGGCAGCAATTTTGTCAGCGTTGCCATCAAAGCTTAAATCCTGCACCGTGGATGGATGTTGCTGTCCCCAAGGGATGAATGACCTAGAGTTGTAATGAACTCACGCTGATGTCTCTCCAAGACATTTTGCCTTTTTCTTTCCTCAGGAATCATTTCTTCTCTTCTTTTGTTTCCCCAGTCTGGGGAGAGTTCCAATGCAAAATCCCTCCTGCAGCCAAGTCTTTTCAATGGAGACTAACCAAGGTGATCTTCCAATCCTCTGTGCTTAGTGTCACTTGTTATTTTAAATTCTCTCTGGAACTGGAAACATTCTTCTGTTCGTAGCAGGAGAAAATAGACCTAATTCTTCCATCTCTTTAATTCATGCCCTTTTTTTTTTTTATGTCTCTACATCATTTAACCCTGCGGGCTCATGTGAGTATGTTTGGTGCTGTGGCATAAGCTCATCCCACACGCAGGGGGGATGTTCTCCTTACATCCAGCTTGTCTTGAGTTCCAGCTAACACTGCCTTCTCTTGCCCTCCTTCCAGGTCCCTTTGTGAGGAGCCCTGCCCTGTCACTTCAGTCCCTGGCCTACGGGTGACCCAAGGATTGTTGGTCTCAGCACATTCTGGAATAGTCTTTTGCACTGAGTGGTTTAGAGATGCCCTGTCATCTCTTCCTCTGTGTGCTGGCTTTCTCAGAAAAATTGAAACCCACTACCTAGAAAATCTCTTCCCAATTCATCTTCAACAGCTTAAAACAGTACCTGAATTACGAATGATCCACCTCGGTGGGATGGGGTTTGTCTTTCTTTAAGCGCAGTGTAACAACTCCTGTAAAAATTATCCCAGCGACCGAATTGCAACAACATTTCTAATGAACAGGCAAAAAGGAGAAGACAGGAGTTCAGAAAAGAAGGGACATCTTTCCCCATGTTTCATTTGTCTATGCACTGCTTCATCCAGAAAAGCCTCTATTTGAAGATCTCCTCTGTAATCTCTGTGAGTTATGAGAAACACACGGACACTGGACCTGCGCCCTACTAGAGATGAGGAAGCAGGTGGCTGAAAAGCGGATTGTCCATTGGAATGTTTAGTCACCCCTGTAGTATGGTTATGGTTGCATTGACTTTTCCACAGTACTCTGTGGCTAAGAATGAGAAGTTACCCTTAGCTGTGTTTTAAGGATACTGAAACTAAAAAGAAGTGGGCTTATCTTGTGTCTGGCAGCATGACTCATTCCCAATTTTCTTCCCTACTGGTAGAATTTAATGTCAGTTACAAACACCACAAGGCAAATAATGGATATTATATTTCAGTGTTTGGGCCAAAAATTGGTTTAATAATTAACAACAGAAAAGGTTGTTAATTTTTAGGAAAGAAAAATCCTTGAATCTGTGGTATGTGGTTTTAGATTAAGATTTTTCTCTTAAAATTAATCCTTTCCCCTTTAGAAGTAATTTGTAGAGAACATCACTCAATGTACAGGCCTGATGACTTAAAGTATTATTGCTGTTCCATATCTTTCCTTTTTCCCTACCTGGCACTGTAGCTTTTGAATCACAATTTTTACCACTTTGAAAATGCAGTTTTAATGTTTTTCCTACTGGTGACTACTTACCAGTTCCAAGTTAAAGAGCAGTCAGTTCTGAAAGCGAAATATGCCTTATGTAAATCTATTTTTTCACTAGTCTCCTGCTATTACGTGCAACAGGGGCAACGTTCAAACAGTCTAAACTGACTTATTTTTGAGAAGCTGTTAG
Organism: Corvus hawaiiensis; assembly: GCF_020740725.1. Lineage (NCBI taxonomy): Eukaryota > Metazoa > Chordata > Aves > Passeriformes > Corvidae > Corvus > Corvus hawaiiensis. The sequence continues at coordinate 43,978,028 of NC_063255.1, forward strand.
AAATGATAAATATTTTCAGTATATCTGCAATACATTAGTGTGTGTTTCAGGTGAAAACTGTCCTTTGTGCTCTTCTGCTAGCATGTAGGATCTCCTTGCAGCGTAGGAAGACACAATTTTCACTTTCTGCCTGGCACACAGCTGTGTCACTGCCTTCACCTTTCCGTCTCAGATGCTCAGACAGTTTTTCCTCCAACACCTGCGACAGCAATGTCCCTTAAGGTGATGCAGACATGGTGGGCATGCAGCAGCCAAGCCGTTCCTGATCTTCTGGGAACTAACTGCTGGTGCTGAACCCATCCTTTGCTGTTTACTTCTATACTGTACTTGTGGCAAAGGCTGTTCCTGCCAGTGTTGTAGGTTACTTGGTCTAACCACAGCACCATGAAGAGTAGAAGCTGAAGAAATAAATGTACATTTTTCTGACCAATTTACCTGGAGTCTGTATTTGGACTTACATTGCTGATAAAAGTGAGAACTTCCTGGGAAACAAGTAATAAGTCATTGAATTTAGCATGTATTTCTTGGGTTCCTTGGCTACAGAATGGGGAAGAGAATCTTCATGCCTTTCTTCCTCCTTACAGATGTGGTTTTAACGCAGTATACGAACACGTAGACCCCAAGTTTTACGTAACTAACAATATTTGCATAGGAGGTAGAATGCCATCAGGCAAAGTGAATCTTACTGCAACAGCAGGTACAGAGCATCCACGCTTTTGAGTCCAGTGAATTCAAAACACAGGTTTTGAAACCTGCTCACCAACACTGAGGGGGCCACCTTAGTCCCTGGACTTTAGAGGGTAAGAAGAGAGAACATAAAGTCTTTTATACAAAAAGCCAGAACCACAAAGCAAGAATTCATGGTAACTGCCCTGAAACTGCACCTTAGTTTTGGGATGAACTTGGTCTGAAATGGTTCCTTGCTGAACTTCACAAGCAGCTTCTGCCTCTTTGTGTTTGCTCACTTGGGTTTGTTTGTCTGCAAACAGCATGTCCGGTTGTTCTAGTGCTGCTCCCCCCCGACTAAAATCTCTCTGCACATTCTGCAGCCTCCACGGAATATCTGCATGAACTGTTTTGTGTGATGCGTGCACAAGTCTTGTCAAACCTGAAGCTGTGATGGCCTGGTTTGGGTAACCCTGTCTCCTGGACATGCTGCTCAGGTCTGCCAGGATGGTTATCCTCCCTCAAGTGAGCTGAGCTAGTGGAAGCGCTCCGGGGACGTTTAAGAGCGCAGGTACCTCAGGAGGAAGAAATTCTCATTGTCTGTGCCCATTCAGGCTGGCTGTGGGTGTGCCGAGGGGAAATGGCATTTGTTACCTGAGTAGCTCCAGGAGGACTAAAGGTCATGCTGAAATACTCTGGTGAGGACTGTGGCAAAGGAACAAAACTGGGATTAAGGGGAGTCTTCAGTAATAATTGCATCTCGTTCTGGCTGCTGTCACAGGTAGTTTAGTCACTGGCTAAGGTAGCTCAGAAGTGATTTTGGAACACAGCTGTTGGACTTTAAATGGTATGGACTCTTCCTCATCCAGATGTGTGGCTGTGAGCCTGTGTGTTTATCAGTGACACACAAGCTGAGAGAGGCAGACAAATTCTGCAGGGCTCTTGGGGTTCAGGTGCCCTCCTGCATCCTTCTGCTTGCTGGAAAGGCTTCTTGCCAAGCAATGGAAGAAATATCTCCCTCTTCTTGTCCAGGAGTATCATCTCGGCCACCTGCATCTTGCAGCTCATGTCAAGGGAAGTACTGGGGACCTGGACATCTCATAGACTCAAACCTCACCTCATATGTTTGCTGCGTCCTTCAGTAAAGAATGTCTTCTTACCAGAAGAACTTGAAGACATTCGAGACCTAAGCCAAAGTAAAAGGAAAGAAAGAAATTAAAGCATCTGTTGTCAGCATTGAGGATAAAGAAAATGCAGATATTTGCAAAAGGCTCAAGTGAAGAAATGAAGAGACAAAGTAGGGTTTACTCTATTAAAGCTAGGGATATAAGTCTGCCTGCTTATGCACCCAACTGCTTTCCAGGTATGCACCTGCCAGGGATTTTACCTTTCTGTATGCTGTAGGTCTCAGGCTAAAAGCATCAACAGGCAAACCCAACCAGACCAAACTAACCAACCAACCAAAAAAACTCCACAAAAATCCCCAACCCAAAACTAAACGGAACTAAACTAAACTAACAAAACCCAACCCCCCCCAAACACCAATCCCCCACCAAACCAAATAAAAAGTAGGTGGAGAAACTTGTTCCCATAATGTCACTCCTTTGACACAAGACAGTTTAGACATACTCTTTTGGAATGTAAAAGAAAACCATACATTCTAGGTAGCAAGATTCAATTTTCACTGAATAAATAAGAAGGACATTTTAGTGTTGGGAGAATTTGACCCTTACTCTTCAGCAAAAAATTGGTACCTTACTTTCCTGGAAACATCACTTCTGTTTATGGTATTACAGTCACTCCTGACTCGGCCAAATCACAGCTCCTTGTCTGCCGACGAATACAGCCACGATTCTCAGGTATTTCGGTGTGTGGAGATAAGCAGCAGGTGAAAAGGAGCACAAGCCATCTCCTCTGAGCTCCTGCTGTTTATGGGAACAGATACGGGCCTCGGGGATGTTTGCTAAAACACTGCACTCCAGCAATCAAACTCCACACATTCAGAGTGCTGAGTGCTGAGGCACACTCAGCACTCCCTGGCACCAGCTGAGGACTGTGTGCTTCTGTGAAGCCAACACACAAAATTACCCCTGTTAAGGTCAAAGCAATGGCATTGTTTAAGAATTAGACAAATTTATCGGACAACATTATTTTGATGACAGAATGTAAATTTATTTTTTGCAGACAGCACAGCAGATGATGGAAATTGCAATCAAATATGTCTGTTGTAGGCAAACTAGAATGCAAGGCTGATGGTTTCATTCTGAGATTTAGATCTTAACTGTGTTTGCGCTGGACAAACAATAGGATATACTATGACAAGGAGAAAGAGGTGAAAATGCTTTGAGAAAGGAGGAGCATGAGCCATCTTAGCATGGAAAGCAGGGGTCTGTGCTTGCTGGGCTCTCACACAGGCCCAGCTTTCTGCCCCATGGCCAGTCTGATTCTAGTTATGAACCCTGTGGAGAGCAATAACTGTCCTGACTTAAGCAGTGGAAAAGGGAATGTGCTTGCTTGGGTAAATTGATGGTTTTCTAGTAAATCTTTGTCTGACCATGAAAGAATAAGGGAAGAGACAAAAATTTCATAACACCATTTGAAAGAGCTGGGAAAAAAGGAACGGTGGAGTTGTTCTCTTCCTCTGGTCTGAAATCAACACTAGTTTTCAAAGTCTGATGCCCAAAAACTGGGCAAGAAAGCAGTACTCCGTAGTATAAGGCCTATAGAGCAGGTATTTGTTTATTGGACACGGGGAGTGAGGGGAGTAACTCCACCACAAACTCACTCCATTCTTCGCACACTACTAGATTTTATACTTTTTTTCCTTAATATGCACATTATACTTTCCTAACCTTCATGTTGCAACATGTTTTCTAATCGCGTGATTATGTCAGCCCTTGCAGCACATGCACAGTCTCTGCACGAGGTGGTGGTCAGCCTCCTGGTGGTCGTTCCTGATGAAGGCTCCTAAGTCTCCCTGAACTTTTCATCCCTGCTTCCTGCACATGCTCTCTAAGGTTGCCGGCTCAAACAGCTAGCCAGTGGTTAGCTTTTGCAGTTAGCCTGTTCTGCTAAATGTGCTGATTTCTAGAAAGGGCTTCCTTCACATACCCTGTTACAAAGGAACTACTTCTTTCTGCATAGCTACAGCTTTTTGCAGAGCTCAAGCATTATCTTGTTGCCTAGGCACCAGTAGCCTGGCTTTGCTAGTGCTGAACAACCAATCTGACAGAACTTCTATTGCAGGGACATCTGATTTCATTCTACTCTTTGTTTCCTTCCAAAGCGCAGCCATGGCCGAAGGAGGAACCGAGGGAGTTGTCTTGGATCCTACACCCCAAACAGGGCCACTCGTGGTCTTGTCCGGATTCTAAATACTGAAAGGTAAAGACACGTTCCACCAATGAAGGGATGCACAGATCCCACTGGTGGTAACGCCTGGTTAAGGAGCAGACCCGTAGAACATTTGGTCAGAAGGGTCATCTAGAGGGCAACTTTGGCTCAGGGCCTGTTGTTGAGGCCTCAGTCCTTCAGTGTTTTGTGGTGCAAATGAATGCCCTGGAGGGCTGGAAAGGAACAAGTCCCTCTTTAGCACAGTGCAGACAGGGAATGGGATTAGCCCTGCCAGGCCGGGCTGGGGCCAAGAGCAGAAGGCCGGCACGCTGCGTTTGCCCACAGGCAGCCGTGCAGAGCAAGGAGGCCGCTCCTGCCCAGGGGCTGAGGTGCCCGAAGCTGCCTCCCTGCTGCGCAGCTCTGCGGGGCCCGTGGTGCGCAGCGTCCTGGGCAGCCAGGGCAGCCCAGCTGCCTTGGAGCACCAGGAGCGTCCCAGAGAAGCTGCGGCCCTTTGCTTTGGAACGATTTCTCCCAGTAGTTCTTCCGAGTTCTTCTTTGGATTATTTCTCCGAGTCTTGTCATTAATCCATAGATTCTGACGTGTTTTCCTTTCTTCTTGCAAATTTAAGACGTCTTTTTGAGAGAAGTGACTGACGGAGCTTCTGCTGCGGGTGGTGCTTTAGTCTGCAGGTCAGGGCAGGTGATTTTAACCAAGGATGGAGTCCAAAGGTAACGTTCCAGTTTCGCCAAGTCAATAAAACCATTTACAATGGGGGTACTGATGCTAAGCAGCTTTCCTGGTTTTTGGGAAGTTGCAACCTTAAAAAACCCAACAGGTTTTCCTACCTGAGGATACCAGCAGTAGTAAGATGCCGATTCTTTGCACCTCTTTTCTGTATCTTTGGTGCTTTTAAGAGTTCCTCAGTCCCCAGCAGGAAAGAAAACACGTGTGATAATGTAAATGATTTGAGAGCTTTGTGTTGTGCCTTGCCACATCAGCGTTCGTGACAAGCTGGACACCCCACTCGTAGGTCTGTCGAGTTGAATTCACCCTAATTGTGTGCAAACAGCAGCCCAGAGATGCTGAGAAGAGCAAGGACGGTGGCTGGGTGGCTGGGTGTGCACGGACACAGCCGTGGGCTGATTGCTGTGTGGGCAGAAGGCTTTGGACAGCAGTACATCTTCACTCTCCCAAGTTGGAAGAATATTTCAAATCTACATAAAATGAAAATATTTCTCGAAATTTCTCAAAATGTATCAAATAATACCTATTCATTTATCATAGATTCAATTTATCTTATATAGTATGATATACGATGTATTTTAATAGATATAATAAATAGAATATGTCATATTTATACTTGATCTTTTCCTAAGCCATAGCCTGTGGGGCTTATAGACCATCTCCTAGCAGTGCTACAGTTTTGCCTTCTGGTCCTACTTATTATAGCATCGTTTCCCCTGCGAGTTCCTTCAGGGAACTTCACTCCAAGGGCTTCCATCACTTCAGCACTTGTGAGAAGTTGTTGCTTCCCAGTTCTCCAGCATCCTTCTGGATTTTGGAGCATTTCAGCACTTGGGTCAATGGCCCTTCCCTCATCCCTGCCCTGCAGCAGTTAGAGTCACTGTTCCCTCGCCCTTGCTCCAGACCCTTTGCCAAAGTGCTGCCAAAGGCAGCGCAGCTGGCTCAGGATCCCTGGTTGCTGCTGCTCTCCAGGATGAGCTTCAGAGGGACACTTGGAGCGCTCCCTAAAGAGCTCCCGGTGGGATGGGGGTGGATTTCTCCTCGCCGGGTGGCTCCTGGCTGCAGTTCTACACTCAGGGTGATGCCTTTTCCTGGTCTTAAAATCAAGAGTCATACACCGTTAGAAGGGGAAAAGGGATTTTACCTTGGTACTTATTTTAAGGATCCTTAGGTGCACACGTCCAGGTCATATGCATCGAAAATTACAGCAGTGGAAAAACTCAATTGGGAAGTACAGGGACAACCCAGAGGGAGTAGCTGTGCATGTAGAAATGGGACCCTCAAAACCCAGATTTGCAAGATTTGTCAAGAGACATCCATGACATGGGTTCAAGCCCTGCCTGTAGCCTTGCTGAGAGTCCGCATACAGCCAAGGAGAAGGGACAACATCAGTCCCTATGAAATATTATATGGCAGGCCATACCAGGTTCCACATATCCCAGGGGAAATTCATATGAGAAGTAAAAATGATTTGCAAAAGTATTTAATGGCTCTGAGTTCCACTTTGCAGAAGCTCCAGAGATTCGTCGTGTTCTCCAAACCAATAGGATTGGACACAGCTGCTCATCCATTCCAGCCTGGAGACTGGGTCTACATCAAGTGGTGGGACAGCGACCCCTTGCAAGCCAAGTGGAAGGGACCATTCCAAGTTTTGCTGACCACTTTTACTGCGGTCAAGGTTGCTGGCAAGAGGCCGTGGATTCACTACTCCAGGGTGAAGAAAGCTTCTGCTCCCAAAATCACCAAGAAGACAGAGACTGATTCAAATCAGAAAGATGCAGCTTAAACTGTTTTTTACATGTTTGCTGTTTGCCCAACTGGTAACCATGGTTCAAGGTTCACCCCATGATTTGCATAAGATTGTGGTCCAAAATGTGTCCAAAATTCTTAATAAGAGCGATTGCTAGATCTGTACTCGGTTACCACCCCTAGATGGGAAGGGTCACTGGCCATTGATTGGCATTTTAATGGAAGAGAACCGCACTGAAACGTGGGAACCAATGAATAGCACCCTTCTGCCCCCCATTACCCTGAGTGGCCTGGTAGAGCGTGCAAACTATAAGGCTCCTTGTGCAATTGTAAAGGCCACAGGAAAAGCCGTTCTTCCTTCATATTGTCATCAGACCCATTTCAGGGAAATAACAGACCCAAGAATTGCAGCAAAGATGAAATTGACAGGGTGGAGAGTGGCTCAGCCGTTTGGGACGGGGTTGTATTGGATATGTGGTAATAAGGCCTGGAAAGTTATGGCCGTGAACAAAGACCAGGCTTGTGCTATTGGGGCTGTGGTCCCAAATATAACAATATTTGACCATCTTGAAAAACCAAATGAGAAGAAAAAAAGATCTCTTAATCCCCTCATTGAAAGTCCCACACTTTTTCATAGCATAATCAGAGCCCTTGTACCCGCTTACGGAGTAGTTGCACTGGAGAGAGCAATTGTAAACATCTCGGCTGTCATTGAACGTATTGAGCAGCATACTGCAGATGCAATTTCAGCCTTACAGGAGGAAGCTGACAGTCTGTCCCGTGCAGTTGTGCAAAACAGGGTAGCTCTCCATTTCATACTTGCTGCACAAGGAGGTGTATGTGCTATTGTCAATACCACTTGTTGTTCTTATGTGGACCAAAGTGGAAGAATTAAGAAAGATTTAGATGAAATTTGGAAGGGAACTCAAATTCTACATGAAGTAGCTTCTAGAAATAACACCTTAAAATTTGATCATGTTTTTGATACCCTCACCTCATGATTACCAAACTGGGCCTGGGTAAAAGAAATATTCATCATAGCTGTAATTGTAGTTATTATCTGTGTAATTTCCTGTGGAGCAGCCGGTTGTGTAAACCGGTTCTGCGGGTAAAGAATAGAGTAGACACTAGACAAGATAGAGTTTTGTTAGTCTCTAAAAGGGGGGAAACGATGCCACGAAGATTTTTGCCTTTTCTTTCATACCCCTGTTATCCCTTTTTACAACTTCTGTATTCCTAGTGCTTTTTGCCTACATTCTTAGACTTGTTTGTTCAGCTAGGAGACTAAACATTTTAGAAGCTTTGTAGCTAGGGATCAGTGTGCCCCAGCCCCCAAGGTCCTCTCCAGAACACATTCTGTAAACCAAGATAGAACCATCCAGGGGAAGGTTCCTTAGAGAAGGGGGCTCACTTGAGCCTCTCATTGGGGAATCTTGGATAGATATGCTAATTAGTAAAACCTATAATGTTATACCCGATGCTGGGGAGACACACACATGCTCAGCGGGGTGCATCTCGATGCATATGACCTGGACGTGTGCACCTAAGGATCCTTAAAATAAATACCAAGGTAAAATCCCTTTTCCCCTTCTGACTGTGTATGACTCTTGATTTTAAGACCAAGAAAAGGCATCATGTTAAATCATTAAAAAGAGCATTACTGGTGTGGCTTCACAAGTGTCTGAATGAATGATGAACAGAAAATCCGAAGATTCCAAATGATACTTTCCTGAATAAGTTGGATTTTCCAGGGGATTCAGAAAATAGGTTTGGGTTTGGTTATTTTTCTCCCTCTAAAAAAGCTGAAAGAGTTCATGCCTTCACTTTGTCAGTTCAAGGTTCTGAAGGGTCACTCAGGTATTATCGTGCTCACAGGCAGTGGATTCTGAGCACTTCCAAAAAGCTGTCCTTGATTTTCAGACTTTTCACAGAAAAAATGTCATCAAAGAAAAAAAATCAGTTGAATTCAGACACCGTTTTGCTCTCCATTAAACCACAAACCTACATTCTACCCTTCTCATTAATACAAACACAGAAACACTGACAGCCTCGGTTTACAGAAAAAGGAAAACTGTCACTTCCAGTCAACTCATCAAGAGCAGTCAATGTTAAACCCCTGACCCTGGGTTTCACAGCTGTTCCCCACCTGTGCCCATCCCTGCATGGCAAGACCAGTGCCAGGAAGACCTGTGGCAGGAGGTGGTGACAGTGGCAGGTCCCTCTGCCCAGGGCAGAAGTCACAGCCCCTCTGCTCCTGGCTGGGACAGGAGCCACTTGTCCGGAGGGGCCCAGTGCCCCACAAAGAGGAGGGACTCCAGGCCCCAGGGCTCCCCGCAGCCATGCAAGAGGCCAACCCGCCAGCAGCTCTAGCAGGGCTCTTGCAACAATTTATTCAAGGAAAAGGAAATAAGTTATTTCCCTCTCACAGTCTCTGGGCATTGCTTTCTCTCCCTTCTAATGCCTTTCCCCTTCCCCTTGTGCCCCACTGTTGGTGGCACCCCTGTGCTGGGGAGCACAGCCACGGGCCCCTGGAGTCCCAGGGCCGTGTCAGCGGTGGCACCTCTTCCCACAGGAAATCCTGCTGCAGCTGCACACCCGCAGCATAGCAGATGCCAAAAGCAGTACAGGCATCAGGAGCAGCTGGTCCTGTCACAGGACCATGCCCTCAACCTTCCTATCCAGCTGTCTGGATATGCACACCCCGAGGTAATCGAATCAGGGGCACTGTCCTCTGATGTTTCTGCCCAGAAAGTAGACCTAACTTCAGTCACTTGAGCTTTGGAATTGAGTAGAGGAAAATGAGTTAACATTTGAACTGATTCAAAATGCGCCTTTGGAGTGGTACATGCAGACGGGACCTCTGGAAAGAAAGAGACCTTTTGACATCTCAAGGCACATCGATCAAAAATGGAAAACAAATCTTGGATTTGCTTGAAAGTATCCAGAAACCAGAGGAAGTTGCCATCATGCATTGCAGAGCACACCAAGTGGATAAGACCAAACTGGAATTAGGGAATCATTTAGCCAATGAGGCTGCAGAAAAAGGCATGTTAGAAAACAATGTTTTATCTTTCATACCCCCGCCAGAGATACCTCTCTGAGCAGAAAGACCAAAGTCTAGTGCTAGGGACTGTCAGCTAATTGAAACTGTAGAAGCAAGATTTGATCTGCGAGGCTGGGCAGTTATCCCAGCTGGGCAAACATTAGTCCCAGAATCAATCTTGCATGAAATAGTGCATTGCAAGACACTCATTGGAGTACTGAAAAACTTTTTAAACATTTGCAAAAATCTATAATTGGGTCTAAAATGGCTCAGATTGTACAATCAAGACTCCAAAAATATATCGTTTGTAAAAGAAAGAACCCTAACATGGCTCACAAAGTAGTGCTAAGAGCCATAAAATCTAGAAGTGTTCCAGGTGAATTGTGGCAGATTGATTGCACTGAATTGCCCAGAAGATGGGGCTATAAATCCCTCCTAGTCCTGGTGGACACCTTTTTTGGTGGCCAGAAGACTCTCTTGTCGCACCAACCAGTCTAGGGAAGTGTCTAAAATACTGTTGAATCAAGTAATACCTAGATGAGGGGTACCTTTGGGAATGCCATCAGACAGAGGTTCTCACTTTATTGCAGAAGGGGCACAAGAGTCTTGGAAAGCCTTGGGAATAGCTTGAGATCTTCATACTCCTTATAGGCCCCAAGCTAGTGGCAAAGTAGAGCAAATGAATTATACACTCAAATTGCAATTAGGTAAAATATGTCAGGAAACCTCCTTGACATGGGTCCAAGCCCTTCCTGTTGCTCTTCTTCAAATTAGAATTCAGCCATGGGGCACCAGCAAAATCAGCCCCTAGGAGCTGCTGTATGGTTGACCCTTACCAAGTACCACACATTTCAGGAAACACACACATAAAAGGAGAGGTTGATTTGGATAATTACCTCATTTCTCTTAGTAAAACTTTACAGGATTTGCAGCGATCAGTGGTGATCTCCAGACCAGCGGGACTGGACACACCAGTGAACAAGTTCCATCTAGGAACTTGGGTGTACTTGAAAGACTGGGGAACTGCTCCGCTACAGTGAAAGTGGAAGGCACCTTTCCAAGTTCTATGGGCAACTTCTACTGCATTGAAACTGGACAGAGTAAAATCGTGGATATGTTCTTCCAGAATCAAAAGGGGCAAAGCCCCTTGGCTCAAGACGACACCTGCTGGGGAGTTGAAGAAATCTGGACCAAACCTACTTCATGGTTACCCAGGTGGTCTTGGTTAAAACATCTCTCTATAGCTGTTGTAATGCCTGATGTTATAAAATGAAATACAGGTTTTAAGAAAATAATTCCCATAAGGAACTTTGTTTCAAGAAAAGGGAGGACTTGATAAGGACCATGGAACAGAGCAGCACAGCCTTGAAAAAATGGATGAAGTAAACAGGTAAACAGAAGTCATGCAAAACACAAGCAGGATGCCAGCTCAGCTCTGCAAGGCTGACAAAGCAGAAGTTATTTTGCAAAACAACAGTATTGTGCTTACTCCAAAGTGGGGGTTGAGGAACAGCCACCTAAAAAGCACACTGGACATTGAAGATAGACCCCAAAGAACCACATAGGGACTCCAATAAAGGGTGCAAATTTGTAAAATAAAGTAATACATACACATCAAGTAAGCAGGGAGAGCTAATGAACATGTAATCAGTGCGTATGATAAAAACTCTGTTCACCTGATGCTCAGGGCACTCAATTAGAGGCAGGATTCTTTGAGTGACCAGCATGGTGTAATAAAGAATGCCTGCTTTCTAATACTCAAAACTGTGTTAGAAAGGTTCTATTTGGCCAGTTTTAGTAGGTATCACTTTTTCTTCTTTTCTCTTGTGTTCTTTTTGGGTTCCAACAAGTAACAACTTCTCCTGGCACAGCTTTGAATTATTCCCTTGTGTCCTGTCACTGTATCCCAGGGACACCTTTAAAGGCACGATGAGACACACAGCCACAGACACATGATGCAGGTGACCAAGGGAGCGCAACATGGGAATGTAGAAGTTGGAAACAAGAAATGGTATTTCCCTTTTTTCTCCAACACCGTGTGCCTACACAGATGGAAGGCCTCCTGTGACAATACCAGGTGGAGGAGGCTGATGTCACCAACCTGTGGACTGTGACATCCCTGAGCTATGGGTTGTGACCTCACTTCCCTCACTACTTATATGGGGGCGACCAGAAGGTGAAATACCTGTTTTGCTGTCACGGGTGAGTGGAGGCTGATGTCACTGAGCAGTGGACTGTGTGACATCACAGGAGGAATGGATGATGACATTGTGTCCCTCACTGCTTATATTCAGTTGGCAGAGCCTGGGCCAGTCTGGCTCTAGCCTGAACTCCATCCAAGTGACACTGTGAGGTCTGGAGGATCAAGCCAGGCTTCTCTAGTGCTGGATGGTGCCTGTTACTGGCAGATCTTGGTGCCAGTCCCATAGCCATCACTCCTGATTCCCTGCCCTGCCTGCTTCAGGCAGCCGAGCACTGCAGATGCAGCACTGAAAGTGAGCTGTGCAGGAAAATGTCCCGCTGGCATGGCTGTGGGGTGGGTGACAGGACTCGGGGATGTGTCCTTCTCCAGGGGCCTGGCCATTTCTTCCTCCCTGCCCCAGGACAGCCAGTGACCATGGCCTCTCTCTCCTGCAGGATGTGACAGCAGTGAGGGCAAACAGGTCCTGATCCTTATCTCTCCACAGCGTGCTGCAGAGCACAAAAATGTCCACAGAGACCGACAGCAACTGCCCCATCTGCCAGGGCACTTGTGAGGGTGTTGCTTCTACTCTGCCCTGTCACCACCAGTTTTGCCTGGGCTGTATCCTGCGGTGGACACAGAGAAATCCAGTGTGCCCACTCTGCAGAAGAATAATAATGACTGTGCGATTTTCTGATCGTGGAGAAGACGACTATCTGGAGACATTCATCACAGTCCCTGAGGAGCTGCCAGATGCCAGCAGCCAGGCAGGGAGAGCTCCCGACAGCCTGGATGAGAACAGCTCCCATTCTCCTGTGGTGTCCCCTTTATCCTCTCCACAGGGGACAGTGTTTCCAGCAGAGCAGGAGGGTTCAGGACTGGAGTTTGTGGGCAGTGTCCTGCCTGAGATCTGGGCAGAACTCTTCTGTCAACAACAGCATCTCCTGGACCCTGTGCGGCCCTGGCTGCATCAGAGGCTGGAGCGAATATACCGGGGCTGGTGGTGGGTGGTTGATGCCATAGAGAGCACCATCTTGCATGGCCTTTGCATCTACGGGCCAAATGCTGACATGCTGGTTGAGGTTCTGCAGCCTGTCCTCGAGCAACACACGGCACCACTGGTCCATGGCATCATCAGCATCATTGTGGGCCAGTGCCGCGAGGAGGCCCAGAGGCTGCTGCGCTCTGGTGCCATCAGGGATGAGAACAACAGCCCTGTGGCCAGTGCCAGCTCCAGCTCCAGCTCCACCAGCTCCAGCAATTGCAGGATCTCCAGCTTCAGCAACTCCAGTTTCAGCAACTCCAGGAGCTCCAGCTTCAGCAGCAACAGCTCCAGTGGCTGCTGGAGCTGCCACTCCGACAGCTCCAGCAGTTCCCAGCAAGGGACTCCTGCCAGCAGTCCCCCAGGCTCTGATGAGGAGGAAGAAGCTGGTACATCAGAGGCCTCCCCCTGCCCAGGGCAGCAGTCGCAGCCCCTGTGCTCCCAGGAAAGGGACTGATTGTCCACTGGGCCCCAGCATGTCTGACAAAAGAGGGAGCCCAGGCCCTAGGACTCTCCCCGGGCCTTCCAGAGGCTGCCCCACTGGCAGCTCTAGCAGGGCTCTTGCAACTCTCTATTCAAGGAAAAGGAAATAAATGGTTATTTCCCTCACAAAATCTCTGGGTGCTGCTTTCTCTCCCTTCTAAATGCCCTTCCCCTTAAGCCCCATCGGGGGTGGCACTCCAGTGCTGGGGGGGCACAGCCATGGGCTTCCCGAGCCGCAGGGCCACGGTAGCAGCACCTCTTCCCACAGCTTCCTGCTGCAGCTGCATACTGTTACGATCCGGTTTAAACTCAGAAAAGCAAAGCAAGCTAAGTCTCTGAGCATAAACCGGAAAGAACTTAGAACGTTCTAAATATTCCCAGAAATGAGATTAAAACCAAACAAGATTAAATATTGTTGCCAAAAAATGGATGTATTTTATTTAATAGTGAAAGAGGCAAAAAGAAGGGAAGAGAGAAAAAGAGAGAAAGAAATAGAAAAAGAAGTGTGCGTGGGGGGTGGGGGAACACGGAGAGGTGACAGGGGTTAGGTGGAAGCAGATCACCCATCCGAGGGTCCCAGTGACGCCTCGTTGCTCCCCTCCATCCGCTCTGCTGGTGCTGAGGGTCCCCCATCGCCGCTGTGGCCACACGGCCACACGCCAAAGAGTACAGAATCCCGTGGATTAATGTACGCTGTGGGCCAGGTGGGAACGCCCACGTGCCTCCTCTTGCAGGGGCTGGCTTGACACTGTCCCTTGCAACCCTGAGGCTCTGTTGCATCATCTCTGGTGCTCTGGTGCAGGGTCTGGGGACCCCTTGGGGGGGGGGGGGCCCTGTGATGGGCCATGTCACCCCCTCCTGCTGTGGATAAGCTTCTGACCAGAGGCTTTTCCAAGATACCCAAAGCCTCTCCTCCCCCTGCCCTGTGATGTTTTTTGCTCTTATCTATTTACTACAAAGAGAAGCCTAAAACCTCTAAATTTTTCACCCTGTGACAATCTTACATAATAGTCTATGAACCCATAGTTCACACCATTGTATTTTCTAGTTCTTGTCTGATCATAGGCAGTTTTTTCCAAGGTTGGAGGTTAAAACAGTGTTTTTCAGGGGGGTAAAAACACTTCAAAACAGGCAGAGAAATATTACCGGCACTCTTGTGGGTTCCTGGGGTTGCAGGGGTGGGTTCCACCACCTTGCAAGACGGGGTGTGGGAGGTGCTGGAAAGACTTGGGATGCCTGCTGGGCAGACGGCACCTGAGTGACCTGCTGCCTTATCTGATGATAGTATGCAGGTAGATCAAAGAGATGCAACAATGAAGCCAGCTAGTGGTGGCACAGAGGGTGCTGTCCAGGCTTTCCCAGTGCAGAAAGCTCCTCCTAACTCAGGCCAGGCTGACAAGCATGAGAGTATTGCTTGGAGGGTGGTCCAGGATTTGCAGAATAAGGTTGCTCAGTATGGATTAGGTTCCCCTCAGGTCATGCAGGTTATTAGAGTGCTGAATACTGATCTGCTTTCTCTATTTGATATTAAACATTTAGGTCAGATTTTATTCCAACCTATACAATATTCAGTTTTTGAGAGAAGGTTGGCTGAGAAGGCTGTAGCTGGGAATGTGCAGCTGCCTGAATCTGATCCCAGGCGTCTAGTTCCTATGGATGGTTTTCTGGGGATCAGTACATTTTGGGACCCTGATATTCGGGCTACCTGGCATGCCCAGATCCTGGAACAAGTTCAGAAGGTTTGCATGGCAGCTTTGGTACAAAGTTTGGATACAGCTGCTCCACAGATGTGACATAGGAAGGTATTTCAGGGGCGAGCCCCGACGAGCTCCCACATCCCGCAGCCCCTCGCCAGGCACAGCGTGGGCGCAGCCGGGGCCGCTCCGCCTGCGCGGGGCCGCTGCCGGGGCGGTGTCGCGGCTCCTCCGCGGGGCGGAGCTGACCCGGCCCCGGCGGCCCCGGCCCGACCCCGCTGGGCTCCGAGCGCGGCCCCGGCGCGGCCCGGGCGAGGCGGCGGGGGACGGGCTGCGAGGGGCCGGAGGGGGTCCAGGAACGGTCGGACATCCCAGGAGAGGGGAGAGAGACCTGGGAGAGGGAGGAGTGACTGGGAGAGGGGGGAGATGCTGGGAGAGCCCTGGGAGAGCCCTGGGAGAGGGAGGAGTGACCGGGGAGAAGGGGGAGATGCTGAGAGAGGGGGGAGAGCCCGAGAGAAGGGGGAGGGCTTGAAAGAGAGGGAAGGACCCAGGGAGGGGAGGGGAGGGGAGGGGAGGAAGGATCAGTAAGAAGGCACTGAAGAGTCTAATCCTTTGGTGCAGTATTGTATGGACTTGGGGATCACTACACCATTGCAAACATGTTCCCTTTCCAGCAGAAGAGGCTTCCATCGTGGTTTGACACTGACCTGACGCCGGCACCCATGAGGGTCGCTCGCTCACCCTCCCCTGCCACAGCTGCCACTAAATTTTGTGCCAGTTTGGCCAAATTTAGAAATATATCCTCTGAGAGAAGGCTGGTTATAAACCACCCCTCTCCCACCAGGTTTGGGGAAAAAAAAGAAACTTTTTCCTTGAAGGAAAGTGAAAGAAAAAACTATCTAACAAACACAGGGGAAAAGGATAATACTGCTAAATAATAAAATCTCTCGCTGTAGAGAAAAACCTGGGAAATGTTAGAGTCCTCCCTTTGGTCTCCCTCTTCCTCAGAGCTGGGACTTGGCCCAGGACCAGGCCCTCTGTGCTCGGTGGAAAGTCCTCCCAATGTGTTCTGATATTGAAGCAGTCCATCAGAAAAAGGGAAAAAATCCGAAATTCCTGGAAAAACAAAGTTCAACTCTCTGGAGGGCAAAAACCCCAAAAAAACGGCTGAACAAGCAAGCAGGGTGCTTTCTCGGCTCCCGCTCTGCGAGCCGCAGAATGCAGAAGCCCTTTCTTTTCTTGTGGAAGGAAAAAAAAATGAATGAACTCTTCATGAGTGAGATAAGGACCAGGAGAAACACTTCAAGGGCAAAACAGGCTTAACTTAAAGTTACAAAGTGAATTTATTGGTAACAGAATCAGAGGAAGATAATGAGAAGTAAAATAAGCCCTTAGAACACCTTTGCCCCCCCAGCCCCTCCCTCCTTCCCCCGGACAGCGCAGGGAGACAGGGCACGGGGGTTTGGTCAGTTCATCACCACGATTTTCTTCTACTTCTCCGGGAGAGGAGTCCTTCCCCTGGGAGGCTGTGGGGTCTCTCCCATGGGAGACAGTTCTCCACGAACCTCTCTGACGTGGGTCCACTCTCATGAGCAGCAGTCCTCCCAAAACTGCTGCAGCGTGGGTCACTCTTCCACAGGGTACAGTCCTTCAAGGACAGGCTGCTCCCGCCTGGAAGCAGGGCCCCTCTCTGCACCGGGTCTCCCACTGGATCACAGCCCCCTCCAGGCATCCACCCGCTCCGGCACGGGCACCTCGCCACGGGCTGCGGGTGGATCTCTGCATCCCCCGTGGATCCATGGGCTGCAGGGGCACAGCGGCTTCACCATGGGCTGCACCACGGCCTGCAGAGGAACCTCGGCTCCGGCACCTGGAACACCTCCTGCCCCTCCTTCTCCACTCACCCTGGTGTTGCCGTGTTGTTTTTCCTCACATGTTCTCACTTCATTCTCTTCTCTTACTAGAAGCAAAACCACCATGACTTTGTTTTGATTTTCTTCTTAAATATGTTATCACAGAGGTTTTACCCGCCTCTGTCATTGGGCCAGTTTTGGCCAGCAGCATGTCTATCTTTCGGAGCCATCAGAGATTGGCTCTGCTGAACATGGTGGAAACTTCCAGGAGCTTCTACCAGGAGCCGCCTCTGTGGCCCTCCTGCTACCAAAAACCAGGCTGAGCAAAACCAATACAGACGGACAGAGTGAGCAAGGCTCGGTAAGCTCACAGGGTTACGGACATTTGCCACAGAGGGGCTGCAACAAAACGAGAAGTCAAAGGCAAACAAGCTCATGGCCTGATTCCAGAACAGCCCAAGCAACCTTCATGCCTGCTGGCAAGACAAGAAGGCTCTTCACACCTTAAAGGCTGCTTAGCCCTTTGCAAGACCTTTGCAGGACCAAAACATCAAGATCTACAGCAGAAAGATGTGGAGGGTTGGATTTTTTTGCTCACTGCATGGGAGTTGCTTCAGTTGCTGTTTTGAAGGTCTTGCCTAAGTTGTTGTCCTAAAATACAGTAAAAAAAGGCTGTGTTTTTGCTAAATGAAGACACAGTGCGTCTGTCTTTCAGAAAGGAATAAAGAAAACATAGATTGCCAATTGAATTTATTCTGCTCCCTTCTAAATCAGCTCACTACTCAAGCACAAGCCTCAGGAACATCCCCAATTCCCTCTCTGCCAGCAACTCAGAGCTGCATGGTGCCGTGCTTGCTGTGCACCGGAGAGCACAAAGCAGGCTGGCCTGGTGGCCCCGAATATTTCTGCAGAACGCTCTGCATTTCACACCTTTGCTCTGACTCAGTGCAGAACTGCAGGATTGCAGGCGCTTCCTCCCAGAGCTGTGTGAGGCACTGGCTCCTGCAGATCTGACCTGAGGAGCTGTCGCTGCCTCCCGTTGGCCTCGGTTCCCCTGGCAGAACTGCCGTGCCTGAAGGACGCTGCCCTGTGCTGGAGCCTGCGGAGCAGCCCGGCTCCCTCCCGCTGTGCCCAGGCTGCTGCACACACTGCTAACCTTTCCCAGGAGTTACAGGGCAGCCGGCAGAAGAGTAGCAATCCTCAGCCGGGGCACCAGCCCTCGGCTGCCTTTTGCCTTTCTCTCCTCCTGGGCTGCCTCCAGACGGCCAATGGCACCAGTCTGCGCTGTGCCCAGCACGGCTACGCTTCCCTCGGGAGCAGCCAGCTGCCGCTTTGGCTCTGAGACGGGAGGATTTGCCCGCTCCCAGGAAGAGGCACCCAGTGCCAGGCTGCTGCCTCTTGCAGCTACAAGGGCCTCCTGCCAGCCGGCCTCTGCCGAGCCTCAGGCTGCTCTGGGCTCTGCCAGGGCTCTGCTGGGGCTCCGGCCCGGGCAAGGCTGGGCCGCTCTCAGCTCACGGTCGCTGACAGCTCTGCATCAGACGAGACCTTTCAGAGCACCCTCACTGACCTTTCTGCTTTCTCAGCTGAGCAAGACTCTCCCCGAGCCAAAGAGATTGCACTTAGGGATACAAATCCAAGTGGCAGGAACCCCAATGCTCTCGAGTCACAGCTGAACGCCTGCATCTGCACAGGATGTCTTGGCTGCATCACTCCTCCTCTGGTTTTGCCTGCAAATGCCATTGCCCTTTCTGCCTCAACTACAAGCACAATTGCTGGACAAAAAACGGCCAGTGTGCCGTATTCCAAAGGCAGTGTGGTCTGGAGAGGATGAATGAAGAAGAGCCTGCCCCACTTACAAACCATACCAAAGAAGTCGTTAAGTGTCACTTTCCACCTTTAAGGAACAACGGACAATTCAGACGGAAATCTTGAGCTTAATCACAAGGTGAGAAATAAGGAATCTTACAGATGAGTTGGGGTTTCAGAAACTTTATTTATTTGCCATCCATGTAGAGTACAATTGTACTCTACAATCCTAATCTAAACTGGTCATGAAGAAAATAGTCCTGAATGGATGGATTGGCACTGCCATCTTTTCTCCTCCTCCTTCCACTTCTTCACTGACTGGATCAGTGGCAGCAAGATGGACACAGGCTTGGCTGATGTTACAAATGGATGCTGCCCAAAGGAAAAAAAAAACAGCCAAGAACAATGAGCCATGGCTTTCCAAGCTCAGTGCTTCAAAGGCAGGGGTAATATTTTTAGAAGAAAAGGGGATTTACTCCGAGTAGGTCTAAGGTGTGTGTTGCAACAGTGGCACAGGTTGTCCTGAGAACTGGTAAGTGTCCCATCCCTGGAAACATTCCAGGTCAGGTGAGAAGGGGCTCTGAGCAACCTGATCTCTTTCAAGATATCCCTGCTCATTGCAGGCCACATGGATCAGATGGCCTTTACAGGTCCCTGCCAGCCCAGCCCAGGATTCCTCGCCATTTTCATTTGAAAAGCACCAAAAGTGGAGATGAGGAGGAAGGGAGCTCATCTGATGCCTTGGGCTCCAGTGGAGGAGGAGCCCATCCTCGGACACCGTTTGACCTGCAGTCCCTTTGCGTTTTACCTGCAGGAGCTCCTTGGCAGACCAGCGCTGTTCCTCGTTTTTCTGCAGGCAGCAGCTCAGGAAGTGACGCAGCAAAGCCGAGAATAGATTGGGCTGCTGCAGCTGTGGGGTCCCTCCTGTGGCTATCAGGAGTTCAGCCTGGAGAAGAAGGAAACACAAGACTCCACCTGCTTCTTTTGATGCCTTAGGTTTTAACTTTTCTCTTTTTCAAGTCCTGTACTGCCTAGTGTGTAGCTCTGAAGTTTCGTGTGGCCTATTAGCTACTGTTCTCTCGTGCTAGTTAGACATAACAAAGCCTCTCTAGGTTTGCTCTCCAAGGACACTTCGATTGTCCCAGGGCCCAAAATGTGTAAACTGAAAGCCTCTGAAGAGGGGCAAACTTGGGGTAATTACATCATTAACTGGGGTCATAATTGGAGAATTAACCCTGATACGGAAATGGACCAAACTTACAAAACTGTGAAGAACTCATGACCCAGGCTCCATCTTGGATGTAGCCTTTTGACTGCCCAGGGTGTATCTTTGAAGGCCGTTCAAATAAATACCTATTTTTATTCTCTTATTCTTGTCTAGTCTCTGTTTTTAGGTAGCCACTCCAGGCATCAGTTTCAAGTCTGTAAATGCTCTCCCAGAGCCCATTGTTTAAGCTCAACTCTGCAGTGGCAATTTCTGCCCTGGCAGAGAGGCAGAGATGACTTTCCTATACCAACAAAAAACCCAAACCCCAAAGCAGCTGCAGCTTTTCCAGCATCCAGCAGATCTTGCCTTGGCAGCTGATTTGATTGGCTGACCTAGTTAGGGGCAACTACACCAGCAAAAGCACATTTTGCTTCTCTGAAGATTCACACCAGCTTGACAGGCAGTTTGGAAGAGGGACCTTGTTCTAACTGTTTTCAAGTGTTATTACATAAAAGGGAGTTATTGCTCAGGTAAGGAAAGAAACATTTGGAACTCCGCATTCAACACAGACACGTTAAGATGCATGCAGAAACATATTGGGATGAAAATGCCTGTTTGGGCACACAGGAGCCACCTGCAGCTCTGTCTCGCAGCAGTCTGCAAGTTCCAGCTTCTCCGATGTGGCAAACGAATAACTTTTTGTGGTCAAATCAGAAGAAGGAGAAATGCCATCCCTATGGTAACCCTCTGCTCTTCTGGATACTCAAGTCAATACATTAATGATGTGCCCATCCCAGAAAGTGCCAGGTAAAAAATGGGAGGTTTTGGCAGGCTCTCCATGTCACCAGGCTGCAGCTTGGTCACGTGGAGAACGTGGCTTGGGCTATGACAGAAATATGGTCACTAAGTGTTTCAGCAACACTGCACAAGAAGCAGAAGATACTCTGTGGCCTTTACACCCTCATGCCCAGGTTTTAGGCAAGTGACAAGAAACTGTACAGGGAGTGCAGTTCTTCTCTAGAAAACCACTGTTTTAGAGACTTTGTTGGTTTGGGTTTCTTTCCTTCTTTTCTGGAGATGTAACACCAGCTCTGAGATGTGTGTTTTGTGTTATTAGAGACATCTACACAGACAGACGAGCTGGAACAACTTAAAACCCAAAGGAAAGTGTTGCCTGAGAATGGAGAGTGTTTGCACTCAGGTAAGGCCTGAGTTCCCCCACTGATGCAAACAAAACTACAGCAGATGCTGATGTGCTGCAGGGCCATTTTTAGAAGGGGACCTTGGTGGAAGCAGTGCCAGCAGATGGCAATGGGATTTTGTCTGATGGAGGACAGAACACAGGATAGGTGAAAAAGACAGAGGGATCAGTGAGTATTTGCTCCTTACCGAGGTACGACTTTCATTCCAGTGAGGAACTTGTCGTTCCACCATTTCGATTCCCACAATTCCAAGAGACCATATGTCCACTTTGGGGCCATATGGTTGACCTGTCACAACCTCAGGCGCCATCCACCAAGACGTCCCAACCACTGAGCTCCTTAGATTCTGCTCAGGGGTGAGCTGAGCAGAGAGGCCAAAATCAGCTGAGGGGAACAAAAAAGTTCTGTACAATTAGGAAACCAAGCAAAAGAACTCCCCACTGTAAGTCTGCGAATGTGCTGTTGAATCTCCTGGAAATCCGTCCCTGCTCTGTTTCCTCAGGACTTTAGCCAAGGAAATATGGAAGTGTCTGCTTCCAAAAATCCCCACATTTTTTAATGCTGCCCCCAGAAGTGGCTTTTATTCCCTGGAACCTTTAGATTGTAGCTCCCTCCCTCTGGAAGGGACACACACAGACCCAAACCAGTGCCACTCTGGACTGCTTTTTCCTCGCCATACCTCTGTGCACGTTGCAACTGTGCCTTCAGCTCGCTGCAGGGGTCCCTGCACTGCCACCAGCACCACTTTGGGGGAACTGGCAGTCACTCAAAAGCAGCCCCAAACCCCACATCCCTGGAACGCTGTGCCTGGCCAAGAATATACCAACCCAGCTTGACAGAGCCGTCAGTTCTGAGAAGGATGTTGCAGCTCTTCACATCTCGATGGATGACATGGTTTGAGTGAAGAAAATCCAGTCCTTGCAGGCACTGAGAGAGAAAACAGAGACAGGAGGATAAAAATTAGTGGTGTGATTTGAGCACACAAGAAAGGAAACAGCTCTAAAATATTCCCTTTCCAGGGGAATGGAGTGTAATGGCAGAACACAGTGCCATTGAGAGGAAGAGCTTGCTGCTCCAACACTACCTTTCTAAGGGAAGGCACGTCAGCTTTTGAGAGAGCCAACGGGAATTGCTGTTCTAGACTGTCCTCTGCAAACCAGCCAGAATGACTGCTGCTGCAGTGGATGTGCTTTCTTCATCCAGAGGACAAACAAGGGTTTGCCAAGAAAGAAAGAGTCCCTCCCTTTGCTGTGAAGTGGGTCACTTTTGGGTGGGAGGCTGCATGGCAAAGGTTTTATTGCTGGCCTCAGTACAGACTTGGAAGTATCACATGAGTCACCTTTCAGAAGCAAACAGCATTTTGGGTGCACTATTACCCTTTTCAGCTGAGGACTCTGAGAAATGAGTCTCTTTTAGCATTAGTTTCAAATTCTGCCACCAGCACCTTTGCTTTTACAGGCAAGGAATGCAGTGCAGACAGGCTCCAGGCAAACATTCAGAGAGGCAAGGTGGAGAACAGCAAATACAAATACAAGAGACAGAGTGAGAATGCAACAGCAGGAGATAAGAGTACAAGAACAGAGCACAGTGAGTGCAGGCACACTGCCACGCAGTTCACCTGCTTCCCCATAGCATAGCAGCCACACAGAAGCAAAGTTTGGCACATGGAACCACTCCAGTTCTCAGCCCCTGTTTCCCAGACAATCCTGCCCAAGCCCTCGGAAGCACAGGTGGGATTCCTGACCTCCCGACTGATGGCTGCCATCTCATATTCAGATATGTACATCTCATTGATGGCATCACTCAGAGTGCCTCCATCCATGTACTCCATCACCAGCCAGAGTTCATCATCCACAAGGTAGCTGAAAGAAGGAAATGAGGCCATGGAGATGAACGTGCATGGCTAGGCTACTGTTTGGAAAAGACAACGATTGATTCTTGTTTCCAGGTCCCTTTGAAACGAGGACAGACTCAAAGGAATAGACGTTCCCTCTAGGCTGTGCAGTGATTGCAGTCTGTGCTGTGTCAAGGAGAAAGGCACAGCTGTGAAAAAGGAGATGTCTTAGATGGCCAGCAAGTGAAAAACGCAGTTTACTAACAGCCCAGATAAAAAGCTGTCACACATGGTGTTTATGGAAAAAAAGCACCTAGTCTTCCTGGCATGCACAGCAATGGAAAAGAGGGGCTGCAGTCCAAGGGAAATCCTCTCTCGGGTGGTTCATCAGCATTTAAGACTTGAGAAAAACCAAGCCCCAAGACAACGTGGTGGCAGTGAACTTCGAGGGTATTGACTTAGTAAGATAGCGCTGGTCAAGGCTTTTGAAGAATTTTCAAACTATGTGTGCCAGGGAAGACTAATGCAGACAAAATGCACTCTCTTCCCATCCACTGGAGATGAGTAGAGAAATAATGATTGATCAATAATTAATGGCTCTATTTTCTGCCACAGACCAAAGTGGGTTTTTGACCTCTCATGCTTGCAGTAGGTAAACAAACATTCATGGGATAAGACCACGATCACTCACCTGTCTAAATAGTTGACCAGGTTGGGATTCCTATTCATCTTCATGACCATGAGTTCATTGACAGTTACTTCCTTTCTCCTCAGTCCTTGGAGATTAATTTTCTTTATGGCCACCTAAAATGACAATGACAATCAGTACCTTGAGAAGGTGGTGGCACGAGACCACAACGCACATGGAGCGAGTGATTTTGGGATGACACAGCCAAGCTGTGCCAAAGTGCCTTGTGATTAGACACTGGAGTAATTAGGAACTGACATTCCAACAGCCCATGTCTCTGCTCCGTTGAGGCCAGAAACAGGACACATGGCCACTGACGTTTTGCCTTGTCCACTTGGTAACAACGGTGTCTCAACTATCACCCACAAAGCTCTGCCCACACTCTCTGCTGAGTGCAGAGAAGTAATCCAAGTCTTGCTACTCTATGGATACAGATCCTGGGCTATAAGCAGGGCTTAGGGCTTTTAGGGACGCCTTGCAGATCCCTCCCTACGTGCAGTTCCCAAGTGCAGCACTGCAGGTTGCTAAGGAACTACCAGGAAGATTCAGACGTATTTGCTGGCAGCCAGAAATGAGAATCCAGGACTCTGAAGCTGTAGCCACAAAAAAGCAGTGAGATGCTCTAAGGCACCACCTTTGTTTTAGCCACTGAGAGCGAGTGAGCACTTCCTTCTCCAAAAGGAACCACTGCTCTCCTTGCCTTCCTTCTGGCAGCTGAGAAGGACAAAGACTGTCCCAAATGTATTTTGCAGGCTGGCAACAGTCTGTGCTTCTTGTGCCTTTGCAGCACAGCTCTCCCGGTGACCCAAAGCTCCAGCCACAACTCACACCAGAGCAGGAAAGCCCTCAAGAGCTGCAGAATCTGCAGGGACTGTTGACATTTACCTCTCCTCCTGTGGCATTGTCGAGTGCTCTACAAACTTCTCCGAAACCCCTAGAAATAAAACAGCAGCAAAGAAAGGAGAAGCTGTTTAGATCTTGGAGTGAAAGCCAGCCCAGACAGGAGATCTCTGCTCTAAGTGCCTAAAACCTGCAGGAGGCATGAGGGGTCTGCCAGAGGGCACATGATGCATTTTCCTCTCAAGTGCATGGGCACTGGGCCTGTTCCTGAAGCTTTGGGCTTTAGTGCCTCAGCTCAAAAAGAGAGCTTATTCTTTCATCTTGAGTTTCAGTTTCTAAACTGTGTGGTTCTAATCCTGACCACCGAGTATTTCCTTCAGCAAACTCTTGGAAAGAACTGTTCCTGAGAGCTGTTATCTGACAGCTACCGGGGGGTAGGCTGCTCTTTCAGGCAAGCAAGATTCTCTTTCGTTAGTGTGGCCGTATGATTTTGAGACATACAAAAATGCTAAGGAAATTAACACACAGCTGTCCCACACTTGAGAGGCAGGAGATCTTCCAGCTCCTGTTCCTTGCTGCAGGCAAGACTGTGGCAGCATGGAGATGTCTTTGACAATGCCTTCTGACCACACGTACAAATTCTGCCCAGCACTGAGAGATGGGCCAATCTAACCCCAGTGTCTCAACGTGTTTGCAGCTTGCCTGACTTCACACTTGGTAGATGTTCCACCAGCAGAACACCCGGCCCATGGTTTTGTAGAAGAAACTGTGGTTGGACTCACCCACTGCCGATATTTTCCAGTTCAGTGTATTTCGTCACCGGATTTTCCATGCTCACCATTTTGCCTGGGGGAAACAAAGTGCAAGATGCTCACTTTAAAGCAGAGATGCCACCTTCCAGGAGATACAAAAGGCAGCCCCACTGTCTGGGGCTCTGAGCCTTTTGTGGTCATCTGGGTAACAACAACAACAGCGACAAGAACCACAACAGCAACAGCAACAAGCCAGGCAGCTCTGCAGCACAGATGGCCAGCACTGAGACTGATTTTCTACAGTCCTCTGAAGAGATCTCTTGAGAGGAAACAAAGCCCAGAGAGATGCATTCCCAGGAGAGGAGGGCATCTTCTCCACCTTTCGCAGTTTGCCAGAAGAATGCCTTTCTCTTTGTAAACCAGAGCAGCTCACGTTGTGACCAATACCAACGGGGCTTTCAGCATCAGGATGCTCAGCCTTTATGGGCAGGCTGAGTTCAAAGATGCCCGTGCCCCATGTGAAGAACCACACTGCTTGTCTTCACCCTGACTGCGTGGATCAGTCGCTCGCATCGGACTCGCTCTCTCAGCTCCGCACACGTCCCCGTCTTCCCAGCTCGGCACAGCGGCCATGGGCAGCAAGGACAGCAGTGCTCCTCAGGCGCTGGCGTGGCACGGACAGCTGCCCAGAGGAGATGCTGAGCCTCTCGTGAGTCCAGGCCGTGCGATGCAGAAGCCGGCCCAGACGAGGGGCTGCTGCCTCCCGGCAGTTCCGCGCTGCAGCGGCCGGGCAGCAGCAGGACTCTCTCAGCTAAGGAAGGCTCCAGCCTCTGCAGTCGCACCGGCCGTCAGGGGCAGAGCAGGTACCACAGCAAGGCTGGGAAGGGCCAAGGATGAGCACTGACAAGCACTGGCAAGAAGCCACAGCCAGGCCGAGCCCCGTTACAAGCTCTTGCCCCCTTTCAGGACGCAAGAGGATTGGCTTTGAGATCAGACACAGCGAGGTGCACATCAATGCCCTTTTTGTCCCAACAGGTGATGGTAGACACAGAGTCAACTGGGCTCTGTTCTCAGCCCCACCAGGTCTTACCTGAGAGCCCAGCACTGGCAGCTGTTATGGGCAGGAAGCACATTAAATGGGTTGTGCTGCAGAATCACAAAGGGCTTCATGTGTTTTCCTAGAGAGTGAGCTGTGCAGGGGTTGGCCCAACGGGTCACTCTAACAGTCACAGGAGTGATTGGGAATCAGGAATGAAAAAGTGCCACGGATCTGAGGGATAGACAGTGGATGGGCTGGTGGCTCACTCCTGAGAGCAGTGCAGTTTTACCTGACCACACCACATCGATGTGTCTCTTGGACACATCCTTATAAGCATAAAACTAGGATATTAAATAGGGATTGTTATAAAAGTATCTGCTTTTTCTCTGGGGGCATGTGGAAAACACCTCTTGCTCTCAATTTGTGCTGTCACTTGATGTTTTTTCAAAGAAGTGGTCATTGGCAAAAATTTGCATTGTCATAAAAACCAACTGTAGATGTAGTAGTGGTAATAATAACAATCATAAAAATTACACCAATAAGACACATGAGGCAGAAGAGCTCCTTCAGGATGGAGAAAAACCAACTTCACCAAAAAAAAAAAAAGCCCAAACCAAACAATAAAAACAAAACAAAAAAAAACCCCATCAACCAAAATCCTTACAAACCCACCAAAAGACAAAACCCCAAAACCAAACAATTTCTGTGACGATCTTTTGCTCTGATGAATGCTGAGAAATCAGGAGTCTTTAGGAATTAGGAGAATTTAGGAAGCCAAATATTCTGTTCAGTTTGGCCACTAGCACAGAGGACTTGCCTAGATCATTTGCTAAGTCACAGCCTTCTACTGATCCAGGAACAGTCCCTGCTTCTGCCTTCAGCAGAGAGGGAAGCTCAGGCAAACCCAAGCCAGTCTGAGCTGTGCTCAGAGGCAGCAGGAACACCCAGAGCACTCCCTCGCTGCCTCGAAGCACAGCACTTCCTGCGAGGAGTCCTAAATGTCCCTGTGACACCAAACTGCGGAGGAACATTTGGCACAGCTATGCTGACACAGGCCCACAATACACTGTCCCTCACACAAGAAATACACAAGACATACTCAGTAGCTCCAGGAAGTAATCTTCCATCTCCTGTTGATGGGAAGAAGCTGTGTCAGTGTTGGAGCTGAGCAAACTTCCCTGGCTCCACTTCTCAGGCTGGGCTGCAAAGGCTCCTTTAGACAATGCTGCTGCTGCTGGAGCAGGTTCCATGAGAGAGCCTGTGGAGATCTGAGACAAGAAATGAGTTTGTGTCAGAAAGTGTGGCTGGCAGAGATTGCCCTGGGATCACATTGCAAATGCAGGCCCATAGGAAGCTGCTTTCAGCCACATGCAGGGCTCTTAAAATGGATTTTTTTGGATGTCCACTTCTCAAACCGGATGGGTCAAAACCAAAGGCTGATTTTACTTGAGTTCATGGCCAGATTCATGTTCCATTTTCATGGATTTTCTGAAGGACGACTGCCGCAATGACTATTCCACTTCCTCCCAAGCACTCTTTTCCCCCTCCAAGGGCTATGGACACACTTGAACTTCCTTGTTCTAATGTTCTACCTGCTCCCATTGAGTCCCCCTTTCTTCCACCATCTTCAGGACGGGCTCAAGCTGCAGCAGGGACAGTTCCTGTGCCCCACGCCAGCCTTGGGGCTCTTTGTGGCCAATCACTTGCTGGAAGTCTTTGCAGGCTGCCAGGTGAGATGTCCACACTTCCACCTCAAGTCAAACACAACAAAGCAGTCAGACGCTACAGCTTATCCCTGTCAGCCGTGGGTCACAGACTGTGAGGAAAGGGAAAGAACAGGTTCACAAGGGATACAGACAGCTTGTTTCAAGATCCATCAGAGTCACCAAGTTGACCTGCAAAAACACCTCAAGAAACAAGGAGAGCAGGAACAGGCCAGCAGGAATCCATTTGGATGACTGCTGGCCAACAGGCCAATGGACTAGTCGCACTGTCCAGGGCAGCAGCTGAGATTCAGCAGCCCAGGACGTGTCCTTCAGAGTGGCTGTGATAGAGACCACAGCAGGATGGCACTCAGAGACATCACCCAGCCCGCCTGCTGCTCTGCAGAGGAAAGGTAGGAAGGGCAGAAACCACCAGTTTGGTGACTGCAGCGGCTATCTCTGTTTCACTCACTCGCTTTTCTAGAGCCTCTTGCTTTTGGAGTAGAAGATTAATTTCCTCTTGGATGATTTTCATTCCTTCATCCAGCCTCTTCTCCCTTGCCTTGATCCTAGCCTCAGTTTCCTGCAGCTCTGCCTGCAGCTGTTTGTCGATGTTCTGCAAAGAAGAAGAGAGAGGATGTTTCATGAGTGGAGTGGCTTCAGCTCTTACACTCACCTGGTCTTGTAGATCGCTCCTGTGCTGATGGAGATTCTTCTCCTCTTGGATGCTTCTGATGTCTTCCTTGTTCCTCCTCTTTGCTGCTTTGATGTCACTCTGGGCTTTGGGCAGCTCTGCTTGTGGCTCTGCCTTGATGTTCTGTACACACAAATGCAGAGCAAGTGACTGGGAGCTGCCATCAGGCTCAGCTTTTTCCTCTTTCGGCCTCAAAATCACATTCATTCAGCCACTCCCTTCTGCTTCCCTACCCAGCTCTGCTTCCATTGGAACCCTCCTGTCCTGGGGCTGGTCTCTGCAGATGACAAGGCTCTGTGCTTTCAGTGCCTGTGGGACTCCTGGCCTCCCAAGAGCTCCGTTTTATGTCCCTGTTCCTGCCCTTCACTCTGTCACCTGGCTAGTCAGGCTCACCTGGCCATTCTCTTGTGGCTCTTCCACCTGCTGCCTGAGCTGCTCCAGCTGCTCTTGGGCTGGGAACAGCTCTCCCCGAGTCTGGCAAGGCATCTCTGGTAGAGCAATCTGCTCATGCTCTTTCTCTAGAAGGAGCTGCACAGAAAGCAAGAGAAGATGGGTTTCAACTTCCCATAAAACATTTGTGGGGCAGGACTCAGAGACTAATGGGCTCACACATTCCCAAAGCAATGTGCTGCTGCTCTCCTGGGTCCTTCTCTGCCCATGGGGAGGCACAGATTCCAAAGTGACACTGGCAGTACAGTCAGGGTCCATCTGGGACTGAAGCTCCAACAGCATCTTAGGCATCTGACAGGGAATGTGGGGCATTTCTCAAGGCTCTGCTGAGGACCTTGCTCCTCTTCTGCCGTGTCCTGTTTGTCTTTCAGAAGTGACTGACACCCAGCCCTGTCCCAAAGCCCCACCCTGGCTCTGCAGGTGGCTTCCTGTGTGAGCTTGCTCCTTGTGAGAGACACTTCTGGAGTTCATGTTCTCTTCAGGCCTGCACTGCCATTCCTGCCTTTCTGACATCTACACTCTTGTTACAAATCCTGGATTATTCAGGAGATGAGGATGCGCACAAAGACCCTCTGATGGAGGTCAGAGGGCCTCTATGGCCACCTCAGTATATGGAGGAGGACCAAGGTGTTTATTGTCCTCCCTCTTTTGTCAACTGAGAATTCTGACCGGCAGTAACAGAGACCCTCATAAGGCCCCATTAACAAATTAACTTAGACACCCTACAGGATGCCAGTGAAGGAAACCGTGTGTCCTGTAATGCATGTTTGACCAGACTCACCAAACCCCACCTAGAGGATGGGATTGTTCCACACCCATAGGACAGACCAAACTTTAAAGGATAAACAGGGGGAGGAGAACACCTCTGAGGGAAAAAAACAACCATCTCTGGAGGGGGAAACATCTCTGCCTGCTCGGGATTGATCGATGGAACATGCCTCTCCTCCTCTCCTGAAAGGATGTCTTTAGGTGAGCTTTGCACCTCCAATTGCCTTGGAGCAGAGCCAGGAAGTTTCAGATAGATAGATAGATAGATAGATAGATCTATCTCACTGTTATCATCTCTCTTTTCCTATGCTTTCTGTCACTACACACATCAACACTCAGTAGCCAGTGCCCTGATAAGCGGCAATCCTGAACTTGTTCTCCTGTTGCTTCAATAAACCACACTCTTGGAGAACCTGGAGCAGGAATATCCTTAAGGAATGCAATCAGACCCAGGGCACTGCACTGGGAACTGCACTCCTTGTGCATCTGTACTGGGGCAAGTTCTTCTCTTGGACTCAACCAGACTGATGATGTTAAAGTGGCTGCACTTCAGAAATGAAGCTGAGCCCCTCCCAGTCCCTCTGATCTCTGAGGACCAGATGGAATGCAAGGGTGTTGATTTCCTGCTGAATTCTCATACCTGGAATACAACACATTCTGATCCCCTGGGCTGCGAAAAGGCACGGGCGCTGTTAACCTGAAAGTGATGTGCAAGGCCCTACTGGCTGGCCGGCCACCAGAACAGCTCCTTGTGCACAACCATCCCTGCCCAGAGTACGTGTCCTCAGGGAAAAATACTGCAACTTCCAGAACCACCACCTTGCAAACTAAAATTCTAGCAGAATCTCGTCCAGTGCTAGAAAAGGGCATGAAGGTTGAGCAAAAGCACGTTTGCTTGCCGAGAAAGAAAATACAGGGCTTCTACTCGTAGGAAATCAAAAAAGCAAGAAACAAAAAGATGAAAGTTTCACCTATTCAGAGCTACAGCTTTGCCAACACTCTCGGCTCCAGTGCAGTTTTCAAGTGGAGTTTGAAAAACAGACTTCACAACAGAAAGTAGCTACAGAAACATGGCAGCCTCTGGCTTCTGCCACGGAACAAGGGTTCCCAACTGCGCACTTTGTTTCTTTTGCCACACGGGAGAAGAGTGGCCCCACACAGCTCCGTGGACAACACAACCATCTCTTTGCACCTTATCAAAAGCAAAAACACAGGCGCACTCAGAGCCCCTGTCAGCTCTGCTCCTGACTGCTCTGCCTGAAGAGGCGAAAGAACAACCTGGCAACAAAGGCACCAAAGCCCCTGACTACATCAAGCAGCAGCTCCCCGTCCCCAGTGTGTCTCTGAACTACTCCCAGGTAGGCCCACCCAAGAAGCTCATGTGGACAAACCACCCCAAAGAACTTGTGTGCTCACATCAACAGCTTCTGTGCCAGCAGCTACTTGGCCAGCCTGCGGAGTGGGACACGTCTCTCCAGGCCACCGTGTCCCCTACGTGTGTGGCAAGGCTGAGAGCGGTGTCCTTTGAGCGCTCCCTCCTCTGGGGACAGGGGAGCCTTCATGATTCACGTTTGCCCCTCTTGGAATCCCAGCAAGCTGCGGCCTAAACATGACAGCTCAAAGGCCATGTTCCAGCTCTCACTGGCTGGCGGGAATCGCTAGGTCCTGGCAGCACTCCAGCACTCAGCATCCTTGGCCACCACCAGCAAGTGCTGGCCGCTCAGAAACTTGCAGCTCTCATTTCCTCTAAAGACAGCCCCAACCACAACTGGCACTTACTGGCTCAGGACGTTCAGGTTCGCGTCTGACCACAGCTGGAGAAGTCGGGACATTTTGCACCCATTTGGCCTCTCCTCCAGGAGCAGAGGGAGCCAGAGGAGAGCCTGCGGTTGCTTCTGTGCTCTGTGGAGAGGCAGCAGCGTGAGGGACAGGCAGTTACCTGTCATTTCTAACCTTATCTCTATTCAGCTCTACAACCAGCTCTACCCTAAGGAGAAATCATAACCTTGGATAGCAATGGGATTCCAAGTGCCTCCAACTAAAGTAAAATGGCCTAATTCAACACTACTGCATATTGCTCTGAATTAGATATCGCACCCTGCCTACTCTCAGCAAGCAACGTTCTCTCTGCAAAGCTGGGCTTTTAGTTCTTCAACAGCTCTCAAATGCAAAAGCAGCTATTACACAGCGATGCCTTTGCTATTGCTGCTGCACACATGGAAACCTAAAACTGCATCGCAATCTCTCCCAGCGCTGGAAAAGGGCAGCAAAGGTTGAGCAAAAGCACCTTTGCTTGCTGGAGAAAGAGAAAATAAACAGGGCTTCTCCTCCTAGCAAACTACAAACCAACAGACCAAAAGACTAAAGTCTCACCTGCTGCAGTGCCTAAAGCCCTTGCGTGCAGGGAGGGGATGCTTGGCAGGGGATGCAACGGCACTTGTGGCGAGCACTGTCATGTAGGCATTTAGGGAAGTCTGCTTGAAGGTCCCTCAGGAGCCTCCCTTTCTCCAGCCTAAAGCTGCCTCAGCACCTCCTCATGGCACTTGGGCTCCACACCCTTCCCCAGCTCCCTTGCCCTTCTCTGCACACGCTGCAGCCTCTCAACGTCTTGCTTCTTCACAGGGGCCCACAACTGGACCCAGCACTGGACCCAGCACTCGAGCTGCGGCCTCACCCGTGCCCAGCACAGGGGGACGGTCACTGCCCTGCTCCCCCTGCCCCACTATTGCTGACACAGGCCAGCATGCCCTTGGCCTTCCTGGCCACCTGGGCACACGCTGCCTCATGTTCAGCTACTGTGCACCGGCACCCCAGGCTCCTTTTCTGCCACGCAGCTCCCCAGGCACAAAGTTGCACAGTTGACTTCAAATACAGCAGCCAGAACTTCAAGATCTCCTTCCTATTCTTAACCCTACGAGACAGCACTCAAGGACCTGCAGCTTTGCCCCCACTCTAGGCTCCAATGCAGTTTTCAAATGGAGTTGGAGAAACAGACTTCACAACAGAAAGTTGCTGCAGAAACATGGCAGCCTCTGGCTTCTGCCACGGAACAAGGGTTCCCAACTGCGCACTTTGTTTCTTTTGCCACACGGGAGAAGAGTGGCCCCACACAGCTCCGTGGACAACACAACCATCTCTTTGCACCTTATCAAAAGCAAAAACACAGGCGCACTCAGAGCCCCTGTCAGCTCTGCTCCTGACTGCTCTGCCTGAAGAGGCGAAAGAACAACCTGGCAACAAAGGCACCAAAGTCCCTGACTACATCAAGCAGCAGCTCCCCGTCCCCAGTGTGTCTCTGAACTACTCCCAGGTAGGCCCACCCAAGAAGCTCATGTGGACAAACCACCCCAAAGAACTTGTGTGCTCACATCAACAGCTTTTGTGCCAGCAGCTACTTGGCCAGCCTGCGGAGTGGGACACGTCTCTCCAGGCCACCGTGTCCCCTACGTGTGTGGCAAGGCTGAGAGCGGTGTCCTTTGAGCGCTCCCTCCTCTGGGGATAGGGGAGCCTTCATGATTCACGTTTGCCCCTCTTGGAATCCCAGCAAGCTGCGGCCTAAACATGACAGCTCAAAGGCCATGTTCCAGCTCTCACTGGCTGGCGGGAATCGCTAGGTCCTGGCAGCACTCCAGCACTCAGCATCCTCGGCCACCACCAGCAAGTGCTGGCCGCTCAGAAACTTGCAGCTCTCATTTCCTCTAAAGACAGCCCCAACCACAACTGGCACTTACTGGCTCAGGACGTTCAGGTTCGCGTCTGACCACAGCTGGAGAAGTCGGGACATTTTGCACCCATTTGGCCTCTCCTCCAGGAGCAGAGGGAGCCAGAGGAGAGCCTGCGGTTGCTTCTGTGCTCTGTGGAGAGGCAGCAGCGTGAGGGACAGGCAGTTACCTGTCATTTCTAACCTTATCTCTATTCAGCTCTACAACCAGCTCTACCCTAAGGAGAAATCATAACCTTGGATAGCAATGGGATTCCAAGTGCCTCCAACTAAAGTAAAATGGCCTAATTCAACACTACTGCATATTGCTCTGAATTAGATATCGCACCCTGCCTACTCTCAGCAAGCAACGTTCTCTCTGCAAAGCTGGGCTTTTAGTTCTTCAACAGCTCTCAAATGCAAAAGCAGCTATTACACAGCGATGCCTTTGCTATTGCTGCTGCACACATGGAAACCTAAAACTGCATCGCAATCTCTCCCAGCGCTGGAAAAGGGCAGCAAAGGTTGAGCAAAAGCACCTTTGCTTGCTGGAGAAAGAGAAAATAAACAGGGCTTCTCCTCCTAGCAAACTACAAACCAACAGACCAAAAGACTAAAGTCTCACCTGCTGCAGTGCCTAAAGCCCTTGCGTGCAGGGAGGGGATGCTTGGCAGGGGATGCAACGGCACTTGTGGCGAGCACTGTCATGTAGGCATTTAGGGAAGTCTGCTTGAAGGTCCCTCAGGAGCCTCCCTTTCTCCAGCCTAAAGCTGCCTCAGCACCTCCTCATGGCACTTGGGCTCCACACCCTTCCCCAGCTCCCTTGCCCTTCTCTGCACACGCTGCAGCCTCTCAACGTCTTGCTTCTTCACAGGGGCCCACAACTGGACCCAGCACTGGACCCAGCACTCGAGCTGCGGCCTCACCCGTGCCCAGCACAGGGGGACGGTCACTGCTCTGCTCCCCCTGCCCCACTATTGCTGACACAGGCCAGCATGTCCTTGGCCTTCCTGGCCACCTGGGCACACGCTGCCTCACGTTCAGCTACTGTGCACCGGCACCCCAGGCTCCTTTTCTGCCACGCAGCTCCCCAGGCACAAAGTTGCACAGCTGACTTCAAATACAGCAGCCAGAACTTCAAGATCTCCTTCCTATTCTTAACCCTACGAGACAGCACTCAAGGACCTGCAGCTTTGCCCCCACTCTAGGCTCCAATGCAGTTTTCAAATGGAGTTGGAGAAACAGACTTCACAACAGAAAGTAGCTGCAGAAACATGGCAGCCTCTGGCTTCTGCCACGGAACAAGGGTTCCCAACTGCGCACTTTGTTTCTTTTGCCACACGGGAGAAGAGTGGCCCCACACAGCTCCGTGGACAACACAACCATCTCTTTGCACCTTATCAAAAGCAAAAACACAGGCGCACTCAGAGCCCCTGTCAGCTCTGCTCCTGACTGCTCTGCCTGAAGAGGCGAAAGAACAACCTGGCAACAAAGGCACCAAAGTCCCTGACTACATCAAGCAGCAGCTCCCCGTCCCCAGTGTGTCTCTGAACTACTCCCAGGTAGGCCCACCCAAGAAGCTCATGTGGACAAACCACCCCAAAGAACTTGTGTGCTCACATCAACAGCTTTTGTGCCAGCAGCTACTTGGCCAGCCTGCGGAGTGGGACACGTCTCTCCAGGCCACCGTGTCCCCTACGTGTGTGGCAAGGCTGAGAGCGGTGTCCTTTGAGCGCTCCCTCCTCTGGGGACAGGGGAGCCTTCATGATTCACGTTTGTCCCTCTTGGAATCCCAGCAAGCTGCGGCCTAAACATGACAGCTCAAAGGCCATGTTCCAGCTCTCACTGGCTGGCGGGAATCGCTAGGTCCTGGCAGCACTCCAGCACTCAGCATCCTCGGCCACCACCAGCAAGTGCTGGCCGCTCAGAAACTTGCAGCTCTCATTTCCTCTAAAGACAGCCCCAACCACAACTGGCACTTACTGGCTCAGGACGTTCAGGTTCGCGTCTGACCACAGCTGGAGAAGTCGGGACATTTTGCACCCATTTGGCCTCTCCTCCAGGAGCAGAGGGAGCCAGAGGAGAGCCTGCGGTTGCTTCTGTGCTCTGTGGAGAGGCAGCAGCGTGAGGGACAGGCAGTTACCTGTCATTTCTAACCTTATCTCTATTCAGCTCTACAACCAGCTCTACCCTAAGGAGAAATCATAACCTTGGATAGCAATGGGATTCCAAGTGCCTCCAACTAAAGTAAAATGGCCTAATTCAACACTACTGCATATTGCTCTGAATTAGATATCGCACCCTGCCTACTCTCAGCAAGCAACGTTCTCTCTGCAAAGCTGGGCTTTTAGTTCTTCAACAGCTCTCAAATGCAAAAGCAGCTATTACACAGCGATGCCTTTGCTATTGCTGCTGCACACATGGAAACCTAAAACTGCATCGCAATCTCTCCCAGCGCTGGAAAAGGGCAGCAAAGGTTGAGCAAAAGCACCTTTGCTTGCTGGAGAAAGAGAAAATAAACAGGGCTTCTCCTCCTAGCAAACTACAAACCAACAGACCAAAAGACTAAAGTCTCACCTGCTGCAGTGCCTAAAGCCCTTGCGTGCAGGGAGGGGATGCTTGGCAGGGGATGCAACGGCACTTGTGGCGAGCACTGTCATGTAGGCATTTAGGGAAGTCTGCTTGAAGGTCCCTCAGGAGCCTCCCTTTCTCCAGCCTAAAGCTGCCTCAGCACCTCCTCATGGCACTTGGGCTCCACACCCTTCCCCAGCTCCCTTGCCCTTCTCTGCACACGCTGCAGCCTCTCAACGTCTTGCTTCTTCACAGGGGCCCACAACTGGACCCAGCACTGGACCCAGCACTCGAGCTGCGGCCTCACTCGTGCCCAGCACAGGGGGACGGTCACTGCCCTGCTCCCCCTGCCCCACTATTGCTGACACAGGCCAGCATGTCCTTGGCCTTCCTGGCCACCTGGGCACACGCTGCCTCACGTTCAGCTACTGTGCACCGGCACCCCTGGCTCCTTTTCTGCCACGCAGCTCCCCAGGCACAAAGTTGCACAGTTGACTTCAAATACAGCAGCCAGAACTTCAAGATCTCCTTCCTGTTCTTAACCCTACGAGACAGCACTCAAGGACCTGCAGCTTTGCCCCCACTCTAGGCTCCAATGCAGTTTTCAAATGGAGTTGGAGAAACAGACTTCACAACAGAAAGTAGCTGCAGAAACATGGCAGCCTCTGGCTTCTGCCACGGAACGAGGGTTCCCAACTGCGCGCTTTGTTTCTTTTGCCACACGGGAGAAGAGTGGCCCCACACAGCTCCGTGGACAACACAACCATCTCTTTGCACCTTATCAAAAGCAAAAACACAGGCGCACTCAGAGCCCTTGTCAGCTCTGCTCCTGACTGCTCTGCCTGAAGAGGCAAAAGAACAACCTGGCAACAAAGGCACCAAAGCCCCTGACTACATCAAGCAGCAGCTCCCCGTCCCCAGTGTGTCTCTGAACTACTCCCAGGTAGGCCCACCCAAGAAGCTCATGTGGACAAACCACCCCAAAGAACTTGTGTGCTCACATCAACAGCTTCTGTGCCAGCAGCTACTTGGCCAGCCTGCGGAGTGGGACACGTCTCTCCAGGCCACCGTGTCCCCTACGTGTGTGGCAAGGCTGAGAGCGGTGTCCTTTGAGCGCTCCCTCCTCTGGGGATAGGGGAGCCTTCATGATTCACGTTTGCCCCTCTTGGAATCCCAGCAAGCTGCGGCCTAAACATGACAGCTCAAAGGCCATGTTCCAGCTCTCACTGGCTGGCGGGAATCGCTAGGTCCTGGCAGCACTCCAGCACTCAGCATCCTTGGCCACCACCAGCAAGTGCTGGCCGCTCAGAAACTTGCAGCTCTCATTTCCTCTAAAGACAGCCCCAACCACAACTGGCACTTACTGGCTCAGGACGTTCAGGTTCGCGTCTGACCACAGCTGGAGAAGTCGGGACATTTTGCACCCATTTGGCCTCTCCTCCAGGAGCAGAGGGAGCCAGAGGAGAGCCTGCGGTTGCTTCTGTGCTCTGTGGAGAGGCAGCAGCGTGAGGGACAGGCAGTTACCTGTCATTTCTAACCTTATCTCTATTCAGCTCTACAACCAGCTCTACCCTAAGGAGAAATCATAACCTTGGATAGCAATGGGATTCCAAGTGCCTCCAACTAAAGTAAAATGGCCTAATTCAACACTACTGCATATTGCTCTGAATTAGATATCGCACCCTGCCTACTCTCAGCAAGCAACGTTCTCTCTGCAAAGCTGGGCTTTTAGTTCTTCAACAGCTCTCAAATGCAAAAGCAGCTATTACACAGCGATGCCTTTGCTATTGCTGCTGCACACATGGAAACCTAAAACTGCATCGCAATCTCTCCCAGCGCTGGAAAAGGGCAGCAAAGGTTGAGCAAAAGCACCTTTGCTTGCTGGAGAAAGAGAAAATAAACAGGGCTTCTCCTCCTAGCAAACTACAAACCAACAGACCAAAAGACTAAAGTCTCACCTGCTGCAGTGCCTAAAGCCCTTGCGTGCAGGGAGGGGATGCTTGGCAGGGGATGCAACGGCACTTGTGGCGAGCACTGTCATGTAGGCATTTAGGGAAGTCTGCTTGAAGGTCCCTCAGGAGCCTCCCTTTCTCCAGCCTAAAGCTGCCTCAGCACCTCCTCATGGCACTTGAGCTCCACACCCTTCCCCAGCTCCCTTGCCCTTCTCTGCACACGCTGCAGCCTCCCAACGTCTTGCT
Source organism: Corvus hawaiiensis (assembly GCF_020740725.1). Classification (NCBI taxonomy): domain Eukaryota; kingdom Metazoa; phylum Chordata; class Aves; order Passeriformes; family Corvidae; genus Corvus; species Corvus hawaiiensis. The sequence continues at coordinate 44,016,270 of NC_063255.1, forward strand.
TCTTCACAGGGGCCCACAACTGGACCCAGCACTGGACCCAGCACTCGAGCTGCGGCCTCACCCGTGCCCAGCACAGGGGGACGGTCACTGCTCTGCTCCCCCTGCCCCACTATTGCTGACACAGGCCAGCATGTCCTTGGCCTTCCTGGCCACCTGGGCACACGCTGCCTCACGTTCAGCTACTGTGCACCGGCACCCCAGGCTCCTTTTCTGCCACGCAGCTCCCCAGGCACAAAGTTGCACAGCTGACTTCAAATACAGCAGCCAGAACTTCAAGATCTCCTTCCTATTCTTAACCCTACAAGACAGCACTCAAGGACCTGCAGCTTTGCCCCCACTCTAGGCTCCAATGCAGTTTTCAAATGGAGTTGGAGAAACAGACTTCACAACAGAAAGTAGCTGCAGAAACATGGCAGCCTCTGGCTTCTGCCACGGAACAAGGGTTCCCAACTGCGCACTTTGTTTCTTTTGCCACACGGGAGAAGAGTGGCCCCACACAGCTCCGTGGACAACACAACCATCTCTTTGCACCTTATCAAAAGCAAAAACACAGGCGCACTCAGAGCCCCTGTCAGCTCTGCTCCTGACTGCTCTGCCTGAAGAGGCGAAAGAACAACCTGGCAACAAAGGCACCAAAGTCCCTGACTACATCAAGCAGCAGCTCTCCGTCCCCAGTGTGTCTCTGAACTACTCCCAGGTAGGCCCACCCAAGAAGCTCATGTGGACAAACCACCCCAAAGAACTTGTGTGCTCACATCAACAGCTTTTGTGCCAGCAGCTACTTGGCCAGCCTGCGGAGTGGGACACGTCTCTCCAGGCCACCGTGTCCCCTACGTGTGTGGCAAGGCTGAGAGCGGTGTCCTTTGAGCGCTCCCTCCTCTGGGGATAGGGGAGCCTTCATGATTCACGTTTGCCCCTCTTGGAATCCCAGCAAGCTGCGGCCTAAACATGACAGCTCAAAGGCCATGTTCCAGCTCTCACTGGCTGGCGGGAATTGCTAGGTCCTGGCAGCACTCCAGCACTCAGCATCCTTGGCCACCACCAGCAAGTGCTGGCCGCTCAGAAACTTGCAGCTCTCATTTCCTCTAAAGACAGCCCCAACCACAACTGGCACTTACTGGCTCAGGACGTTCAGGTTCGCGTCTGACCACAGCTGGAGAAGTCGGGACATTTTGCACCCATTTGGCCTCTCCTCCAGGAGCAGAGGGAGCCAGAGGAGAGCCTGCGGTTGCTTCTGTGCTCTGTGGAGAGGCAGCAGCGTGAGGGACAGGCAGTTACCTGTCATTTCTAACCTTATCTCTATTCAGCTCTACAACCAGCTCTACCCTAAGGAGAAATCATAACCTTGGATAGCAATGGGATTCCAAGTGCCTCCAACTAAAGTAAAATGGCCTAATTCAACACTACTGCATATTGCTCTGAATTAGATATCGCACCCTACCTACTCTCAGCAAGCAACGTTCTCTCTGCAAAGCTGGGCTTTTAGTTCTTCAACAGCTCTCAAATGCAAAAGCAGCTATTACACAGCGATGCCTTTGCTATTGCTGCTGCACACATGGAAACCTAAAACTGCATCGCAATCTCTCCCAGCGCTGGAAAAGGGCAGCAAAGGTTGAGCAAAAGCACCTTTGCTTGCTGGAGAAAGAGAAAATAAACAGGGCTTCTCCTCCTAGCAAACTACAAACCAACAGACCAAAAGACTAAAGTCTCACCTGCTGCAGTGCCTAAAGCCCTTGCGTGCAGGGAGGGGATGCTTGGCAGGGGATGCAACGGCACTTGTGGCGAGCACTGTCATGTAGGCATTTAGGGAAGTCTGCTTGAAGGTCCCTCAGGAGCCTCCCTTTCTCCAGCCTAAAGCTGCCTCAGCACCTCCTCATGGCACTTGGGCTCCACACCCTTCCCCAGCTCCCTTGCCCTTCTCTGCACACGCTGCAGCCTCTCAACGTCTTGCTTCTTCACAGGGGCCCACAACTGGACCCAGCACTGGACCCAGCACTCGAGCTGCGGCCTCACCCGTGCCCAGCACAGGGGGACGGTCACTGCCCTGCTCCCCCTGCCCCACTATTGCTGACACAGGCCAGCATGTCCTTGGCCTTCCTGGCCACCTGGGCACACGCTGCCTCACGTTCAGCTACTGTGCACCGGCACCCCTGGCTCCTTTTCTGCCACGCAGCTCCCCAGGCACAAAGTTGCACAGCTGACTTCAAATACAGCAGCCAGAACTTCAAGATCTCCTTCCTATTCTTAACCTTACGAGACAGCACTCAAGGACCTGCAGCTTTGCCCCCACTCTAGGCTCCAATGCAGTTTTCAAATGGAGTTGGAGAAACAGACTTCACAACAGAAAGTAGCTGCAGAAACATGGCAGCCTCTGGCTTCTGCCACGGAACAAGGGTTCCCAACTGCGCACTTTGTTTCTTTTGCCACACGGGAGAAGAGTGGCCCCACACAGCTCCGTGGACAACATAACCATCTCTTTGCACCTTATCAAAAGCAAAAACACAGGCGCACTCAGAGCCCCTGTCAGCTCTGCTCCTGACTGCTCTGCCTGAAGAGGCAAAAGAACAACCTGGCAACAAAGGCACCAAAGCCCCTGACTACATCAAGCAGCAGCTCCCCGTCCCCAGTGTGTCTCTGAACTACTCCCAGGTAGGCCCACCCAAGAAGCTCATGTGGACAAACCACCCCAAAGAACTTGTGTGCTCACATCAACAGCTTTTGTGCCAGCAGCTACTTGGCCAGCCTGCGGAGTGGGACACGTCTCTCCAGGCCACCGTGTCCCCTACGTGTGTGGCAAGGCTGAGAGCGGTGTCCTTTGAGCGCTCCCTCCTCTGGGGACAGGGGAGCCTTCATGATTCACGTTTGCCCCTCTTGGAATCCCAGCAAGCTGCGGCCTAAACATGACAGCTCAAAGGCCATGTTCCAGCTCTCACTGGCTGGCGGGAATCGCTAGGTCCTGGCAGCACTCCAGCACTCAGCATCCTTGGCCACCACCAGCAAGTGCTGGCCGCTCAGAAACTTGCAGCTCTCATTTCCTCTAAAGACAGCCCCAACCACAACTGGCACTTACTGGCTCAGGACGTTCAGGTTCGCGTCTGACCACAGCTGGAGAAGTCGGGACATTTTGCACCCATTTGGCCTCTCCTCCAGGAGCAGAGGGAGCCAGAGGAGAGCCTGCGGTTGCTTCTGTGCTCTGTGGAGAGGCAGCAGCGTGAGGGACAGGCAGTTACCTGTCATTTCTAACCTTATCTCTATTCAGCTCTACAACCAGCTCTACCCTAAGGAGAAATCATAACCTTGGATAGCAATGGGATTCCAAGTGCCTCCAACTAAAGTAAAATGGCCTAATTCAACACTACTGCATATTGCTCTGAATTAGATATCGCACCCTGCCTACTCTCAGCAAGCAACGTTCTCTCTGCAAAGCTGGGCTTTTAGTTCTTCAACAGCTCTCAAATGCAAAAGCAGCTATTACACAGCGATGCCTTTGCTATTGCTGCTGCACACATGGAAACCTAAAACTGCATCGCAATCTCTCCCAGCGCTGGAAAAGGGCAGCAAAGGTTGAGCAAAAGCACCTTTGCTTGCTGGAGAAAGAGAAAATAAACAGGGCTTCTCCTCCTAGCAAACTACAAACCAACAGACCAAAAGACTAAAGTCTCACCTGCTGCAGTGCCTAAAGCCCTTGCGTGCAGGGAGGGGATGCTTGGCAGGGGATGCAACGGCACTTGTGGCGAGCACTGTCATGTAGGCATTTAGGGAAGTCTGCTTGAAGGTCCCTCAGGAGCCTCCCTTTCTCCAGCCTAAAGCTGCCTCAGCACCTCCTCATGGCACTTGGGCTCCACACCCTTCCCCAGCTCCCTTGCCCTTCTCTGCACACGCTGCAGCCTCTCAACGTCTTGCTTCTTCACAGGGGCCCACAACTGGACCCAGCACTGGACCCAGCACTCGAGCTGCGGCCTCACCCGTGCCCAGCACAGGGGGACGGTCACTGCTCTGCTCCCCCTGCCCCACTATTGCTGACACAGGCCAGCATGTCCTTGGCCTTCCTGGCCACCTGGGCACACGCTGCCTCACGTTCAGCTACTGTGCACCGGCACCCCAGGCTCCTTTTCTGCCACGCAGCTCCCCAGGCACAAAGTTGCACAGCTGACTTCAAATACAGCAGCCAGAACTTCAAGATCTCCTTCCTATTCTTAACCCTACGAGACAGCACTCAAGGACCTGCAGCTTTGCCCCCACTCTAGGCTCCAATGCAGTTTTCAAATGGAGTTGGAGAAACAGACTTCACAACAGAAAGTAGCTGCAGAAACATGGCAGCCTCTGGCTTCTGCCACGGAACAAGGGTTCCCAACTGCGCACTTTGTTTCTTTTGCCACACGGGAGAAGAGTGGCCCCACACAGCTCCGTGGACAACACAACCATCTCTTTGCACCTTATCAAAAGCAAAAACACAGGCGCACTCAGAGCCCCTGTCAGCTCTGCTCCTGACTGCTCTGCCTGAAGAGGCGAAAGAACAACCTGGCAACAAAGGCACCAAAGTCCCTGACTACATCAAGCAGCAGCTCCCCGTCCCCAGTGTGTCTCTGAACTACTCCCAGGTAGGCCCACCCAAGAAGCTCATGTGGACAAACCACCCCAAAGAACTTGTGTGCTCACATCAACAGCTTTTGTGCCAGCAGCTACTTGGCCAGCCTGCGGAGTGGGACACGTCTCTCCAGGCCACCGTGTCCCCTACGTGTGTGGCAAGGCTGAGAGCGGTGTCCTTTGAGCGCTCCCTCCTCTGGGGATAGGGGAGCCTTCATGATTCACGTTTGCCCCTCTTGGAATCCCAGCAAGCTGCGGCCTAAACATGACAGCTCAAAGGCCATGTTCCAGCTCTCACTGGCTGGCGGGAATCGCTAGGTCCTGGCAGCACTCCAGCACTCAGCATCCTTGGCCACCACCAGCAAGTGCTGGCCGCTCAGAAACTTGCAGCTCTCATTTCCTCTAAAGACAGCCCCAACCACAACTGGCACTTACTGGCTCAGGACGTTCAGGTTCGCGTCTGACCACAGCTGGAGAAGTCGGGACATTTTGCACCCATTTGGCCTCTCCTCCAGGAGCAGAGGGAGCCAGAGGAGAGCCTGCGGTTGCTTCTGTGCTCTGTGGAGAGGCAGCAGCGTGAGGGACAGGCAGTTACCTGTCATTTCTAACCTTATCTCTATTCAGCTCTACAACCAGCTCTACCCTAAGGAGAAATCATAACCTTGGATAGCAATGGGATTCCAAGTGCCTCCAACTAAAGTAAAATGGCCTAATTCAACACTACTGCATATTGCTCTGAATTAGATATCGCACCCTGCCTACTCTCAGCAAGCAACGTTCTCTCTGCAAAGCTGGGCTTTTAGTTCTTCAACAGCTCTCAAATGCAAAAGCAGCTATTACACAGCGATGCCTTTGCTATTGCTGCTGCACACATGGAAACCTAAAACTGCATCGCAATCTCTCCCAGCGCTGGAAAAGGGCAGCAAAGGTTGAGCAAAAGCACCTTTGCTTGCTGGAGAAAGAGAAAATAAACAGGGCTTCTCCTCCTAGCAAACTACAAACCAACAGACCAAAAGACTAAAGTCTCACCTGCTGCAGTGCCTAAAGCCCTTGCGTGCAGGGAGGGGATGCTTGGCAGGGGATGCAACGGCACTTGTGGCGAGCACTGTCATGTAGGCATTTAGGGAAGTCTGCTTGAAGGTCCCTCAGGAGCCTCCCTTTCTCCAGCCTAAAGCTGCCTCAGCACCTCCTCATGGCACTTGGGCTCCACACCCTTCCCCAGCTCCCTTGCCCTTCTCTGCACACGCTGCAGCCTCTCAACGTCTTGCTTCTTCACAGGGGCCCACAACTGGACCCAGCACTGGACCCAGCACTCGAGCTGCGGCCTCACCCGTGCCCAGCACAGGGGGACGGTCACTGCCCTGCTCCCCCTGCCCCACTATTGCTGACACAGGCCAGCATGCCCTTGGCCTTCCTGGCCACCTGGGCACACGCTGCCTCACGTTCAGCTACTGTGCACCGGCACCCCTGGCTCCTTTTCTGCCACGCAGCTCCCCAGGCACAAAGTTGCACAGTTGACTTCAAATACAGCAGCCAGAACTTCAAGATCTCCTTCCTGTTCTTAACCCTACGAGACAGCACTCAAGGACCTGCAGCTTTGCCCCCACTCTAGGCTCCAATGCAGTTTTCAAATGGAGTTGGAGAAACAGACTTCACAACAGAAAGTAGCTGCAGAAACATGGCAGCCTCTGGCTTCTGCCACGGAACGAGGGTTCCCAACTGCGCACTTTGTTTCTTTTGCCACACGGGAGAAGAGTGGCCCCACACAGCTCCGTGGACAACACAACCATCTCTTTGCACCTTATCAAAAGCAAAAACACAGGCGCACTCAGAGCCCTTGTCAGCTCTGCTCCTGACTGCTCTGCCTGAAGAGGCGAAAGAACAACCTGGCAACAAAGGCACCAAAGTCCCTGACTACATCAAGCAGCAGCTCCCCGTCCCCAGTGTGTCTCTGAACTACTCCCAGGTAGGCCCACCCAAGAAGCTCATGTGGACAAACCACCCCAAAGAACTTGTGTGCTCACATCAACAGCTTCTGTGCCAGCAGCTACTTGGCCAGCCTGCGGAGTGGGACACGTCTCTCCAGGCCACCGTGTCCCCTACGTGTGTGGCAAGGCTGAGAGCGGTGTCCTTTGAGCGCTCCCTCCTCTGGGGACAGGGGAGCCTTCATGATTCACGTTTGCCCCTCTTGGAATCCCAGCAAGCTGCGGCCTAAACATGACAGCTCAAAGGCCATGTTCCAGCTCTCACTGGCTGGCGGGAATCGCTAGGTCCTGGCAGCACTCCAGCACTCAGCATCCTTGGCCACCACCAGCAAGTGCTGGCCGCTCAGAAACTTGCAGCTCTCATTTCCTCTAAAGACAGCCCCAACCACAACTGGCACTTACTGGCTCAGGACGTTCAGGTTCGCGTCTGACCACAGCTGGAGAAGTCGGGACATTTTGCACCCATTTGGCCTCTCCTCCAGGAGCAGAGGGAGCCAGAGGAGAGCCTGCGGTTGCTTCTGTGCTCTGTGGAGAGGCAGCAGCGTGAGGGACAGGCAGTTACCTGTCATTTCTAACCTTATCTCTATTCAGCTCTACAACCAGCTCTACCCTAAGGAGAAATCATAACCTTGGATAGCAATGGGATTCCAAGTGCCTCCAACTAAAGTAAAATGGCCTAATTCAACACTACTGCATATTGCTCTGAATTAGATATCGCACCCTGCCTACTCTCAGCAAGCAACGTTCTCTCTGCAAAGCTGGGCTTTTAGTTCTTCAACAGCTCTCAAATGCAAAAGCAGCTATTACACAGCGATGCCTTTGCTATTGCTGCTGCACACATGGAAACCTAAAACTGCATCGCAATCTCTCCCAGCGCTGGAAAAGGGCAGCAAAGGTTGAGCAAAAGCACCTTTGCTTGCTGGAGAAAGAGAAAATAAACAGGGCTTCTCCTCCTAGCAAACTACAAACCAACAGACCAAAAGACTAAAGTCTCACCTGCTGCAGTGCCTAAAGCCCTTGCGTGCAGGGAGGGGATGCTTGGCAGGGGATGCAACGGCACTTGTGGCGAGCACTGTCATGTAGGCATTTAGGGAAGTCTGCTTGAAGGTCCCTCAGGAGCCTCCCTTTCTCCAGCCTAAAGCTGCCTCAGCACCTCCTCATGGCACTTGGGCTCCACACCCTTCCCCAGCTCCCTTGCCCTTCTCTGCACACGCTGCAGCCTCTCAACGTCTTGCTTCTTCACAGGGGCCCACAACTGGACCCAGCACTGGACCCAGCACTCGAGCTGCGGCCTCACCCGTGCCCAGCACAGGGGGACGGTCACTGCTCTGCTCCCCCTGCCCCACTATTGCTGACACAGGCCAGCATGTCCTTGGCCTTCCTGGCCACCTGGGCACACGCTGCCTCACGTTCAGCTACTGTGCACCGGCACCCCAGGCTCCTTTTCTGCCACGCAGCTCCCCAGGCACAAAGTTGCACAGCTGACTTCAAATACAGCAGCCAGAACTTCAAGATCTCCTTCCTATTCTTAACCCTACGAGACAGCACTCAAGGACCTGCAGCTTTGCCCCCACTCTAGGCTCCAATGCAGTTTTCAAATGGAGTTGGAGAAACAGACTTCACAACAGAAAGTAGCTGCAGAAACATGGCAGCCTCTGGCTTCTGCCACGGAACAAGGGTTCCCAACTGCGCACTTTGTTTCTTTTGCCACACGGGAGAAGAGTGGCCCCACACAGCTCCGTGGACAACACAACCATCTCTTTGCACCTTATCAAAAGCAAAAACACAGGCGCACTCAGAGCCCCTGTCAGCTCTGCTCCTGACTGCTCTGCCTGAAGAGGCGAAAGAACAACCTGGCAACAAAGGCACCAAAGTCCCTGACTACATCAAGCAGCAGCTCCCCGTCCCCAGTGTGTCTCTGAACTACTCCCAGGTAGGCCCACCCAAGAAGCTCATGTGGACAAACCACCCCAAAGAACTTGTGTGCTCACATCAACAGCTTTTGTGCCAGCAGCTACTTGGCCAGCCTGCGGAGTGGGACACGTCTCTCCAGGCCACCGTGTCCCCTACGTGTGTGGCAAGGCTGAGAGCGGTGTCCTTTGAGCGCTCCCTCCTCTGGGGATAGGGGAGCCTTCATGATTCACGTTTGCCCCTCTTGGAATCCCAGCAAGCTGCGGCCTAAACATGACAGCTCAAAGGCCATGTTCCAGCTCTCACTGGCTGGCGGGAATCGCTAGGTCCTGGCAGCACTCCAGCACTCAGCATCCTTGGCCACCACCAGCAAGTGCTGGCCGCTCAGAAACTTGCAGCTCTCATTTCCTCTAAAGACAGCCCCAACCACAACTGGCACTTACTGGCTCAGGACGTTCAGGTTCGCGTCTGACCACAGCTGGAGAAGTCGGGACATTTTGCACCCATTTGGCCTCTCCTCCAGGAGCAGAGGGAGCCAGAGGAGAGCCTGCGGTTGCTTCTGTGCTCTGTGGAGAGGCAGCAGCGTGAGGGACAGGCAGTTACCTGTCATTTCTAACCTTATCTCTATTCAGCTCTACAACCAGCTCTACCCTAAGGAGAAATCATAACCTTGGATAGCAATGGGATTCCAAGTGCCTCCAACTAAAGTAAAATGGCCTAATTCAACACTACTGCATATTGCTCTGAATTAGATATCGCACCCTGCCTACTCTCAGCAAGCAACGTTCTCTCTGCAAAGCTGGGCTTTTAGTTCTTCAACAGCTCTCAAATGCAAAAGCAGCTATTACACAGCGATGCCTTTGCTATTGCTGCTGCACACATGGAAACCTAAAACTGCATCGCAATCTCTCCCAGCGCTGGAAAAGGGCAGCAAAGGTTGAGCAAAAGCACCTTTGCTTGCTGGAGAAAGAGAAAATAAACAGGGCTTCTCCTCCTAGCAAACTACAAACCAACAGACCAAAAGACTAAAGTCTCACCTGCTGCAGTGCCTAAAGCCCTTGCGTGCAGGGAGGGGATGCTTGGCAGGGGATGCAACGGCACTTGTGGCGAGCACTGTCATGTAGGCATTTAGGGAAGTCTGCTTGAAGGTCCCTCAGGAGCCTCCCTTTCTCCAGCCTAAAGCTGCCTCAGCACCTCCTCATGGCACTTGGGCTCCACACCCTTCCCCAGCTCCCTTGCCCTTCTCTGCACACGCTGCAGCCTCTCAACGTCTTGCTTCTTCACAGGGGCCCACAACTGGACCCAGCACTGGACCCAGCACTCGAGCTGCGGCCTCACCCGTGCCCAGCACAGGGGGACGGTCACTGCCCTGCTCCCCCTGCCCCACTATTGCTGACACAGGCCAGCATGCCCTTGGCCTTCCTGGCCACCTGGGCACACGCTGCCTCACGTTCAGCTACTGTGCACCGGCACCCCTGGCTCCTTTTCTGCCACGCAGCTCCCCAGGCACAAAGTTGCACAGTTGACTTCAAATACAGCAGCCAGAACTTCAAGATCTCCTTCCTGTTCTTAACCCTACGAGACAGCACTCAAGGACCTGCAGCTTTGCCCCCACTCTAGGCTCCAATGCAGTTTTCAAATGGAGTTGGAGAAACAGACTTCACAACAGAAAGTAGCTGCAGAAACATGGCAGCCTCTGGCTTCTGCCACGGAACGAGGGTTCCCAACTGCGCACTTTGTTTCTTTTGCCACACGGGAGAAGAGTGGCCCCACACAGCTCCGTGGACAACACAACCATCTCTTTGCACCTTATCAAAAGCAAAAACACAGGCGCACTCAGAGCCCTTGTCAGCTCTGCTCCTGACTGCTCTGCCTGAAGAGGCGAAAGAACAACCTGGCAACAAAGGCACCAAAGTCCCTGACTACATCAAGCAGCAGCTCCCCGTCCCCAGTGTGTCTCTGAACTACTCCCAGGTAGGCCCACCCAAGAAGCTCATGTGGACAAACCACCCCAAAGAACTTGTGTGCTCACATCAACAGCTTCTGTGCCAGCAGCTACTTGGCCAGCCTGCGGAGTGGGACACGTCTCTCCAGGCCACCGTGTCCCCTACGTGTGTGGCAAGGCTGAGAGCGGTGTCCTTTGAGCGCTCCCTCCTCTGGGGACAGGGGAGCCTTCATGATTCACGTTTGCCCCTCTTGGAATCCCAGCAAGCTGCGGCCTAAACATGACAGCTCAAAGGCCATGTTCCAGCTCTCACTGGCTGGCGGGAATCGCTAGGTCCTGGCAGCACTCCAGCACTCAGCATCCTTGGCCACCACCAGCAAGTGCTGGCCGCTCAGAAACTTGCAGCTCTCATTTCCTCTAAAGACAGCCCCAACCACAACTGGCACTTACTGGCTCAGGACGTTCAGGTTCGCGTCTGACCACAGCTGGAGAAGTCGGGACATTTTGCACCCATTTGGCCTCTCCTCCAGGAGCAGAGGGAGCCAGAGGAGAGCCTGCGGTTGCTTCTGTGCTCTGTGGAGAGGCAGCAGCGTGAGGGACAGGCAGTTACCTGTCATTTCTAACCTTATCTCTATTCAGCTCTACAACCAGCTCTACCCTAAGGAGAAATCATAACCTTGGATAGCAATGGGATTCCAAGTGCCTCCAACTAAAGTAAAATGGCCTAATTCAACACTACTGCATATTGCTCTGAATTAGATATCGCACCCTGCCTACTCTCAGCAAGCAACGTTCTCTCTGCAAAGCTGGGCTTTTAGTTCTTCAACAGCTCTCAAATGCAAAAGCAGCTATTACACAGCGATGCCTTTGCTATTGCTGCTGCACACATGGAAACCTAAAACTGCATCGCAATCTCTCCCAGCGCTGGAAAAGGGCAGCAAAGGTTGAGCAAAAGCACCTTTGCTTGCTGGAGAAAGAGAAAATAAACAGGGCTTCTCCTCCTAGCAAACTACAAACCAACAGACCAAAAGACTAAAGTCTCACCTGCTGCAGTGCCTAAAGCCCTTGCGTGCAGGGAGGGGATGCTTGGCAGGGGATGCAACGGCACTTGTGGCGAGCACTGTCATGTAGGCATTTAGGGAAGTCTGCTTGAAGGTCCCTCAGGAGCCTCCCTTTCTCCAGCCTAAAGCTGCCTCAGCACCTCCTCATGGCACTTGGGCTCCACACCCTTCCCCAGCTCCCTTGCCCTTCTCTGCACACGCTGCAGCCTCTCAACGTCTTGCTTCTTCACAGGGGCCCACAACTGGACCCAGCACTGGACCCAGCACTCGAGCTGCGGCCTCACCCGTGCCCAGCACAGGGGGACGGTCACTGCCCTGCTCCCCCTGCCCCACTATTGCTGACACAGGCCAGCATGCCCTTGGCCTTCCTGGCCACCTGGGCACACGCTGCCTCACGTTCAGCTACTGTGCACCGGCACCCCAGGCTCCTTTTCTGCCACGCAGCTCCCCAGGCACAAAGTTGCACAGTTGACTTCAAATACAGCAGCCAGAACTTCAAGATCTCCTTCCTGTTCTTAACCCTACGAGACAGCACTCAAGGACCTGCAGCTTTGCCCCCACTCTAGGCTCCAATGCAGTTTTCAAATGGAGTTGGAGAAACAGACTTCACAACAGAAAGTAGCTGCAGAAACATGGCAGCCTCTGGCTTCTGCCACGGAACGAGGGTTCCCAACTGCGCACTTTGTTTCTTTTGCCACACGGGAGAAGAGTGGCCCCACACAGCTCCGTGGACAACACAACCATCTCTTTGCACCTTATCAAAAGCAAAAACACAGGCGCACTCAGAGCCCTTGTCAGCTCTGCTCCTGACTGCTCTGCCTGAAGAGGCGAAAGAACAACCTGGCAACAAAGGCACCAAAGTCCCTGACTACATCAAGCAGCAGCTCCCCGTCCCCAGTGTGTCTCTGAACTACTCCCAGGTAGGCCCACCCAAGAAGCTCATGTGGACAAACCACCCCAAAGAACTTGTGTGCTCACATCAACAGCTTCTGTGCCAGCAGCTACTTGGCCAGCCTGCGGAGTGGGACACGTCTCTCCAGGCCACCGTGTCCCCTACGTGTGTGGCAAGGCTGAGAGCGGTGTCCTTTGAGCGCTCCCTCCTCTGGGGACAGGGGAGCCTTCATGATTCACGTTTGCCCCTCTTGGAATCCCAGCAAGCTGCGGCCTAAACATGACAGCTCAAAGGCCATGTTCCAGCTCTCACTGGCTGGCGGGAATCGCTAGGTCCTGGCAGCACTCCAGCACTCAGCATCCTTGGCCACCACCAGCAAGTGCTGGCCGCTCAGAAACTTGCAGCTCTCATTTCCTCTAAAGACAGCCCCAACCACAACTGGCACTTACTGGCTCAGGACGTTCAGGTTCGCGTCTGACCACAGCTGGAGAAGTCGGGACATTTTGCACCCATTTGGCCTCTCCTCCAGGAGCAGAGGGAGCCAGAGGAGAGCCTGCGGTTGCTTCTGTGCTCTGTGGAGAGGCAGCAGCGTGAGGGACAGGCAGTTACCTGTCATTTCTAACCTTATCTCTATTCAGCTCTACAACCAGCTCTACCCTAAGGAGAAATCATAACCTTGGATAGCAATGGGATTCCAAGTGCCTCCAACTAAAGTAAAATGGCCTAATTCAACACTACTGCATATTGCTCTGAATTAGATATCGCACCCTGCCTACTCTCAGCAAGCAACGTTCTCTCTGCAAAGCTGGGCTTTTAGTTCTTCAACAGCTCTCAAATGCAAAAGCAGCTATTACACAGCGATGCCTTTGCTATTGCTGCTGCACACATGGAAACCTAAAACTGCATCGCAATCTCTCCCAGCGCTGGAAAAGGGCAGCAAAGGTTGAGCAAAAGCACCTTTGCTTGCTGGAGAAAGAGAAAATAAACAGGGCTTCTCCTCCTAGCAAACTACAAACCAACAGACCAAAAGACTAAAGTCTCACCTGCTGCAGTGCCTAAAGCCCTTGCGTGCAGGGAGGGGATGCTTGGCAGGGGATGCAACGGCACTTGTGGCGAGCACTGTCATGTAGGCATTTAGGGAAGTCTGCTTGAAGGTCCCTCAGGAGCCTCCCTTTCTCCAGCCTAAAGCTGCCTCAGCACCTCCTCATGGCACTTGGGCTCCACACCCTTCCCCAGCTCCCTTGCCCTTCTCTGCACACGCTGCAGCCTCTCAACGTCTTGCTTCTTCACAGGGGCCCACAACTGGACCCAGCACTGGACCCAGCACTCGAGCTGCGGCCTCACCCGTGCCCAGCACAGGGGGACGGTCACTGCTCTGCTCCCCCTGCCCCACTATTGCTGACACAGGCCAGCATGTCCTTGGCCTTCCTGGCCACCTGGGCACACGCTGCCTCACGTTCAGCTACTGTGCACCGGCACCCCAGGCTCCTTTTCTGCCACGCAGCTCCCCAGGCACAAAGTTGCACAGCTGACTTCAAATACAGCAGCCAGAACTTCAAGATCTCCTTCCTGTTCTTAACCCTACGAGACAGCACTCAAGGACCTGCAGCTTTGCCCCCACTCTAGGCTCCAATGCAGTTTTCAAATGGAGTTGGAGAAACAGACTTCACAACAGAAAGTTGCTGCAGAAACATGGCAGCCTCTGGCTTCTGCCACGGAACAAGGGTTCCCAACTGCGCACTTTGTTTCTTTTGCCACACGGGAGAAGAGTGGCCCCACACAGCTCCGTGGACAACACAACCATCTCTTTGCACCTTATCAAAAGCAAAAACACAGGCGCACTCAGAGCCCCTGTCAGCTCTGCTCCTGACTGCTCTGCCTGAAGAGGCAAAAGAACAACCTGGCAACAAAGGCACCAAAGTCCCTGACTACATCAAGCAGCAGCTCCCTGTCCCCAGTGTGTCTCTGAACTACTCCCAGGTAGGCCCACCCAAGAAGCTCATGTGGACAAACCACCCCAAAGAACTTGTGTGCTCACATCAACAGCTTTTGTGCCAGCAGCTACTTGGCCAGCCTGCGGAGTGGGACACGTCTCTCCAGGCCACCGTGTCCCCTACGTGTGTGGCAAGGCTGAGAGCGGTGTCCTTTGAGCGCTCCCTCCTCTGGGGACAGGGGAGCCTTCATGATTCACGTTTGTCCCTCTTGGAATCCCAGCAAGCTGCGGCCTAAACATGACAGCTCAAAGGCCATGTTCCAGCTCTCACTGGCTGGTGGGAATCGCTAGGTCCTGGCAGCACTCCAGCACTCAGCATCCTCGGCCACCACCAGCAAGTGCTGGCCGCTCAGAAACTTGCAGCTCTCATTTCCTCTAAAGACAGCCCCAACCACAACTGGCACTTACTGGCTCAGGACGTTCAGGTTCGCGTCTGACCACAGCTGGAGAAGTCGGGACATTTTGCACCCATTTGGCCTCTCCTCCAGGAGCAGAGGGAGCCAGAGGAGAGCCTGCGGTTGCTTCTGTGCTCTGTGGAGAGGCAGCAGCGTGAGGGACAGGCAGTTACCTGTCATTTCTAACCTTATCTCTATTCAGCTCTACAACCAGCTCTACCCTAAGGAGAAATCATAACCTTGGATAGCAATGGGATTCCAAGTGCCTCCAACTAAAGTAAAATGGCCTAATTCAACACTACTGCATATTGCTCTGAATTAGATATCGCACCCTGCCTACTCTCAGCAAGCAACGTTCTCTCTGCAAAGCTGGGCTTTTAGTTCTTCAACAGCTCTCAAATGCAAAAGCAGCTATTACACAGCGATGCCTTTGCTATTGCTGCTGCACACATGGAAACCTAAAACTGCATCGCAATCTCTCCCAGCGCTGGAAAAGGGCAGCAAAGGTTGAGCAAAAGCACCTTTGCTTGCTGGAGAAAGAGAAAATAAACAGGGCTTCTCCTCCTAGCAAACTACAAACCAACAGACCAAAAGACTAAAGTCTCACCTGCTGCAGTGCCTAAAGCCCTTGCGTGCAGGGAGGGGATGCTTGGCAGGGGATGCAACGGCACTTGTGGCGAGCACTGTCATGTAGGCATTTAGGGAAGTCTGCTTGAAGGTCCCTCAGGAGCCTCCCTTTCTCCAGCCTAAAGCTGCCTCAGCACCTCCTCATGGCACTTGGGCTCCACACTCTTCCCCAGCTCCCTTGCCCTTCTCTGCACACGCTGCAGCCTCTCAACGTCTTGCTTCTTCACAGGGGCCCACAACTGGACCCAGCACTGGACCCAGCACTCGAGCTGCGGCCTCACCCGTGCCCAGCACAGGGGGACGGTCACTGCCCTGCTCCCCCTGCCCCACTATTGCTGACACAGGCCAGCATGTCCTTGGCCTTCCTGGCCACCTGGGCACACGCTGCCTCACGTTCAGCTACTGTGCACTGGCACCCCAGGCTCCTTTTCTGCCACGCAGCTCCCCAGGCACAAAGTTGCACAGCTGACTTCAAATACAGCAGCCAGAACTTCAAGATCTCCTTCCTGTTCTTAACCCTACGAGACAGCACTCAAGGACCTGCAGCTTTGCCCCCACTCTAGGCTCCAATGCAGTTTTCAAATGGAGTTGGAGAAACAGACTTCACAACAGAAAGTAGCTGCAGAAACATGGCAGCCTCTGGCTTCTGCCACGGAACAAGGGTTCCCAACTGCGCACTTTGTTTCTTTTGCCACACGGGAGAAGAGTGGCCCCACACAGCTCCGTGGACAACACAACCATCTCTTTGCACCTTATCAAAAGCAAAAACACAGGCGCACTCAGAGCCCTTGTCAGCTCTGCTCCTGACTGCTCTGCCTGAAGAGGCGAAAGAACAACCTGGCAACAAAGGCACCAAAGCCCCTGACTACATCAAGCAGCAGCTCCCCGTCCCCAGTGTGTCTCTGAACTACTCCCAGGTAGGCCCACCCAAGAAGCTCATGTGGACAAACCACCCCAAAGAACTTGTGTGCTCACATCAACAGCTTTTGTGCCAGCAGCTACTTGGCCAGCCTGCGGAGTGGGACACGTCTCTCCAGGCCACCGTGTCCCCTACGTGTGTGGCAAGGCTGAGAGCGGTGTCCTTTGAGCGCTCCCTCCTCTGGGGACAGGGGAGCCTTCATGATTCACGTTTGCCCCTCTTGGAATCCCAGCAAGCTGCGGCCTAAACATGACAGCTCAAAGGCCATGTTCCAGCTCTCACTGGCTGGCGGGAATCGCTAGGTCCTGGCAGCACTCCAGCACTCAGCATCCTTGGCCACCACCAGCAAGTGCTGGCCGCTCAGAAACTTGCAGCTCTCATTTCCTCTAAAGACAGCCCCAACCACAACTGGCACTTACTGGCTCAGGACGTTCAGGTTCGCGTCTGACCACAGCTGGAGAAGTCGGGACATTTTGCACCCATTTGGCCTCTCCTCCAGGAGCAGAGGGAGCCAGAGGAGAGCCTGCGGTTGCTTCTGTGCTCTGTGGAGAGGCAGCAGCGTGAGGGACAGGCAGTTACCTGTCATTTCTAACCTTATCTCTATTCAGCTCTACAACCAGCTCTACCCTAAGGAGAAATCATAACCTTGGATAGCAATGGGATTCCAAGTGCCTCCAACTAAAGTAAAATGGCCTAATTCAACACTACTGCATATTGCTCTGAATTAGATATCGCACCCTGCCTACTCTCAGCAAGCAACGTTCTCTCTGCAAAGCTGGGCTTTTAGTTCTTCAACAGCTCTCAAATGCAAAAGCAGCTATTACACAGCGATGCCTTTGCTATTGCTGCTGCACACATGGAAACCTAAAACTGCATCGCAATCTCTCCCAGCGCTGGAAAAGGGCAGCAAAGGTTGAGCAAAAGCACCTTTGCTTGCTGGAGAAAGAGAAAATAAACAGGGCTTCTCCTCCTAGCAAACTACAAACCAACAGACCAAAAGACTAAAGTCTCACCTGCTGCAGTGCCTAAAGCCCTTGCGTGCAGGGAGGGGATGCTTGGCAGGGGATGCAACGGCACTTGTGGTGAGCACTGTCATGTAGGCATTTAGGGAAGTCTGCTTGAAGGTCCCTCAGGAGCCTCCCTTTCTCCAGCCTAAAGCTGCCTCAGCACCTCCTCATGGCACTTGGGCTCCACACTCTTCCCCAGCTCCCTTGCCCTTCTCTGCACACGCTGCAGCCTCTCAACGTCTTGCTTCTTCACAGGGGCCCACAACTGGACCCAGCACTGGACCCAGCACTCGAGCTGCGGCCTCACCCGTGCCCAGCACAGGGGGACGGTCACTGCCCTGCTCCCCCTGCCCCACTATTGCTGACACAGGCCAGCATGTCCTTGGCCTTCCTGGCCACCTGGGCACACGCTGCCTCACGTTCAGCTACTGTGCACCGGCACCCCAGGCTCCTTTTCTGCCACGCAGCTCCCCAGGCACAAAGTTGCACAGCTGACTTCAAATACAGCAGCCAGAACTTCAAGATCTCCTTCCTATTCTTAACCCTACGAGACAGCACTCAAGGACCTGCAGCTTTGCCCCCACTCTAGGCTCCAATGCAGTTTTCAAATGGAGTTGGAGAAACAGACTTCACAACAGAAAGTAGCTGCAGAAACATGGCAGCCTCTGGCTTCTGCCACGGAACAAGGGTTCCCAACTGCGCACTTTGTTTCTTTTGCCACACGGGAGAAGAGTGGCCCCACACAGCTCCGTGGACAACACAACCATCTCTTTGCACCTTATCAAAAGCAAAAACACAGGCGCACTCAGAGCCCCTGTCAGCTCTGCTCCTGACTGCTCTGCCTGAAGAGGCGAAAGAACAACCTGGCAACAAAGGCACCAAAGTCCCTGACTACATCAAGCAGCAGCTCCCCGTCCCCAGTGTGTCTCTGAACTACTCCCAGGTAGGCCCACCCAAGAAGCTCATGTGGACAAACCACCCCAAAGAACTTGTGTGCTCACATCAACAGCTTTTGTGCCAGCAGCTACTTGGCCAGCCTGCGGAGTGGGACACGTCTCTCCAGGCCACCGTGTCCCCTACGTGTGTGGCAAGGCTGAGAGCGGTGTCCTTTGAGCGCTCCCTCCTCTGGGGACAGGGGAGCCTTCATGATTCACGTTTGCCCCTCTTGGAATCCCAGCAAGCTGCGGCCTAAACATGACAGCTCAAAGGCCATGTTCCAGCTCTCACTGGCTGGCGGGAATCGCTAGGTCCTGGCAGCACTCCAGCACTCAGCATCCTCGGCCACCACCAGCAAGTGCTGGCCGCTCAGAAACTTGCAGCTCTCATTTCCTCTAAAGACAGCCCCAACCACAACTGGCACTTACTGGCTCAGGACGTTCAGGTTCGCGTCTGACCACAGCTGGAGAAGTCGGGACATTTTGCACCCATTTGGCCTCTCCTCCAGGAGCAGAGGGAGCCAGAGGAGAGCCTGCGGTTGCTTCTGTGCTCTGTGGAGAGGCAGCAGCGTGAGGGACAGGCAGTTACCTGTCATTTCTAACCTTATCTCTATTCAGCTCTACAACCAGCTCTACCCTAAGGAGAAATCATAACCTTGGATAGCAATGGGATTCCAAGTGCCTCCAACTAAAGTAAAATGGCCTAATTCAACACTACTGCATATTGCTCTGAATTAGATATCGCACCCTGCCTACTCTCAGCAAGCAACGTTCTCTCTGCAAAGCTGGGCTTTTAGTTCTTCAACAGCTCTCAAATGCAAAAGCAGCTATTACACAGCGATGCCTTTGCTATTGCTGCTGCACACATGGAAACCTAAAACTGCATCGCAATCTCTCCCAGCGCTGGAAAAGGGCAGCAAAGGTTGAGCAAAAGCACCTTTGCTTGCTAGAGAAAGAGAAAATAAACAGGGCTTCTCCTCCTAGCAAACTACAAACCAACAGACCAAAAGACTAAAGTCTCACCTGCTGCAGTGCCTAAAGCCCTTGCGTGCAGGGAGGGGATGCTTGGCAGGGGATGCAACGGCACTTGTGGCGAGCACTGTCATGTAGGCATTTAGGGAAGTCTGCTTGAAGGTCCCTCAGGAGCCTCCCTTTCTCCAGCCTAAAGCTGCCTCAGCACCTCCTCATGGCACTTGGGCTCCACACCCTTCCCCAGCTCCCTTGCCCTTCTCTGCACACGCTGCAGCCTCTCAACGTCTTGCTTCTTCACAGGGGCCCACAACTGGACCCAGCACTGGACCCAGCACTCGAGCTGCGGCCTCACCCGTGCCCAGCACAGGGGGACGGTCACTGCTCTGCTCCCCCTGCCCCACTATTGCTGACACAGGCCAGCATGCCCTTGGCCTTCCTGGCCACCTGGGCACACGCTGCCTCACGTTCAGCTACTGTGCACCGGCACCCCAGGCTCCTTTTCTGCCACGCAGCTCCCCAGGCACAAAGTTGCACAGCTGACTTCAAATACAGCAGCCAGAACTTCAAGATCTCCTTCCTATTCTTAACCCTACGAGACAGCACTCAAGGACCTGCAGCTTTGCCCCCACTCTAGGCTCCAATGCAGTTTTCAAATGGAGTTGGAGAAACAGACTTCACAACAGAAAGTTGCTGCAGAAACATGGCAGCCTCTGGCTTCTGCCACGGAACAAGGGTTCCCAACTGCGCACTTTGTTTCTTTTGCCACACGGGAGAAGAGTGGCCCCACACAGCTCCGTGGACAACACAACCATCTCTTTGCACCTTATCAAAAGCAAAAACACAGGCGCACTCAGAGCCCCTGTCAGCTCTGCTCCTGACTGCTCTGCCTGAAGAGGCAAAAGAACAACCTGGCAACAAAGGCACCAAAGTCCCTGACTACATCAAGCAGCAGCTCCCCGTCCCCAGTGTGTCTCTGAACTACTCCCAGGTAGGCCCACCCAAGAAGCTCATGTGGACAAACCACCCCAAAGAACTTGTGTGCTCACATCAACAGCTTCTGTGCCAGCAGCTACTTGGCCAGCCTGCGGAGTGGGACACGTCTCTCCAGGCCACCGTGTCCCCTACGTGTGTGGCAAGGCTGAGAGCGGTGTCCTTTGAGCGCTCCCTCCTCTGGGGACAGGGGAGCCTTCATGATTCACGTTTGCCCCTCTTGGAATCCCAGCAAGCTGCGGCCTAAACATGACAGCTCAAAGGCCATGTTCCAGCTCTCATTGGCTGGCGGGAATCGCTAGGTCCTGGCAGCACTCCAGCACTCAGCATCCTCGGCCACCACCAGCAAGTGCTGGCCGCTCAGAAACTTGCAGCTCTCATTTCCTCTAAAGACAGCCCCAACCACAACTGGCACTTACTGGCTCAGGACGTTCAGGTTCGCGTCTGACCACAGCTGGAGAAGTCGGGACATTTTGCACCCATTTGGCCTCTCCTCCAGGAGCAGAGGGAGCCAGAGGAGAGCCTGCGGTTGCTTCTGTGCTCTGTGGAGAGGCAGCAGCGTGAGGGACAGGCAGTTACCTGTCATTTCTAACCTTATCTCTATTCAGCTCTACAACCAGCTCTACCCTAAGGAGAAATCATAACCTTGGATAGCAATGGGATTCCAAGTGCCTCCAACTAAAGTAAAATGGCCTAATTCAACACTACTGCATATTGCTCTGAATTAGATATCGCACCCTGCCTACTCTCAGCAAGCAACGTTCTCTCTGCAAAGCTGGGCTTTTAGTTCTTCAACAGCTCTCAAATGCAAAAGCAGCTATTACACAGCGATGCCTTTGCTATTGCTGCTGCACACATGGAAACCTAAAACTGCATCGCAATCTCTCCCAGCGCTGGAAAAGGGCAGCAAAGGTTGAGCAAAAGCACCTTTGCTTGCTGGAGAAAGAGAAAATAAACAGGGCTTCTCCTCCTAGCAAACTACAAACCAACAGACCAAAAGACTAAAGTCTCACCTGCTGCAGTGCCTAAAGCCCTTGCGTGCAGGGAGGGGATGCTTGGCAGGGGATGCAACGGCACTTGTGGCGAGCACTGTCATGTAGGCATTTAGGGAAGTCTGCTTGAAGGTCCCTCAGGAGCCTCCCTTTCTCCAGCCTAAAGCTGCCTCAGCACCTCCTCATGGCACTTGGGCTCCACACCCTTCCCCAGCTCCCTTGCCCTTCTCTGCACACGCTGCAGCCTCTCAACGTCTTGCTTCTTCACAGGGGCCCACAACTGGACCCAGCACTGGACCCAGCACTCGAGCTGCGGCCTCACCCGTGCCCAGCACAGGGGGACGGTCACTGCTCTGTTCCCCCTGCCCCACTATTGCTGACACAGGCCAGCATGCCCTTGGCCTTCCTGGCCACCTGGGCACACGCTGCCTCACGTTCAGCTACTGTGCACCGGCACCCCAGGCTCCTTTTCTGCCACGCAGCTCCCCAGGCACAAAGTTGCACAGCTGACTTCAAATACAGCAGCCAGAACTTCAAGATCTCCTTCCTATTCTTAACCCTACGAGACAGCACTCAAGGACCTGCACCTTTGCCCCCACTCTAGGCTCCAATGCAGTTTTCAAATGGAGTTGGAGAAACAGACTTCACAACAGAAAGTTGCTGCAGAAACATGGCAGCCTCTGGCTTCTGCCACGGAACAAGGGTTCCCAACTGCGCACTTTGTTTCTTTTGCCACACGAGAGAAGAGTGGCCCCACACAGCTCCGTGGACAACACAACCATCTC
The DNA here is from genome assembly GCF_020740725.1 of Corvus hawaiiensis. Classification (NCBI taxonomy): domain Eukaryota; kingdom Metazoa; phylum Chordata; class Aves; order Passeriformes; family Corvidae; genus Corvus; species Corvus hawaiiensis. Next base: position 44,038,266 of record NC_063255.1, read on the forward strand.
TTTGCACCTTATCAAAAGCAAAAACACAGGCGCACTCAGAGCCCCTGTCAGCTCTGCTCCTGACTGCTCTGCCTGAAGAGGCAAAAGAACAACCTGGCAACAAAGGCACCAAAGCCCCTGACTACATCAAGCAGCAGCTCCCCGTCCCCAGTGTGTCTCTGAACTACTCCCAGGTAGGCCCACCCAAGAAGCTCATGTGGACAAACCACCCCAAAGAACTTGTGTGCTCACATCAACAGCTTCTGTGCCAGCAGCTACTTGGCCAGCCTGCGGAGTGGGACACGTCTCTCCAGGCCACCGTGTCCCCTACGTGTGTGGCAAGGCTGAGAGCGGTGTCCTTTGAGCGCTCCCTCCTCTGGGGACAGGGGAGCCTTCATGATTCACGTTTGCCCCTCTTGGAATCCCAGCAAGCTGCGGCCTAAACATGACAGCTCAAAGGCCATGTTCCAGCTCTCACTGGCTGGCGGGAATCGCTAGGTCCTGGCAGCACTCCAGCACTCAGCATCCTTGGCCACCACCAGCAAGTGCTGGCCGCTCAGAAACTTGCAGCTCTCATTTCCTCTAAAGACAGCCCCAACCACAACTGGCACTTACTGGCTCAGGACGTTCAGGTTCGCGTCTGACCACAGCTGGAGAAGTCGGGACATTTTGCACCCATTTGGCCTCTCCTCCAGGAGCAGAGGGAGCCAGAGGAGAGCCTGCGGTTGCTTCTGTGCTCTGTGGAGAGGCAGCAGCGTGAGGGACAGGCAGTTACCTGTCATTTCTAACCTTATCTCTATTCAGCTCTACAACCAGCTCTACCCTAAGGAGAAATCATAACCTTGGATAGCAATGGGATTCCAAGTGCCTCCAACTAAAGTAAAATGGCCTAATTCAACACTACTGCATATTGCTCTGAATTAGATATCGCACCCTGCCTACTCTCAGCAAGCAACGTTCTCTCTGCAAAGCTGGGCTTTTAGTTCTTCAACAGCTCTCAAATGCAAAAGCAGCTATTACACAGCGATGCCTTTGCTATTGCTGCTGCACACATGGAAACCTAAAACTGCATCGCAATCTCTCCCAGCGCTGGAAAAGGGCAGCAAAGGTTGAGCAAAAGCACCTTTGCTTGCTGGAGAAAGAGAAAATAAACAGGGCTTCTCCTCCTAGCAAACTACAAACCAACAGACCAAAAGACTAAAGTCTCACCTGCTGCAGTGCCTAAAGCCCTTGCGTGCAGGGAGGGGATGCTTGGCAGGGGATGCAACGGCACTTGTGGCGAGCACTGTCATGTAGGCATTTAGGGAAGTCTGCTTGAAGGTCCCTCAGGAGCCTCCCTTTCTCCAGCCTAAAGCTGCCTCAGCACCTCCTCATGGCACTTGGGCTCCACACCCTTCCCCAGCTCCCTTGCCCTTCTCTGCACACGCTGCAGCCTCTCAACGTCTTGCTTCTTCACAGGGGCCCACAACTGGACCCAGCACTGGACCCAGCACTCGAGCTGCGGCCTCACCCGTGCCCAGCACAGGGGGACGGTCACTGCCCTGCTCCCCCTGCCCCACTATTGCTGACACAGGCCAGCATGCCCTTGGCCTTCCTGGCCACCTGGGCACACGCTGCCTCACGTTCAGCTACTGTGCACCGGCACCCCAGGCTCCTTTTCTGCCACGCAGCTCCCCAGGCACAAAGTTGCACAGCTGACTTCAAATACAGCAGCCAGAACTTCAAGATCTCCTTCCTATTCTTAACCCTACGAGACAGCACTCAAGGACCTGCAGCTTTGCCCCCACTCTAGGCTCCAATGCAGTTTTCAAATGGAGTTGGAGAAACAGACTTCACAACAGAAAGTTGCTGCAGAAACATGGCAGCCTCTGGCTTCTGCCACGGAACAAGGGTTCCCAACTGCGCACTTTGTTTCTTTTGCCACACGGGAGAAGAGTGGCCCCACACAGCTCCGTGGACAACACAACCATCTCTTTGCACCTTATCAAAAGCAAAAACACAGGCGCACTCAGAGCCCCTGTCAGCTCTGCTCCTGACTGCTCTGCCTGAAGAGGCGAAAGAACAACCTGGCAACAAAGGCACCAAAGTCCCTGACTACATCAAGCAGCAGCTCCCCGTCCCCAGTGTGTCTCTGAACTACTCCCAGGTAGGCCCACCCAAGAAGCTCATGTGGACAAACCACCCCAAAGAACTTGTGTGCTCACATCAACAGCTTCTGTGCCAGCAGCTACTTGGCCAGCCTGCGGAGTGGGACACGTCTCTCCAGGCCACCGTGTCCCCTACGTGTGTGGCAAGGCTGAGAGCGGTGTCCTTTGAGCGCTCCCTCCTCTGGGGACAGGGGAGCCTTCATGATTCACGTTTGCCCCTCTTGGAATCCCAGCAAGCTGCGGCCTAAACATGACAGCTCAAAGGCCATGTTCCAGCTCTCACTGGCTGGCGGGAATCGCTAGGTCCTGGCAGCACTCCAGCACTCAGCATCCTCGGCCACCACCAGCAAGTGCTGGCCGCTCAGAAACTTGCAGCTCTCATTTCCTCTAAAGACAGCCCCAACCACAACTGGCACTTACTGGCTCAGGACGTTCAGGTTCGCGTCTGACCACAGCTGGAGAAGTCGGGACATTTTGCACCCATTTGGCCTCTCCTCCAGGAGCAGAGGGAGCCAGAGGAGAGCCTGCGGTTGCTTCTGTGCTCTGTGGAGAGGCAGCAGCGTGAGGGACAGGCAGTTACCTGTCATTTCTAACCTTATCTCTATTCAGCTCTACAACCAGCTCTACCCTAAGGAGAAATCATAACCTTGGATAGCAATGGGATTCCAAGTGCCTCCAACTAAAGTAAAATGGCCTAATTCAACACTACTGCATATTGCTCTGAATTAGATATCGCACCCTGCCTACTCTCAGCAAGCAACGTTCTCTCTGCAAAGCTGGGCTTTTAGTTCTTCAACAGCTCTCAAATGCAAAAGCAGCTATTACACAGCGATGCCTTTGCTATTGCTGCTGCACACATGGAAACCTAAAACTGCATCGCAATCTCTCCCAGCGCTGGAAAAGGGCAGCAAAGGTTGAGCAAAAGCACCTTTGCTTGCTGGAGAAAGAGAAAATAAACAGGGCTTCTCCTCCTAGCAAACTACAAACCAACAGACCAAAAGACTAAAGTCTCACCTGCTGCAGTGCCTAAAGCCCTTGCGTGCAGGGAGGGGATGCTTGGCAGGGGATGCAACGGCACTTGTGGCGAGCACTGTCATGTAGGCATTTAGGGAAGTCTGCTTGAAGGTCCCTCAGGAGCCTCCCTTTCTCCAGCCTAAAGCTGCCTCAGCACCTCCTCATGGCACTTGGGCTCCACACCCTTCCCCAGCTCCCTTGCCCTTCTCTGCACACGCTGCAGCCTCTCAACGTCTTGCTTCTTCACAGGGGCCCACAACTGGACCCAGCACTGGACCCAGCACTCGAGCTGCGGCCTCACCCGTGCCCAGCACAGGGGGACGGTCACTGCTCTGCTCCCCCTGCCCCACTATTGCTGACACAGGCCAGCATGCCCTTGGCCTTCCTGGCCACCTGGGCACACGCTGCCTCACGTTCAGCTACTGTGCACCGGCACCCCAGGCTCCTTTTCTGCCACGCAGCTCCCCAGGCACAAAGTTGCACAGCTGACTTCAAATACAGCAGCCAGAACTTCAAGATCTCCTTCCTATTCTTAACCCTACGAGACAGCACTCAAGGACCTGCAGCTTTGCCCCCACTCTAGGCTCCAATGCAGTTTTCAAATGGAGTTGGAGAAACAGACTTCACAACAGAAAGTTGCTGCAGAAACATGGCAGCCTCTGGCTTCTGCCACGGAACAAGGGTTCCCAACTGCGCACTTTGTTTCTTTTGCCACACGGGAGAAGAGTGGCCCCACACAGCTCCGTGGACAACACAACCATCTCTTTGCACCTTATCAAAAGCAAAAACACAGGCGCACTCAGAGCCCCTGTCAGCTCTGCTCCTGACTGCTCTGCCTGAAGAGGCGAAAGAACAACCTGGCAACAAAGGCACCAAAGTCCCTGACTACATCAAGCAGCAGCTCCCCGTCCCCAGTGTGTCTCTGAACTACTCCCAGGTAGGCCCACCCAAGAAGCTCATGTGGACAAACCACCCCAAAGAACTTGTGTGCTCACATCAACAGCTTCTGTGCCAGCAGCTACTTGGCCAGCCTGCGGAGTGGGACACGTCTCTCCAGGCCACCGTGTCCCCTACGTGTGTGGCAAGGCTGAGAGCGGTGTCCTTTGAGCGCTCCCTCCTCTGGGGACAGGGGAGCCTTCATGATTCACGTTTGTCCCTCTTGGAATCCCAGCAAGCTGCGGCCTAAACATGACAGCTCAAAGGCCATGTTCCAGCTCTCACTGGCTGGTGGGAATCGCTAGGTCCTGGCAGCACTCCAGCACTCAGCATCCTCGGCCACCACCAGCAAGTGCTGGCCGCTCAGAAACTTGCAGCTCTCATTTCCTCTAAAGACAGCCCCAACCACAACTGGCACTTACTGGCTCAGGACGTTCAGGTTCGCGTCTGACCACAGCTGGAGAAGTCGGGACATTTTGCACCCATTTGGCCTCTCCTCCAGGAGCAGAGGGAGCCAGAGGAGAGCCTGCGGTTGCTTCTGTGCTCTGTGGAGAGGCAGCAGCGTGAGGGACAGGCAGTTACCTGTCATTTCTAACCTTATCTCTATTCAGCTCTACAACCAGCTCTACCCTAAGGAGAAATCATAACCTTGGATAGCAATGGGATTCCAAGTGCCTCCAACTAAAGTAAAATGGCCTAATTCAACACTACTGCATATTGCTCTGAATTAGATATCGCACCCTGCCTACTCTCAGCAAGCAACGTTCTCTCTGCAAAGCTGGGCTTTTAGTTCTTCAACAGCTCTCAAATGCAAAAGCAGCTATTACACAGCGATGCCTTTGCTATTGCTGCTGCACACATGGAAACCTAAAACTGCATCGCAATCTCTCCCAGCGCTGGAAAAGGGCAGCAAAGGTTGAGCAAAAGCACCTTTGCTTGCTGGAGAAAGAGAAAATAAACAGGGCTTCTCCTCCTAGCAAACTACAAACCAACAGACCAAAAGACTAAAGTCTCACCTGCTGCAGTGCCTAAAGCCCTTGCGTGCAGGGAGGGGATGCTTGGCAGGGGATGCAACGGCACTTGTGGCGAGCACTGTCATGTAGGCATTTAGGGAAGTCTGCTTGAAGGTCCCTCAGGAGCCTCCCTTTCTCCAGCCTAAAGCTGCCTCAGCACCTCCTCATGGCACTTGGGCTCCACACCCTTCCCCAGCTCCCTTGCCCTTCTCTGCACACGCTGCAGCCTCTCAACGTCTTGCTTCTTCACAGGGGCCCACAACTGGACCCAGCACTGGACCCAGCACTCGAGCTGCGGCCTCACCCGTGCCCAGCACAGGGGGACGGTCACTGCCCTGCTCCCCCTGCCCCACTATTGCTGACACAGGCCAGCATGCCCTTGGCCTTCCTGGCCACCTGGGCACACGCTGCCTCACGTTCAGCTACTGTGCACCGGCACCCCTGGCTCCTTTTCTGCCACGCAGCTCCCCAGGCACAAAGTTGCACAGCTGACTTCAAATACAGCAGCCAGAACTTCAAGATCTCCTTCCTATTCTTAACCCTACGAGACAGCACTCAAGGACCTGCAGCTTTGCCCCCACTCTAGGCTCCAATGCAGTTTTCAAATGGAGTTGGAGAAACAGACTTCACAACAGAAAGTTGCTGCAGAAACATGGCAGCCTCTGGCTTCTGCCACGGAACAAGGGTTCCCAACTGCGCACTTTGTTTCTTTTGCCACACGGGAGAAGAGTGGCCCCACACAGCTCCGTGGACAACACAACCATCTCTTTGCACCTTATCAAAAGCAAAAACACAGGCGCACTCAGAGCCCCTGTCAGCTCTGCTCCTGACTGCTCTGCCTGAAGAGGCAAAAGAACAACCTGGCAACAAAGGCACCAAAGTCCCTGACTACATCAAGCAGCAGCTCCCCATCCCCAGTGTGTCTCTGAACTACTCCCAGGTAGGCCCACCCAAGAAGCTCATGTGGACAAACCACCCCAAAGAACTTGTGTGCTCACATCAACAGCTTCTGTGCCAGCAGCTACTTGGCCAGCCTGCGGAGTGGGACACGTCTCTCCAGGCCACCGTGTCCCCTACGTGTGTGGCAAGGCTGAGAGCGGTGTCCTTTGAGCGCTCCCTCCTCTGGGGACAGGGGAGCCTTCATGATTCACGTTTGCCCCTCTTGGAATCCCAGCAAGCTGCGGCCTAAACATGACAGCTCAAAGGCCATGTTCCAGCTCTCACTGGCTGGCGGGAATCGCTAGGTCCTGGCAGCACTCCAGCACTCAGCATCCTCGGCCACCACCAGCAAGTGCTGGCCGCTCAGAAACTTGCAGCTCTCATTTCCTCTAAAGACAGCCCCAACCACAACTGGCACTTACTGGCTCAGGACGTTCAGGTTCGCGTCTGACCACAGCTGGAGAAGTCGGGACATTTTGCACCCATTTGGCCTCTCCTCCAGGAGCAGAGGGAGCCAGAGGAGAGCCTGCGGTTGCTTCTGTGCTCTGTGGAGAGGCAGCAGCATGAGGGACAGGCAGTTACCTGTCATTTCTAACCTTATCTCTATTCAGCTCTACAACCAGCTCTACCCTAAGGAGAAATCATAACCTTGGATAGCAATGGGATTCCAAGTGCCTCCAACTAAAGTAAAATGGCCTAATTCAACACTACTGCATATTGCTCTGAATTAGATATCGCACCCTGCCTACTCTCAGCAAGCAACGTTCTCTCTGCAAAGCTGGGCTTTTAGTTCTTCAACAGCTCTCAAATGCAAAAGCAGCTATTACACAGCGATGCCTTTGCTATTGCTGCTGCACACATGGAAACCTAAAACTGCATCACAATCTCTCCCAGCGTTGGAAAAGGGCAGCAAAGGTTGAGCAAAAGCACCTTTGCTTGCTGGAGAAAGAGAAAATAAACAGGGCTTCTCCTCCTAGCAAACTACAAACCAACAGACCAAAAGACTAAAGTCTCACCTGCTGCAGTGCCTAAAGCCCTTGCGTGCAGGGAGGGGATGCTTGGCAGGGGATGCAACGGCACTTGTGGCGAGCACTGTCATGTAGGCATTTAGGGAAGTCTGCTTGAAGGTCCCTCAGGAGCCTCCCTTTCTCCAGCCTAAAGCTGCCTCAGCACCTCCTCATGGCACTTGGGCTCCACACCCTTCCCCAGCTCCCTTGCCCTTCTCTGCACACGCTGCAGCCTCTCAACGTCTTGCTTCTTCACAGGGGCCCACAACTGGACCCAGCACTGGACCCAGCACTCGAGCTGCGGCCTCACCCGTGCCCAGCACAGGGGGACGGTCACTGCCCTGCTCCCCCTGCCCCACTATTGCTGACACAGGCCAGCATGTCCTTGGCCTTCCTGGCCACCTGGGCACACGCTGCCTCACGTTCAGCTACTGTGCACCGGCACCCCTGGCTCCTTTTCTGCCACGCAGCTCCCCAGGCACAAAGTTGCACAGCTGACTTCAAATACAGCAGCCAGAACTTCAAGATCTCCTTCCTATTCTTAACCCTACGAGACAGCACTCAAGGACCTGCAGCTTTGCCCCCACTCTAGGCTCCAATGCAGTTTTCAAATGGAGTTGGAGAAACAGACTTCACAACAGAAAGTAGCTGCAGAAACATGGCAGCCTCTGGCTTCTGCCACGGAACAAGGGTTCCCAACTGCCCACTTTGTTTCTTTTGCCACACGGGAGAAGAGTGGCCCCACACAGCTCCGTGGACAACACAACCATCTCTTTGCACCTTATCAAAAGCAAAAACACAGGCGCACTCAGAGCCCTTGTCAGCTCTGCTCCTGACTGCTCTGCCTGAAGAGGCAAAAGAACAACCTGGCAACAAAGGCACCAAAGCCCCTGACTTCAAGCAGCAGCTCCCCGTCCCCAGTGTGTCTCTGAACTACTCCCAGGTAGGCCCACCCAAGAAGCTCATGTGGACAAACCACCCCAAAGAACTTGTGTGCTCACATCAACAGCTTCTGTGCCAGCAGCTACTTGGCCAGCCTGCGGAGTGGGACACGTCTCTCCAGGCCACCGTGTCCCCTACGTGTGTGGCAAGGCTGAGAGCGGTGTCCTTTGAGCGCTCCCTCCTCTGGGGACAGGGGAGCCTTCATGATTCACGTTTGCCCCTCTTGGAATCCCAGCAAGCTGCGGCCTAAACATGACAGCTCAAAGGCCATGTTCCAGCTCTCACTGGCTGGCGGGAATCGCTAGGTCCTGGCAGCACTCCAGCACTCAGCATCCTTGGCCACCACCAGCAAGTGCTGGCCGCTCAGAAACTTGCAGCTCTCATTTCCTCTAAAGACAGCCCCAACCACAACTGGCACTTACTGGCTCAGGACGTTCAGGTTCGCGTCTGACCACAGCTGGAGAAGTCGGGACATTTTGCACCCATTTGGCCTCTCCTCCAGGAGCAGAGGGAGCCAGAGGAGAGCCTGCGGTTGCTTCTGTGCTCTGTGGAGAGGCAGCAGCGTGAGGGACAGGCAGTTACCTGTCATTTCTAACCTTATCTCTATTCAGCTCTACAACCAGCTCTACCCTAAGGAGAAATCATAACCTTGGATAGCAATGGGATTCCAAGTGCCTCCAACTAAAGTAAAATGGCCTAATTCAACACTACTGCATATTGCTCTGAATTAGATATCGCACCCTGCCTACTCTCAGCAAGCAACGTTCTCTCTGCAAAGCTGGGCTTTTAGTTCTTCAACAGCTCTCAAATGCAAAAGCAGCTATTACACAGCGATGCCTTTGCTATTGCTGCTGCACACATGGAAACCTAAAACTGCATCGCAATCTCTCCCAGCGCTGGAAAAGGGCAGCAAAGGTTGAGCAAAAGCACCTTTGCTTGCTGGAGAAAGAGAAAATAAACAGGGCTTCTCCTCCTAGCAAACTACAAACCAACAGACCAAAAGACTAAAGTCTCACCTGCTGCAGTGCCTAAAGCCCTTGCGTGCAGGGAGGGGATGCTTGGCAGGGGATGCAACGGCACTTGTGGCGAGCACTGTCATGTAGGCATTTAGGGAAGTCTGCTTGAAGGTCCCTCAGGAGCCTCCCTTTCTCCAGCCTAAAGCTGCCTCAGCACCTCCTCATGGCACTTGGGCTCCACACCCTTCCCCAGCTCCCTTGCCCTTCTCTGCACACGCTGCAGCCTCTCAACGTCTTGCTTCTTCACAGGGGCCCACAACTGGACCCAGCACTGGACCCAGCACTCGAGCTGCGGCCTCACCCGTGCCCAGCACAGGGGGACGGTCACTGCTCTGCTCCCCCTGCCCCACTATTGCTGACACAGGCCAGCATGCCCTTGGCCTTCCTGGCCACCTGGGCACACGCTGCCTCACGTTCAGCTACTGTGCACCGGCACCCCAGGCTCCTTTTCTGCCACGCAGCTCCCCAGGCACAAAGTTGCACAGCTGACTTCAAATACAGCAGCCAGAACTTCAAGATCTCCTTCCTATTCTTAACCCTACGAGACAGCACTCAAGGACCTGCAGCTTTGCCCCCACTCTAGGCTCCAATGCAGTTTTCAAATGGAGTTGGAGAAACAGACTTCACAACAGAAAGTTGCTGCAGAAACATGGCAGCCTCTGGCTTCTGCCACGGAACAAGGGTTCCCAACTGCGCACTTTGTTTCTTTTGCCACACGGGAGAAGAGTGGCCCCACACAGCTCCGTGGACAACACAACCATCTCTTTGCACCTTATCAAAAGCAAAAACACAGGCGCACTCAGAGCCCCTGTCAGCTCTGCTCCTGACTGCTCTGCCTGAAGAGGCAAAAGAACAACCTGGCAACAAAGGCACCAAAGTCCCTGACTACATCAAGCAGCAGCTCCCCGTCCCCAGTGTGTCTCTGAACTACTCCCAGGTAGGCCCACCCAAGAAGCTCATGTGGACAAACCACCCCAAAGAACTTGTGTGCTCACATCAACAGCTTCTGTGCCAGCAGCTACTTGGCCAGCCTGCGGAGTGGGACACGTCTCTCCAGGCCACCGTGTCCCCTACGTGTGTGGCAAGGCTGAGAGCGGTGTCCTTTGAGCGCTCCCTCCTCTGGGGACAGGGGAGCCTTCATGATTCACGTTTGCCCCTCTTGGAATCCCAGCAAGCTGCGGCCTAAACATGACAGCTCAAAGGCCATGTTCCAGCTCTCACTGGCTGGCGGGAATCGCTAGGTCCTGGCAGCACTCCAGCACTCAGCATCCTCGGCCACCACCAGCAAGTGCTGGCCGCTCAGAAACTTGCAGCTCTCATTTCCTCTAAAGACAGCCCCAACCACAACTGGCACTTACTGGCTCAGGACGTTCAGGTTCGCGTCTGACCACAGCTGGAGAAGTCGGGACATTTTGCACCCATTTGGCCTCTCCTCCAGGAGCAGTGGGAGCCAGAGGAGAGCCTGCGGTTGCTTCTGTGCTCTGTGGAGAGGCAGCAGCGTGAGGGACAGGCAGTTACCTGTCATTTCTAACCTTATCTCTATTCAGCTCTACAACCAGCTCTACCCTAAGGAGAAATCATAACCTTGGATAGCAATGGGATTCCAAGTGCCTCCAACTAAAGTAAAATGGCCTAATTCAACACTACTGCATATTGCTCTGAATTAGATATCGCACCCTGCCTACTCTCAGCAAGCAACGTTCTCTCTGCAAAGCTGGGCTTTTAGTTCTTCAACAGCTCTCAAATGCAAAAGCAGCTATTACACAGCGATGCCTTTGCTATTGCTGCTGCACACATGGAAACCTAAAACTGCATCGCAATCTCTCCCAGCGCTGGAAAAGGGCAGCAAAGGTTGAGCAAAAGCACCTTTGCTTGCTGGAGAAAGAGAAAATAAACAGGGCTTCTCCTCCTAGCAAACTACAAACCAACAGACCAAAAGACTAAAGTCTCACCTGCTGCAGTGCCTAAAGCCCTTGCGTGCAGGGAGGGGATGCTTGGCAGGGGATGCAACGGCACTTGTGGCGAGCACTGTCATGTAGGCATTTAGGGAAGTCTGCTTGAAGGTCCCTCAGGAGCCTCCCTTTCTCCAGCCTAAAGCTGCCTCAGCACCTCCTCATGGCACTTGGGCTCCACACCCTTCCCCAGCTCCCTTGCCCTTCTCTGCACACGCTGCAGCCTCTCAACGTCTTGCTTCTTCACAGGGGCCCACAACTGGACCCAGCACTGGACCCAGCACTCGAGCTGCGGCCTCACCCGTGCCCAGCACAGGGGGACGGTCACTGCCCTGCTCCCCCTGCCCCACTATTGCTGACACAGGCCAGCATGCCCTTGGCCTTCCTGGCCACCTGGGCACACGCTGCCTCACGTTCAGCTACTGTGCACCGGCACCCCAGGCTCCTTTTCTGCCACGCAGCTCCCCAGGCACAAAGTTGCACAGCTGACTTCAAATACAGCAGCCAGAACTTCAAGATCTCCTTCCTATTCTTAACCTTACGAGACAGCACTCAAGGACCTGCAGCTTTGCCCCCACTCTAGGCTCCAATGCAGTTTTCAAATGGAGTTGGAGAAACAGACTTCACAACAGAAAGTAGCTGCAGAAACATGGCAGCCTCTGGCTTCTGCCACGGAACAAGGGTTCCCAACTGCGCACTTTGTTTCTTTTGCCACACGGGAGAAGAGTGGCCCCACACAGCTCCGTGGACAACACAACCATCTCTTTGCACCTTATCAAAAGCAAAAACACAGGCGCACTCAGAGCCCCTGTCAGCTCTGCTCCTGACTGCTCTGCCTGAAGAGGCGAAAGAACAACCTGGCAACAAAGGCACCAAAGTCCCTGACTACATCAAGCAGCAGCTCCCCGTCCCCAGTGTGTCTCTGAACTACTCCCAGGTAGGCCCACCCAAGAAGCTCATGTGGACAAACCACCCCAAAGAACTTGTGTGCTCACATCAACAGCTTCTGTGCCAGCAGCTACTTGGCCAGCCTGCGGAGTGGGACACGTCTCTCCAGGCCACCGTGTCCCCTACGTGTGTGGCAAGGCTGAGAGCGGTGTCCTTTGAGCGCTCCCTCCTCTGGGGACAGGGGAGCCTTCATGATTCACGTTTGCCCCTCTTGGAATCCCAGCAAGCTGCGGCCTAAACATGACAGCTCAAAGGCCATGTTCCAGCTCTCACTGGCTGGCGGGAATCGCTAGGTCCTGGCAGCACTCCAGCACTCAGCATCCTCGGCCACCACCAGCAAGTGCTGGCCGCTCAGAAACTTGCAGCTCTCATTTCCTCTAAAGACAGCCCCAACCACAACTGGCACTTACTGGCTCAGGACGTTCAGGTTCGCGTCTGACCACAGCTGGAGAAGTCGGGACATTTTGCACCCATTTGGCCTCTCCTCCAGGAGCAGAGGGAGCCAGAGGAGAGCCTGCGGTTGCTTCTGTGCTCTGTGGAGAGGCAGCAGCGTGAGGGACAGGCAGTTACCTGTCATTTCTAACCTTATCTCTATTCAGCTCTACAACCAGCTCTACCCTAAGGAGAAATCATAACCTTGGATAGCAATGGGATTCCAAGTGCCTCCAACTAAAGTAAAATGGCCTAATTCAACACTACTGCATATTGCTCTGAATTAGATATCGCACCCTGCCTACTCTCAGCAAGCAACGTTCTCTCTGCAAAGCTGGGCTTTTAGTTCTTCAACAGCTCTCAAATGCAAAAGCAGCTATTACACAGCGATGCCTTTGCTATTGCTGCTGCACACATGGAAACCTAAAACTGCATCGCAATCTCTCCCAGCGCTGGAAAAGGGCAGCAAAGGTTGAGCAAAAGCACCTTTGCTTGCTGGAGAAAGAGAAAATAAACAGGGCTTCTCCTCCTAGCAAACTACAAACCAACAGACCAAAAGACTAAAGTCTCACCTGCTGCAGTGCCTAAAGCCCTTGCGTGCAGGGAGGGGATGCTTGGCAGGGGATGCAACGGCACTTGTGGCGAGCACTGTCATGTAGGCATTTAGGGAAGTCTGCTTGAAGGTCCCTCAGGAGCCTCCCTTTCTCCAGCCTAAAGCTGCCTCAGCACCTCCTCATGGCACTTGGGCTCCACACCCTTCCCCAGCTCCCTTGCCCTTCTCTGCACACGCTGCAGCCTCTCAACGTCTTGCTTCTTCACAGGGGCCCACAACTGGACCCAGCACTGGACCCAGCACTCGAGCTGCGGCCTCACCCGTGCCCAGCACAGGGGGACGGTCACTGCCCTGCTCCCCCTGCCCCACTATTGCTGACACAGGCCAGCATGCCCTTGGCCTTCCTGGCCACCTGGGCACACGCTGCCTCACGTTCAGCTACTGTGCACCGGCACCCCTGGCTCCTTTTCTGCCACGCAGCTCCCCAGGCACAAAGTTGCACAGTTGACTTCAAATACAGCAGCCAGAACTTCAAGATCTCCTTCCTGTTCTTAACCCTACGAGACAGCACTCAAAGACCTGCAGCTTTGCCCCCACTCTAGGCTCCAATGCAGTTTTCAAATGGAGTTGGAGAAACAGACTTCACAACAGAAAGTAGCTGCAGAAACATGGCAGCCTCTGGCTTCTGCCACGGAACAAGGGTTCCCAACTGCGCACTTTGTTTCTTTTGCCACACGGGAGAAGAGTGGCCCCACACAGCTCCGTGGACAACACAACCATCTCTTTGCACCTTATCAAAAGCAAAAACACAGGCGCACTCAGAGCCCTTGTCAGCTCTGCTCCTGACTGCTCTGCCTGAAGAGGCGAAAGAACAACCTGGCAACAAAGGCACCAAAGTCCCTGACTACATCAAGCAGCGGCTCCCCGTCCCCAGTGTGTCTCTGAACTACTCCCAGGTAGGCCCACCCAAGAAGCTCATGTGGACAAACCACCCCAAAGAACTTGTGTGCTCACATCAACAGCTTTTGTGCCAGCAGCTACTTGGCCAGCCTGCGGAGTGGGACACGTCTCTCCAGGCCACCGTGTCCCCTACGTGTGTGGCAAGGCTGAGAGCGGTGTCCTTTGAGCGCTCCCTCCTCTGGGGACAGGGGAGCCTTCATGATTCACGTTTGCCCCTCTTGGAATCCCAGCAAGCTGCGGCCTAAACATGACAGCTCAAAGGCCATGTTCCAGCTCTCACTGGCTGGCGGGAATCGCTAGGTCCTGGCAGCACTCCAGCACTCAGCATCCTTGGCCACCACCAGCAAGTGCTGGCCGCTCAGAAACTTGCAGCTCTCATTTCCTCTAAAGACAGCCCCAACCACAACTGGCACTTACTGGCTCAGGACGTTCAGGTTCGCGTCTGACCACAGCTGGAGAAGTCGGGACATTTTGCACCCATTTGGCCTCTCCTCCAGGAGCAGAGGGAGCCAGAGGAGAGCCTGCGGTTGCTTCTGTGCTCTGTGGAGAGGCAGCAGCGTGAGGGACAGGCAGTTACCTGTCATTTCTAACCTTATCTCTATTCAGCTCTACAACCAGCTCTACCCTAAGGAGAAATCATAACCTTGGATAGCAATGGGATTCCAAGTGCCTCCAACTAAAGTAAAATGGCCTAATTCAACACTACTGCATATTGCTCTGAATTAGATATCGCACCCTGCCTACTCTCAGCAAGCAACGTTCTCTCTGCAAAGCTGGGCTTTTAGTTCTTCAACAGCTCTCAAATGCAAAAGCAGCTATTACACAGCGATGCCTTTGCTATTGCTGCTGCACACATGGAAACCTAAAACTGCATCGCAATCTCTCCCAGCGCTGGAAAAGGGCAGCAAAGGTTGAGCAAAAGCACCTTTGCTTGCTGGAGAAAGAGAAAATAAACAGGGCTTCTCCTCCTAGCAAACTACAAACCAACAGACCAAAAGACTAAAGTCTCACCTGCTGCAGTGCCTAAAGCCCTTGCGTGCAGGGAGGGGATGCTTGGCAGGGGATGCAACGGCACTTGTGGCGAGCACTGTCATGTAGGCATTTAGGGAAGTCTGCTTGAAGGTCCCTCAGGAGCCTCCCTTTCTCCAGCCTAAAGCTGCCTCAGCACCTCCTCATGGCACTTGGGCTCCACACCCTTCCCCAGCTCCCTTGCCCTTCTCTGCACACGCTGCAGCCTCTCAACGTCTTGCTTCTTCACAGGGGCCCACAACTGGACCCAGCACTGGACCCAGCACTCGAGCTGCGGCCTCACCCGTGCCCAGCACAGGGGGACGGTCACTGCCCTGCTCCCCCTGCCCCACTATTGCTGACACAGGCCAGCATGCCCTTGGCCTTCCTGGCCACCTGGGCACACGCTGCCTCACGTTCAGCTACTGTGCACCGGCACCCCAGGCTCCTTTTCTGCCACGCAGCTCCCCAGGCACAAAGTTGCACAGCTGACTTCAAATACAGCAGCCAGAACTTCAAGATCTCCTTCCTATTCTTAACCCTACGAGACAGCACTCAAGGACCTGCAGCTTTGCCCCCACTCTAGGCTCCAATGCAGTTTTCAAATGGAGTTGGAGAAACAGACTTCACAACAGAAAGTTGCTGCAGAAACATGGCAGCCTCTGGCTTCTGCCACGGAACAAGGGTTCCCAACTGCGCACTTTGTTTCTTTCGCCACACGGGAGAAGAGTGGCCCCACACAGCTCCGTGGACAACACAACCATCTCTTTGCACCTTATCAAAAGCAAAAACACAGGCGCACTCAGAGCCCTTGTCAGCTCTGCTCCTGACTGCTCTGCCTGAAGAGGCAAAAGAACAACCTGGCAACAAAGGCACCAAAGCCCCTGACTACATCAAGCAGCAGCTCCCCGTCCCCAGTGTGTCTCTGAACTACTCCCAGGTAGGCCCACCCAAGAAGCTCATGTGGACAAACCACCCCAAAGAACTTGTGTGCTCACATCAACAGCTTCTGTGCCAGCAGCTACTTGGCCAGCCTGCGGAGTGGGACACGTCTCTCCAGGCCACCGTGTCCCCTACGTGTGTGGCAAGGCTGAGAGCGGTGTCCTTTGAGCGCTCCCTCCTCTGGGGACAGGGGAGCCTTCATGATTCACGTTTGCCCCTCTTGGAATCCCAGCAAGCTGCGGCCTAAACATGACAGCTCAAAGGCCATGTTCCAGCTCTCACTGGCTGGCGGGAATCGCTAGGTCCTGGCAGCACTCCAGCACTCAGCATCCTCGGCCACCACCAGCAAGTGCTGGCCGCTCAGAAACTTGCAGCTCTCATTTCCTCTAAAGACAGCCCCAACCACAACTGGCACTTACTGGCTCAGGACGTTCAGGTTCGCGTCTGACCACAGCTGGAGAAGTCGGGACATTTTGCACCCATTTGGCCTCTCCTCCAGGAGCAGAGGGAGCCAGAGGAGAGCCTGCGGTTGCTTCTGTGCTCTGTGGAGAGGCAGCAGCGTGAGGGACAGGCAGTTACCTGTCATTTCTAACCTTATCTCTATTCAGCTCTACAACCAGCTCTACCCTAAGGAGAAATCATAACCTTGGATAGCAATGGGATTCCAAGTGCCTCCAACTAAAGTAAAATGGCCTAATTCAACACTACTGCATATTGCTCTGAATTAGATATCGCACCCTGCCTACTCTCAGCAAGCAACGTTCTCTCTGCAAAGCTGGGCTTTTAGTTCTTCAACAGCTCTCAAACGCAAAAGCAGCTATTACACAGCGATGCCTTTGCTATTGCTGCTGCACACATGGAAATGGATTTTCTTTCTGCCCACTCAGTTCACCCTCCTCACTCTACTCCCACAGGCCAAGCTCACAGCTTCCTCCACAGTTCCTAAACACCAGGAACATCAAAGGTCCCTTTCTCACTCACCTCAGGATCAACTCCTCTGAATACATGGAACAGGTGACCTGCAGTGGGAAGGGAAAATGAACCAGATGCTGTGAAATATAACCTGTACTGGTGAATCTAGCAGAATAAGTGCACTCAAACAGAGAGTATTTTCCTTTCAGAAGAGCCCTCCAGCAGACAGAGTTCTTCCACACAGCCAGCAAGAGAGCAGGACAATATTCTTGGTTGTGCCTATGCTTTGGCCTCTTTTGCCAGTAAATGAATACAAACTTGATCAAGAAAATGCAAATTGTTCTTTAACACCCAATATTTCTCTTCTGCCCAACAGCTAAAGCTGCCTTTTTTATCCTCCCCTTCAGGTCCTTTTTTTTTAAAAATAAGTTGCATGCACTAATTCCCATTAAGTTACTGAAAACAGTTGCCCAGAAAATCTTCCCCCAGACCGCCCTGAGCTGTCATAGCTCTACTTTGAAACAGCCCAGGTGCAGCTCTGAGGTTTAAGAGCAGACACTCACTGTTTTGGAATTTGCACTTCATTGCAAAAAGAATCACTATTTTAGCACTCAGTAAAGGGTCTTGTTAGACAGTCAAATCCTTTAATGACAAAACGTAGAAAAAAAGCAGCTTTCTCTGAATTCCAGGCAGAACTGCAGAGTTCTTTGAAGGCCTTCTGAGAACATCTCCCAGTCTGCCTTTTCAAAGTTGTCCTACTTGACCCAACACGCTGAGGAAATGACAGACTTGGCTGCCACAGACTCTCCCTTGGAGGGAAGGGAACCCCTGCACGTTCCCTTGCAAATGCTGCCCGCACCTCCCTGGCTACAGACACCCTCTTTTTAGCTGAACGTGTTGACAGGAGCTTTACCAAAGCAGTGGCATCCTAATGGTCTTTTTGTTTCAAAATCAACTCAGTTACTAAGAAAGAGCAGGAAGACCTACACAAGCCTGGTTAGGTTACACCCAGGGAAAAACCTCTACTCACGTGTCAGGTTAGTCAGGTAATAGCTGGAATAACCAATGCCATACACAGTGCAAACCGCAGCAGCAAGTGCCTCCATGATTTTAGCACTGCTGTGCAAGTTTGCAGACTGTGCTCTACCACAAGAAAAAACAAGGCTCCTGTCAGAGTGCAGCTGCCCCCTGACAAGGCCTCAACCAGGAGGATGCTCCTGCTCTGAGCAAGCCCAAGAGCTGCTCTGACACTGACGCCTTCCATGCACCAAGGCAACCTTCTGATGACAGCACCACAATGTGGCAACCATGCCCTGACATCACAAAGCAGCTGCTCTGCGTTGGTCTGTGAATTGATGCAAAGCAACCCAAGCTTCCCTGCAGCAAACACAAAATAGCCTGGGAAGTTCTCCTCTGTCACAAAGCAGCACAAACTCCCCTCGTGGGCCAAACCCTGTTGTTCAAGGGGTCCAAGAGTAACTCAAAGAGTGCCCCAAGCATCTACAGCATGTACCCCAAGTGAATACTGAGATGGGACCAAAGCAAAGGAAACTAGACCAAGAAAATGGCCCAAAGCATTGCACAGATTCAGGAGAGATGGCACTAACTGCATAACAGCTGTAATAATTCCTAACAAATCTCCCCACACATTTGCACTTTTATTGGACATGCCCTGGGCCCTTCTGTGTAGGTACATCTCTACCTCTGCCTTTATTCCTCTTTGGAAGCAGTCAAACGGGCAGGATTTGCCCACCCGCAGGAGCTGCTCCAAGCTGGGAACGCAACTGGCAGTGCTGATTTCCAGAGGCTTCTGGCTCCCGCGTGAAGCCAAGGCCAGGAGCGGGTTGAAAGGTGCTGGCACTGCTGCTGCTCTGTGCCAGAGAGCCCCGGCTGGGAGGGCACAGTGCCCACTGCGCCGTGGGCTCTCTCTCTCCTGCCACAGCTGGGGGCACCTGGGAAGGAGTGATGATGACTTGTGGGAAAACCAAGGGCTTTGCGGGGGCTGCATTTCTCTGCACACAACCAGGCCACCTGGGGCACAGAGCTTTGGCCCCCAGAAAAGGTCAACCAGAGGGAAAGGACTGGAAAATGTTTCATTTTGACCTTTCTTTGCTCTTCAGTAGAAGTGACCACCATGAGAGGTTACCAAGCAGGGCTCCATGCCTGCTGCCATCTCAGCATTAGAAAGGAGGCGTTACTTGATTTCAGCGCTGGGTGCATGGGGAATCACTTCCCTAACACGTGCACACCCAGCAATCTCACTTACTAGTTTGTATCAATGGAACTCATTACTTTGCTGAAACTCACAGTCTAAACATGACTTCAAATTATTTGACATATTTAAATCACTTGTCAGAAGTTCTTGATGTGAGAGCAGGTGTGTCCTGAGGGTCTCTGGTGGTCATTTAGGGAACATCCCCATGTGTCAGGGATAGGAGACACATCTGAGGCTGAGCTGAGCAGGGGCCCTCAGGGCAGGAGGCTGTGGGTGGCCTCCTGCCCGAGGCCTTGGCAGGACTTTTCCGCCAGCGACAGTACCTCCTGGAACCCTGGAGCCCATGCGGCCCTGGCTGCACTGGAGGCTGCAGGGAATATTCCCAAACCAGTGGTGCCTGGCAGAGGCTACACAGAGCTCCATCCGGCAAGAGCTCTGCCTCCACGGTCCGGACACAGCCATCCTGCTCCTGAGGCTGCAGAACTGCCTCGAGGAACGCACGGCACCACTGGTCCACGGCCTCAGCAGCGTCATTGTGGGCCGCTGCAGCAAGGAGCCCAAGAGGTGGCTGCGCTCCCGTCGTGCCAGAGAGAACAACAGTGCCATCTCCACCAGCTGGCCCAGACCCTGACTTCTGATGAGCAAGACTGAAAGGTCTGGAGAGTGAAGCCAGGCCTTTCCCAGTGCTGCCTGCAGTGCTGGCGGCTGCCATCAGAGAATTCAGCAGCTCCCAGTCCCATCGCAGAGCCACCGCTCCTGTTTCTCCGCCCTGCCTGCTTGGGCCATCTGGGCTCGGCAGGTGCAGCACCGAGGGCGACAGCCCTGTGCCCTTGCGGGGACGGTGGGGCAGGTAACGGGGCCCAGGGCGACAGGAGGGTGTCCTTGTGCAGAGGCCTGAGCATTTCTTGCCTTTCATTCCTTTCCTTGGCACAGCCAGTCATCGTGGCCTCGCCCTCCTGCAGCATGTGACACCAGCAAGGAGAAGCAGCTCCTGCTCCTCAGCTAGCCCCGATGATCTGCAGAGCACAGCAATGGCCCCACGGACAGACAGCAGCTGCCCCATCTGCCAGGAGATGCGGCTTCAGATCTGCCCTGTGGCCACCAGTTCTGCCTGGGCTGCATCCTGCGGTGGGCAATAACAAATTCTTCGTGCCCGCTCTGCAGGACACCCAGAGAGACTGTCAGGTCTTCTGAGAGAGGCCAAC
This sequence comes from Corvus hawaiiensis, assembly GCF_020740725.1. NCBI lineage: Eukaryota > Metazoa > Chordata > Aves > Passeriformes > Corvidae > Corvus > Corvus hawaiiensis. The sequence goes on from NC_063255.1 coordinate 44,058,386, forward strand.
AGGACTATGTGCAGTTTGGCATCACCTCCCCTGCAAAGTCAGCAGAGACCAGCAGCCAGGCAGGAAGAGCTCCTGGCCACCTGGATGAGAACAGCTCCCATCGCCCTGTGCTGTCCCCTGCACCTTCTCCAAAGGGGACACTGTCCCCAGCTGAGCAGGGGCCCTCAGGGCAGGAGGCTGTGGGTGGCCTCCTGCCCGAGGGCTTGGCAGGACTTTTCCGCCAGCGACAGTACCTCCTGGAGCCCATGCGGCCCTGGCTGCACTGGAGGCTGCAGGGAATATTCCCAAACCAGTGGTGCCTGGCAGAGGCTACACAGAGCTCCATCCGGCAAGAGCTCTGCCTCCACGGTCCGGACACAGCCATCCTGCTCCTGAGGCTGCAGAACTGCCTCGAGGAACGCACGGCACCGCTGGTCCATGGCCTCAGCAGCGTCATTGTGGGCCGCTGCAGCAAGGAGCCCAAGAGGCGGCTGCGCTCCCGTCGTGCCAGAGAGAACAACAGTGCCATCTCCACCAGCTGGCCCAGACCCTGACTTCTGATGAGCAAGACTGAAAGGTCTGGAGAGTGAAGCCAGGCCTTTCCCAGTGCTGCCTGCAGTGCTGGCGGCTGCCATCAGAGAATTCAGCAGCTCCCAGTGCCCATCCCAGAGCCACCACTCCTGTTTCTCCGCCCTGCCTGCTTGGGCCATCTGGGCTCGGCAGGTGCAGCACCGAGGGCGACAGCCCTGTGCCCTTGCGGGGACGGTGGGGCAGGTAACGGGGCCCAGGGCGACAGGAGGGTGTCCTTGTGCAGAGGCCTGAGCATTTCTTGCCTTTCATTCCTTTCCTTGGCACAGCCAGTCATCATATGGCCCTGCCCTCCTGCAGTGTGTGACACCAGCACTGATGTCCACCACAGCCAGCATGCAGACAACACCCTCTCCTCCCGCCCCCCCCCCCTCACTCTCAACTTTTTGAAGCCTGTCTCGTTCTTTTATAGTGCCTTTGCTTCTCCCCAGCCCGCCCACAGCCCGCCCCTTCGGTTTAAAGTGATTGGTGCTTTCCCTTTGATAGATCATCTCCGTCCACCAATGGCTCATCATTGTCAGAGGGGTGGTATCAGTTGAGATAAGGATGCTAAAATGCCTTCATTAAAATTCAGGTTGCCATGGAGCTTGCCTGCAGGGTTAAGGGCTAGGGGGCTAAAAATAGCTGCTGGCTGTTAGAAACTGGGGTTTTTGGAGTTAGTCTTTGGACCAAAGTGGAAGTAAAAACGCCTAAAAAAATATTAAAATACATCCAACACGTCTTAAAACACTTGTAAAAGTATACAGTAAACACAGGAAAGATAACTCTTATGGTGTACAGGTGGTTTGAAGTTTGAAAAGGGAGCATAAGTTGGGGATTTTTAACTGGGGAATTTTTAACTGGGAAGGGTGCAACTCTCTTAATAAACTACTTTGAACAATTGAAAACACTGATAATGGAACTTGATTTTTGTACCTGGGCTGATGGGTTAATTTTAACATTTAAAATATTTAACTCAGAATTAATTAACTAAAGCACTTAATATGCAAAGACCAAGCACAATTAGGGGTTTCATGTATGACAGTTTAGTTCATCTGCTCTGAGTCAGGTTGTTACCAAAACTCAGTAAAATAAAACTCCTTTATACCAGTGTAGCATTAAAGAGCAGGGATCCTTCATTTGACCAGATGTTTGGGGGATAACTCCACGTAGCCTCATGGCGAGTACAGAAAAAGCTACTGTTGATAGACTAGATTTTACATCCAGATTCACTGATTTTCCTGGAGTAAACATGCGTATGATTATCATCCGCCTGAAATCATTAACAGGGATTCCCTCTCCTTTCTGCATGTGCTTTTCTGTCCCTGGTGGTCAGTGATCCCCAGTGATCACCTGACCACCTGGTGAAATGGTGCTACTTCCTAGAAAGGAAAAAGTTGGCATAACTGAGCTGGTTGCTCCCCCTTTCTTCTTCTGAGCCAATGTTTAACATGGTCCTACAGAACGAGCATTTTACAGTTCCACGGAGCAGTGGTTTTTGAAGAATAAGCATTGTATTAACCCACCAGGTGTACACACAATTCTTCATCTGGCAACAAGGTCAATCATACCATGATAACTCTAATGTCTAATTTCTTTGTAATGCTGCAATTCAATCAGAGGTCTGATGTGGTTTGGGGTTAGTTGGCCTTTTCTTTGCTCTGGTTGTTTTGTTTGGTTTTTGGTTTGGTTTGTTCTAGATAGTTTGCATTGTGTTTTGATTTATTTTTAAAGAATACGGTATTTTTGAGGGATGATCTATCTTTTGAAACGAGCAGTATTTTTTCCAGAAACCTGTCAAAATGGAGAAGTAATTAACAGAAGCGAGAACGAGGTCAGGATTTAAGTTCCTAAACCATCAGAAAACTGCTCACCAGAAGATGCTTTGCTGTAGCCTTGAGTGAGGGATGGCTCAGGCCTGATAGCTGTGTTCTAAATGACAGCATACTCCCAGCCAGTAGGAATCATGTAATTTTTCATCACATATTTACTGACTTATTCATGCAGTTAAGGAGCATAGTTCATTGCCTTACTTAAATAAAAGATTATGTTTCCTAGATGTTTGCCACACAAGATTAGCAGTCATACATTTTGGTGTAATTCTGCTGGAATGATACTCTCTTGCAAAACTGTCTCAGCATGGGGAAATCAATTTTTTCTCTGTTTGGACAGTGCTGAACAAAGACAAGTATTAGAACAGGTTTTCTAACCTCTTCATCAGGATGAAATTTTGAACTATGTTTTCTTTATCATATGCACATGACATCTGAGTTGTTCTGTATCCTTCAGTGAGGAATCCACCACTGGTTGAAAACAGCACCTTTACAGGTGATTTTGAGCAGCTTTACAGAGCAGAGATGGGCTCGCTCCTCTCTCCTCCCAAAGCAGGGACACCTCTTGGGTAGGATCTGCACCTCCAGCTGCACTGGAACTTTCCTGGCACACCTGTACATAGCTCTTGCAAAGTGCATGCTTTGTCAGTGGAGGCTGCTTAGGTCAAAAGAACTGGTTAAAGTTTTTTTCTGTGGGCAGAGGAACTGCCCGTCATCTGCTTCATCAGAATAAAGGACCAAGTCTTTGGCTTCCTTCAGAGTCACAAGTGTCTAAAACTGAAGAGATTCCCCCAAAAAGCAAAGACTGTTTGGAGGAGTGTGGTGATACCCATGGGCCCAGGGTAAGATACTGCTGTCCAGAGCCCCAGCCCAAAGTGTCCCTGGAGCTTTTACACATCCTCTGCCTCCTCTGGTAGTGCTGCCTCATGTCCCTGAGTAGAGCAGGAGGGATTCCAGGGATTCAGGAGCACAAGGAGGCAGAGCATCAGCTCCTACTGGTATTTCCACTCCAAGGGAAGTGCCTCAGGCCAGCATAAATTTTGCAGCTGTGACTTCACAGGTGCTGGTGGCAGCCTCTGTCACCAAGCAAGAGCATCTGCACGGGCAGGGTGGTGTAGAGATGCCTCTCAGAGAACAGAGAGGACACTTTCAAACAGTATCTGACAGAGGTGATGAAGGGCTGGTAAATCACATTTGGATGGGACAGATGATCGAAAACTCTGTATGTGAAAATAAGAGACAAAATGAGTGAAGGGAGAGGGAAAGGGAAAGGGAAAGGGAGAGGATAGAATCCTTGGGAATTCTGATTCTATCTACAGGGCATTTTCTGACAACCTGAGTCACTACCTAAAGCCTCTGGATTTCAGAGCAGTGAAAATTCAGGCTGTTCTGATCCTGGTCATAATGGCCACACACAGCTTCTCAGCTCTTCAGCATGTCTGCAGCTGCTGACACATTGGTTTGGGACAAAATCCTCTATTGTCATTGGAAAACAAAAGAGAAGAGGAAGTTTCTACCTGTTGGAAAGTCTCCTCTGTGAACCCTGAAGGGCTCTGCCTTTTCCTTTCTCAGCAGCAGCTCAGTAGCAACAGCCAGAGGCAAAGAAAGACACGAGAGGGTGTTTGGCTGATGTGTCTGACAATTCAGCAACACTTGTAAACAAGAGCTGTGTCTGTTCACATTTCAATGGCAAGTCCTTGCTGAGGAGGAAGAGCTGTGTCACTTGTGCTTAGCTTACATCAAAGTAATGGCACAGAGGGTTTTCATCCTGCAGATGTGACCTCTGTGATGACAGTCTGTTCATCTTGCACGGAGGTCTGTACTCACAAGGACAGTGTTACTTTTGCCAACAGACCACAGTTTGTCAAAAAAATCCAGGGAAAATTACTTCTTAAATTAACATTTTCCTTTTGCTCTCAAACCAATGGTTTAACTGTAATAGTTCATAGGAATGAATTTGCTTCCCTGCTGTCCCCCAGCGCAGGTGCACATTCCTACCACATCCAGGTAGCAAGGCACATGGCACAGCCTTTGTTTCCACTGGGGAAGGTCTCTCAGCCCCAGCAAGGCAGAGGGACTTGCAGGAGCTGCTGAAGCCCTTTCTGTGCTGGGACAGTGTAAAGTTCTGCCAGGCTAGATCAGCATGAGGCCTGCAGGGCTTTCCAGCAGCTCTGCACCTCTGGCCGTGTTACACAAGTGCAGAAAGCTCAGTGGAGCTTTCCCAAGGGCTTGCCCAGCCAGCCAACATCCTGAAAATGCATCTGCTAAAAGCAGCACACGCCTGGAACATCCACAGCTGGGTAACTCAGAGAAATCCATCGGCCAGCGTTCCCCTGGAGCTGTTCCCCTTTTCACCTCTTCCACAGGGAACTTGTTCTGGATCTTGGAGTTATTGACACAGTGGATTGAGCTATCAAAGATCTGTGGTTTCATTGCCCCGCTTTACTGAACTGAGGGATCTGCTGGGCATGCTTGGATATTTTCCCCCAGTTGCCTTCACTCATTGCCAAAGTCCTCCAGTATCATAATGTTTACCTCTGCTAATTGCTTTGAGTAACACAGATCAACACCCATTCCAATTAAAACTTTAATTGATGGGAAATTGCTACAACTGCACTGCTAATACATGAACTATCAACTTCAGTCTAAAAATGTCTTCAGATGACTACAACAGCCCTTACAATAAACAAACAAACAAGTGTCAACTAGGACCGTGCCCGGAGGCGGCATCGGTCAAAAGCCCCTAAATGCTCAGAGTGGTGACCACTTTCTCTGGAAGAGCTGGGGAAGCCTCCTTACCTGGGAGCAATCCAGAAGCCCCTTCACTTGTCCTCGAGGGGTCTGGAGAAAGCCAGAAAAAGGGACACTGAGTCAGTATCAGCTGTGTGCACAATTCCCTTGGCAGCAATTATACTTCTCTCAGGGACTATAATATCCCAGATCCTCCCAAGCAGGCTTAGAAAGAAAAAAAACCCAGCAAGGTCTGGGGCTTTCCCTTGCAGTGCAAGTGGCACCCACGAGAGCTTTAACCACAGACAGAAGCAGCCCACACAAAGAACCCCAGCCCTGCTCTTTCCCTGTGCTGACAGAGCCCTCAGTCCTCACTGAAACGGCTGAAGCTGAAGGGTGCTGTGAGCCGAGTCATGAACCAGCTCCGTTCCCTGGGACTGAGGAACTCCCTCTGCAGTGAGACACAGCTCTGCCAACTCTGCCATCAGCTCTGGGAGGAACAGCTGGGAGGGAAAGAGCTCCACACAAGGACTGCAGGCTGCACCAGCTTTGCTCTGGAATGCAGATCCAAAGTGCTCCCTCTCTCCTTGGAGCTCTTGCTAATCTGAGTTCAGGCTTTTCCTTTAGTTACTGGATTTTCCTTTAGCTACTTTAGAGTTGAGAAATTTTTGGCCTCAGCTGTTCTGCTGCTTGTTTTTCTCCTGTGTCTCAGGTTATCAGCAGACCGGTACCAAATTTTGTGATTTGAGGCAAGAAGTTTGGACTTTTGCACTGGCTTCAGATTTTGGTGGGGTTTTTCCTGTTGCTCCAACACTCACCTCACTCAGTGCTGCCTGCATAGCGCTGTCACCCTGCAGCAAATGGATCCATGGCCCTCAGCCGGAATGGGGACATCGGGGTTATGACACAACTCCCACAAGGTCAGGCTCATTCACTGCTCTGTTGCCACAGCAGAGGACTCGGGGTCAGTGCCTCTGCAGGAGCGTGGAGGGCAGGGCTCGGGGAGGTGATGCCGGTGCAGGATTTCAACAAAAGGCCCAGGAAGCACCGACCCTGCAGACAGGAACTCAGCTCTTCTCATCTCCCTTCCTGCCCGTCAGGCTCAGAGCAGCCCTCTCAGAGCTCTCTCAAGGAATGTGGGCTCTCCCCTTACCAGGCTCCTCTGGCTCCAGAGAGCTGGTCCCATTGCTTGTGCTGCCAGGCAAGGCTGTCTCTGTGGCAGCCCTGTTCACAGGCTGCTCTCCTGAATGCCCAGGGACAACACTGACATCCTCCTTAAAAGAGAAAGAAAAACAAGTCCACCAAAGGTCACTCGGTATTTTCTTGGAATCACTTCAGGCACTCAGTAACTCTTCTTCCCCCCTCCCAAAGGACGTGTAACACCAGGGGAACACTGGCCTGATGTCCTCACACTCTGACCCTGGCCTATGCCACGAGCTGTAAGGAATCCTCCAGCAGAAATCCAGGTGCTCTCCTTGTTCCCAGCACAGGTGAGCAAGGACAGATCTCACTCCAGGCACTGCCCAGGGCTGCGTGCTGCAAACCCACACACAAACCACACGTTTCTGCCTGGGAACCTCAAGCCCACCCCACCCAATTGCTCCAACATGAAATTCTAATGTGCTGCTTCTTGGACTCCTCTGCTGCTGCTCCATAGTTTGCAGGCAAATGGGCACTGAAATTGGGTATTTATTTCCAGGAGCATGTGGCAAAAATCTATAGGGTATAAAAACCCCAAAATCTGTAACCAAGTGTAACACTGAGTTATGTTTCTGTTCCACTGAGGCAGTAAAGGCCCAAAGTCAAGCAGCTGGAATTCTCACTATGACCTTGTCATAGGTTAGCAAGCATAGTCCCGGAAGGGATGTCCTTGCTAAGGGGTGCTTACAGTTTCCTCTGGGACCTGATAGAACCTATCAGCGGCCAGTTTGAATATGGACAATTCTCTAAGCCACTTAAAGTTGTGACGGCCTCTGTGATCCACACTTAAGAACAGGCAAACCTCCCCCCCCCAAGCTCTCTCTCGTTTCCGGCGCTGGGACAGGTGGCTGCGGGCCCCGAGTGGGGGCCAGCGGGCCCGGCCAGGCCCTGCTTGGGCCAGGCCGGGCCGGGCCACGGCCATCCTGGAGCCGATGGACCTGTTCCAGCCGTGGAACCCCCCCCACTGCCTTGCCGTGGGCAGCCGGAGCGGCTTGGCTCTCCCCCCCCTCCACTTCGATGAGAAAAATTCAACATTCCAGCTGCAAAGCTGCAAGGCCGAGGTGAGATTAACCCTTTTTATTGCTGTGAAGAGCTGAAAACCCTAGGGAAGAGAGAGAGGAGATGCTTAAAGCTGAAATTCTGTTGTGAAGCTATGATATATCAGAGTATCCCGTTGTAATTCCATGAAGATCTGGGGGGTTGGAGTGTTCAACTCGTGAGCAAAAGCACCTGCGTTGAGATAGGCAGATGCTGACGCAGCTGTAATTTCATGAGAAGTTTGGACAGGGAGAGATGGACCAGATGAGGACTTTTGCTCCAAATGGGAAAGGAGAAAGCCTCAGTCCCTAGAGATGAACCTGATGAGGACTTTTGCTCCAAATGGGAAAGGAGAAAACCTCAGTTCCTAGAGATGCTCCCAGAGATAGTCCTAACAATGAAGATGAGGAAGACCCTTTGCTCCCAGGGAAGGAGAAGGACCTCTGGTTTTGTTTCTGAACGGCTCAACCTTAAAATTGTACCCCAAAAAACTTCAAGAGTGGACCCTCGAACGCGGGAAAACCAATTGCTATCTGTGTGTGACCTTGAACAAGCTGCAAGTCGGGGGAAGGGACTCACATGCAGGCAGAGAGACTCCTCTTCCTAAATGGACTGAACAATATTTGGAAGTGGGTGGCTGTCTCGTTGTGATACTGTTTTCATAGCATGAGCAAGAAGAGACTTCTCTTTCTAAATGGACTGAACAAGGTTATTATGGAAGTGGTAACTGAACATCTTAAGGGTTGTCTTTTTACATTGTCAGTGGGAGAAGGGAGGAAGGTGGGGGAGGAGGAGACTTCTGAAGGTGGTATAATTTTTTTTCCCTTCTTTTAGGTCTGTTAATAAACTTCTTTATATTCTTTCAAGTTTGGTGCCTGCTTTGCATTTCTCCTAATTCTTATCTCACAGAAGATAAACAGTAATGAGTATTTTAGACCAAACCACTACAGGGGCCGAGGGAGAAGCTGTGAAGATGGGGCAGCTGGAACCCCTCTCCCTCTAGTTCTGCTTCTAGATGTTTATAGTGACACCTATCAAGCTAAGGTTTTCATTCTAGAGGCCGCTCTTTCACATGCTCTGTGTCAATGGATAATTAGGTACGTCTCTTGGTACCTGTCAAGGCATCTGCTGCTTTGTCACCTCTATCCCCACTCTGCTGCCTCTGTCCCCATTGCCTTGTCTGCTGTGCCACCTCTGTGCCCTGTGGCCGTGCTGGGGGCTGGGCTGGCGGCCAGGCCCAGCCGAGCAGCGCTTTCAGCCACGGTCTCGGCTGCCCACATCTGAGCGTGAGAAAGAGAAAGAGAGCAGGCAGGAACCACCGGTGGCGAAGCAAAAAACAGGGTGGGAGCTGCAGGCACAAACGGTGGCGTGGGCTTTGGCCGCGGGCCCTGCCCGTGCTGGGGCCGCTCCGCGCGGCTGCCCCGGGCGGCACAGGGGCTGTCCTTGGGCAAGGCAGCTGTGCCGGCAGGGCCCGGCAGCGGTGCCGGCTGTGCCGCGCTGCCGGGGGCTGCGGGACGGTCCCGCCGGGGCTGCGCTCGCCACAGCCTGGCCCGTTCGGCCTGCAGCTGGCCCAGCCCTGAGCTGTGGCTGGCTCTGCTCCTTGCCCGGGCCTGGGGATGCTTGGGGAGCTCTCCGTGGGTGCATCGGAGTGCCAAGGGCTCGGTCTTTGTCTGGCCCAGCAGGAGGGAGCCTTCTGTCCCTTTGGAGCAGAGGGAGAAGACCCGGCAGTTGGGTTTCTGGCAGTTGCCTCCTGCCAAGGAATTGCAATGGGACACTTTTCCAGACTGTCGAATGAGTAGGGGAGAGCTAAGTAGACAAGGAATTGGTTGTTGTAAAGCCCCAGTACATGTGGGGAATTCTTCTTTGTAACCCTGCTTGTGAGGATTTGAGCTTTTCTCTTGCCTGACAGAAGTGCAGTTGCTGCCAAGGGAAACATACCCAAGGACCAATAGTGACTCAGCCTTCCCTTTTCTTCCTTTCTTCCTTCCTCTCTGCTCCACAGCTCCCTTGAGCCAGAACCTTGGTGCTGCCTCACCTGAGGATTCAGAGCTGCCTCTAGGCCCTTCCAGCACAAGTCCAGGTTCTCAAGAGCATGAGGCTTTCCCAGCAACTCCCAGGAAAATGTTTGCCACCTCCAGACTTCTTGAGGATTCTTCAGAGGACACACACAGATTTCTACGCCAGCCTGAGCTCATCATTCCGCTGGTTCCTGTAGACCATCAAAGCCATTTTGTGGCACTTCCAGAGAGCAGCAGCTGCACATCTTCAGAGCAGCACACCCCAGCCTACAGCCCATCAGGCAGGGAGAGAGTTTCTACCGTTGCTTTTCAGGAAGATCATGAAAAGTGACCATTTGAAGTATTTTCCTGCAGTGCTCTGTCATGTGTACATCTCGAGTGTGAATCAGACAGGAATTGTCAAGTGAACTGGGAAGCAGGACCTTGATAACAAAACCAATCTCTGTCTGCTTTTGCTGTCCTTCCTCCAGATTTGGAGGGTGTTCTGGCCGTTTTCCAGGCAGCCTCTCTGTAGGGATGAAAGGGAGAGGCAAAAAACATTGGTCCACAAGCGGTCAGTGTCAGGTGCACCCCCATCTTCCTTGGAATGAAGCCCAACTAGGATGCTGACAGGATATTGCAGAGTTTGCAGATTGTCTCTCCTGCAAAGAAGGCTATTAAATTTCAAGGAGCTCTGTGTGTCCCCAGAACTGCTGCAGCTGCAGAATACGGCCTCACCCACAAGGTTGCTTTTTACAATACAGTCACAGTTGAATTTTAGCATGTGTGTCTGCAGATCTGGGCACTTCCTGGGTGCATCCACTTTCTGTGGTCTGTTGGGATGAGAAACTCAGAAGCAGCCACATCCAGAAGCTGCTGGGGAGATAGAAAAGGCTGAGATTACAAAGTCTTTGTGTGTAGATCAGTTTTACAATCCATCCTTTAATGTACATACCTATCATCAATTAGAAGAAACACTGTTTGAGAGGAAGAAATCAGTCTTCCAATCCCCTGGGAAGTTGGAATACATTTCTGGCATTGAGTTTGCTGTGTGCTTCCTGTGATGTTTGCTGCAAGGCAGCAATAGAGCTCTGTGTCCCAAAGCCACATTCTGGAGCCTGACCAATGTGTTTGGATTCCTGCAGCCACACCGGGCAGCTCAGCCCCCAGTGCTCCACCTGGCAGTGCTGGTTGGGCAGCATGGACGGCCTCCAGCTGGGCTTGGAATAGTCCTGGGCAAGAGGAATTGCCACCCCTGGATCTCGACCTTGTTCTTGAGACACTGGAGGAGATGCTGTCACCATCCCTGCCTGAAAGGTCTCCCTGTGCTCAGGTAACTCCATTGGGTGGGAATGAAAGGGGCTGGGCTGAGAGCTGTGAATGTTGTTGCATGGCTGAGAAGCAAAGGCTTCTTGGATTAAGCTTTGAATGGACAAGGAAGGATTTGCTTGGTCAAGCAAGCTTCCAAAAGAAGAGGGAATGGAAAGTCTCCCCCCTTAGTGAGGATGAGAGGTGTGAGCCTGTGTTGGCCAGGTTTGGGTGCTCCTTTTGCTGGGAAGAATCCCTGGTGCAGGGGCCTTTGTGGTGATGAAGTGGAAGCTTTGGCAGCTTTTGGACTGTGTTTGAGAAGTCAATCTTTGTAGAGAAATTGCTGAGTGAATGTACATGCACAATCCAAGCTGTGTTAGTGAACTGTCCTTGACTAGAGAAAAAAGAGAGGAGCAATGCTGATGTGGCAACCCGACAGGATGTGGCGGAGGGGGATGCTGACCATCGAAAGAGAAAGACTTATGTTAGTTAGTCGTGTGCATATTAATCTGTAACCAATCACTTGCTATTAAAGGCTGCATCAACAGTAGCTGTAATCCAATAGTATGGAGCTTGCTTATGCATGCTTGGAGAATTAGGGTATAACTATGGGTCTGACAATAGAATAAATAGAGTTCCATCATATCTCTATGAGAAGTGTGGTTCATCCTGGCAGATCTCTGGCTATTCATCTTCTCCACTGTTGAAGGCCTTTGGGGCCTAGACTTTGTTAGGAACAAGGGATGAAAGTGTGTGAGCAGTGGAGCTTTTAGGGGGCAGAAGTGTTGGTTTTGAGGCCCCATGACTTGTGTGATTGGTGAGCAGGACAATGATGATGCTGGACATGAAAGGGTTAAGGACTCCTTGAAGCCCAGGGGCTTCTTCTGTGTGGAAGAGCAGTTCAGTCAGGGACCATGAGTCCTTGTGTTTGCCAGATTCCCTCTTTGACTGAGGAATCCCCTTCCTCTTAACCCTTGCCTCTTCCCAGCCTTGCCTGGAGCGTTCAGTTCCTGTGTTGGCACTGGCCTTTTTGCGTATTATTAGACAACTTTGCCAAAGAATTTCTCTGTTTTGTTTAATATGCAGACCCACTGCCTGCTGCAGATACATTAGCCAGGAAGGGCAGAGTCAAGGTGGCGAGTGGGATTTTTTGGGATCCCAATATCTCATTGCCAAGTGTGATGAGCTTTCGTCTTCTGTAAACTCAGACACAGCAGTTTTCAAGAGCATTTTCTTCTTCAAGAGAAGAAAATGTGGCAGGCTCTGAAGTTTTGCACCCCTGATGTAATTCCAAGAAAACAGTAAGTGATCTTCGGGTTTCTTTCTTTCTGGTTTTCTTTCAAGGGGAATATTAATGTTGCCCCTGAGTCTTCAGGAGGGGAGGCCGGGAACAGGGCTGCAGCAGAGGGAGCTTTGCCTGGCGCCATGAGCTGCGGGAACAGTTCCCCAGAGCCCGAGGAGCCTGGTAAGGAGAGAGCCCACACTGCTTTAGAGAGCTCTGAGGCGGCTGCTCTGAGCCTGCCTCTGGCAGGAAGGGAGATGAGAAGAGTTGAGTTCCTGTCTGCAGGGTTGGTGCTCCCTGGTGCCTTTCGTTCAAATCCTACCCTGGCACAGCCTCCCCGAGCCCTGCCCTCCACGCTTCTCCAGAGGCACTGACACTGAGTGCTGTGCTGTGGCCAGAGAGCCGTGAATAACCCTGACCCTGTGGGAGTTGTGTCACCAACCCGGGTGTCCCAATGTGGTTCATAACCCAGCTCACAGCCCCCTTCAGCTTCAGCCGTTTCAGTGAGGACTGAGGCGTCTCTGTCAGCACAGAGGAGGAACAAGGCTGGGCTTCTGTGTGGGAGCTGGGACTGTCTGTGCTTCAAGCTCTCATTGGTGCCATTTGCACTGCGGGTGCTGAGACTCTATCGGGATACTTCAAACCTTTGGAGGTTTTGAAAACTTGGAATGCTCCCTGTTCTTTAAAGAGCAGCCTTCAAATTCCCAAGTGAGAGTCTGCCTTTGAGGCCATCTTTAACAGTCCCTCAGAAGAAGGACCATTGCTGCCCAAGGGAGATGTGCACAAGGGCCAATATTGGCTCAGTGTTCCCTTTGCTTCCCAGATTCCATCTGATTGACCTCTCCAGGAGGGCTGTCCTGAGTGGGAGGAAGAGACCGAGGGAGAGCCTGCGAGAAGATCGGGCAGGTGCAATCCCTCTGTCTATAGTGATATTGATAGATGTGTATAGTTATATTTATCTATCTCTGTAGTTATATTTCTAGATTTATACAGTTGTATATATATGTCTAGATAGATGAATTTAAAGATCTGTATAGAGGTAAATTTCTATATATATTTATGTATAGTGTTTTATTTATGTATGCATAGTTGTATTTCTAGGTCTGCATAGTTACATTTTTAAATGTGTACAGTTGCATTTATATATATGCAGTTAAGTTTATAAATAGCTACATGTGCATAGTTATATATTTATATAGTTATAGGTGTATGGAGCATTAGGTACATAGATTGATATCTGTGTAGGTATAGGCAGCTTTTTGAGCTCTTTCCTGCTCTGCTTCCTCTCTCACCTCTTGCTTTTGCCCCTGTGCCCCCTCTGTCCCCTCTTCCTGTGCTGGCTCCGAGCTGGCGGCTGGGCCGGGCGGAGCAGCAGCTGCAGCCCCGGTGTCCCTGGAGCGGTGGGAGCTGCCGGTGGCCTGTGCTGTGAGGAGCTGCTGGAGGACGGTGAGCCAGAGGGGGCTGGGGAGAGGTGACACTGAAGGGAAAGTGATGTTGAGGTGCTGGTGGGGCTGAAGCGATGGTGGGGGAACAGAGGTGAATGGTGGGGATTGAAGGGACTGGGAGAGCTGAAGGGAATGGTGGAGCAGAGAGGTGTGGAGGAGCTGCTGGGGATGGTGGGGACTGAGGGGACAGGGAAGTGGCACAGGCTAAGGGGGGCGTTAGGACTGAGGGAACTGGGAGGACTGAGCGGAGTGGCAGGAACTGAGGGCTCTAGAGGGAGCTGAGGGGACCAGTGGGGCTGAGGGAACTGGGAAAAGTGGGGAATGAATGGTTGGACTGAGGGGTAGAAGTCCCGCGAGGGAAGTGGCACAGGCTGAGGGGGGTGGCAGGTCTAAGGGGACAGGATGGATCTGACGGGACTGAGGGGCGTGAGAGGACTGTGGGGGTCTGAAGAAACTGAAGGCAGCTGTGCGTTTGCCAAGGGCATGGCAGGGCTGAGGGGATGGAAGGGGCCAGCAGGGAGCACGGAGGGGTCTGGGCCTGCAGCTCTGCCAGCCCTTGGAACCAATTCCAGAGCCTCCACTTTTGCCACAGCTGCCCTGAAGACCTTGAGAAGAGCCGGAGAGTGACGGGAGCCTGTTGCAGTGGGGATACTGCAACATGCATATATCAAACCAGGTGTCCCGTGGAAAGGAAATATATATGGACGGATTCTTGATAGATGTTTCAGAGAGATGTTTATTTCTCCAGCCGCATGGCCGGAGCTCTGCCAAGGAACTGTTTCAGTTCTTTTTGAGCTTGAATCAAGCTAAAATTTACAAATCGTTGTTCAAGAATCAGTTTAAGATAAATGTCCATATGCGGCTCTGAGAGCCAAGAGTCTTCTCATGGTTCCTCCATAGTTTAGATATGGAATAGCAAAGCAAAACCAAGAAGAGGAATCCTGCCCGGTCCCGCGCAGCGCGTGGTGGAGCGAGCCCCGTGAACGCCCGGCCGAGAGGGGCGGCACGCGGGCGGCGGCTGGCGGCGATGGCGGTGGAGCGGAGCCGCGCCCAGCCGAGACGCGCGCTGGAGCAGGGCGCGGGGGAGTCATCGCCCGGGGGCCCGGCCGAGACGTGGGTGCAGCGCCCGGCAGCGGCAGCGAAGCTGCGACCAGAGGAGGCGACGCACGGAGAACTGAGCGGCGGGGCCCGGCCCGGCCCGCGCAGCCCCGAACGCGACCCCGGGAAGAGCGCGCAGGCACGAACAGCCCCGACAATTCCAACACGGGAGCGACCGAAAGAGACAGCAAAGACGCAGCGAGACAGAAAACAGCAGCCACTCGGAAAAAGGAAAAGATCATAGCAACTAAGACCTTAGGGATAGTAAAATGGTATAATGTTAAGCAAAATTATGGTTTTATAACAAGGTGTGACAACCAGCAAGACATATTCGTGCATAGAACTGCTATTAAAAAGAATAACCCTGAAAAATGCATCCCAAGCTTGGGAGATGGAGAGGTGGTGGAATTTAATATTGTACTAGGGAGAAAAGGGTTACAAGCATCGCAGGTCACTGGGCCTGATGGTGTTCCTGTAAAAGGCAGTATATATGCAAAAAATCGTAGTCATGTTAGACAGTATCTCCATTGTAAGCCCCCCCTACAGTTTCCCTTTCCTAATCCCACCTTTCCCTTTTACCCTATGTCCTATTACCCCCAGTGTATTCCCAATCCGTTTTTTCATCCATGGTTTCCCTCACAAAACCATGCTTTTGCCAATTGTTTCCCCAAAAATCCCTTTCCAATGCCGAGTGGGGGATGAAAAGGGGGAGGGAAGAAGTTAAACCCTCTCCTGCCTCAGTTTCCCCACAAAGCATGCTCAGAGAGTCCTGTCTCCCTTCTGTCAGCCCTAAGATGTTCCAGAGAATCTGTTTGGACATTTAAAGACTCAGGAGGGTGGCTTGTTTTGTTTTGAAACTGTTCTTGTTATGTTTATCCAGTTGTTTTCATTCTCCTTTTATTAAAATGAAACGGGTGAGGTGTTGGGGTCCCTCCCCTGCCGTGTAGCCCTGGGAGAGGGGCCCTGAGGGCACAGACACGGGGTTTCCTGCCCCTGCTCAGCCTCGTTCCCATTGGTTGGTTTGTGTTCCCTGCGCGGGCAGAAGGACCCTTGGTCCCGTGACTGGAACAGTTCCTGAGCAGAGCCCCGGCCATGCGGCTGGAGAAATAAACATCTCTGAAACAGCTATCAAGAATCTGTCTGTCCATATATATTTCCTTTCCACGGGACTCCTGGTTTGATATATGCGTGTTGCAGGATCCCCACTGCAACAAATGGTGGAGATTTGTGAGCAGAACGATCCCCGATCCCTAAGCGACTGATTTGTGTGAGTAAACCCTGGAAACTTTGGATTCCTCTTCTTGGTTTTGCTTTGCTATTCCATATCTAAACTATGGAGGAACCGTGGGAAGACTCTTGGCTCTCAGAGCCGCATATGGACATTTATCTTAAACTTAAAATGATTCTTGAACAACGATTTGTGAATTTTAGCTTGATTCAAGCTCAAAAAGAACTGAAACACTTCCTGGCATGGTTGTTTAAGAACTTTTTCTATGTTTCTTGGGATTTAATTCTTACCAAGGGCTTTTGGAAAACCGTTTGGACACAGTTAATACTGGAGTCAAAATATATGCCGATGGAAGAATATTTTCGTGAATATTATTTAGTTACCGAGACTGTTGAGCAATGTCAGCTGTGTCCTGGTGAAGGGAATCCTGGCGCAGGGACCGTGCGGCCCAGGCCACGTGCACCGAGCGCTCTGCGAGCAGCAGCGAGGCAGTTCCCGCGCGCGGGCGGAGCCACGCGAGCTGCAGTGTCGGTGGCGGAGCGGGGAGCGGCGGGACCCGGCGGTGCCTGCCCGGTCCTGTGCAGCGCGTGGTGGAGCGAGCCCCGTGAACGCCCGACTGAGAGGGGCGGCACGCGGGCGGCGGCTGGCGGCGATGGCGGTGGAGCGGAGCCGCGCCCAGCCGAGACGCGCGCTGGAGCGGAGCGCGGGGGAGTCATCGCTCGGGGGCTCGGCCGAGACGTGGGTGCAGCGCCCGGCAGCGGCAGCGAAGCTGCGACCAGAGGAGGCGACGCACGGAGAACTGAGCGGCACGGCCCGGCCCGGCCCGCACAGCCCCGAACGCGACCCCGGGAAGAGCGCGCAGGCACCAGCAGCCCCGACAATTCCAACACGGGAGCGACCGAAAGAGAGAACAAAGACGCAGCGAGACAGAAAACAGCAGCCACTCGGAAAAAGGAAAAAATCATAGTAACTAAGATCTTAGGGATAGTAAAATGGTATAATGTTAAGCAAAATTATGGTTTTATAACAAGGTGTGACAACCAGCAAGACATATTCGTGCATAGAACTGCTATTAAAAAGAATAACCCTGAAAAATGCATCCCAAGCTTGGGAGATGGAGAGGTGGTGGAATTTAATATTGTACTAGGGAGAAAAGGGTTACAAGCATCGCAGGTCACTGGGCCTGATGGTGTTTCTGTAAAAGGCAGTATATATGCAAAAAATCGTAGTCATGTTAGACAATATCTCCATTGTAAGCCCCCCCTACAGTTTCCCTTTCCTAATCCCACCTTTCCCTTTTACCCTATGTCCTATTACCCCCAGTGTATTCCCAATCCGTTTTTTCATCCATGGTTTCCCTCACAAAACCATGCTTTTGCCAATTGTTTCCCCAAAAATCCCTTTCCAATGCCGAGTGGGGGATGAAAAGGGGGAGGGAAGAAGTTAAACCCTCTCCTGCCTCAGTTTCCCCACAAAGCGTGCCCGGAGAGTCCTGTCTCCCTTCTGTCAGCCCTAAGATGTTCCACAGAATCTGATTGGACATTTAAAGACTCAGGAGGGTGGCTTGTTTTGTTTTGAAACTGTTCTTGTTATGTTTATCCAGTTGTTTTCATTCTCCTTTTATTAAAATAAAACGGGTGAGGTGTTGGGGTCCCTCCCCTGCCGTGTAGCCCTGGGAGAGGGGGCCCTGAGGGCACAGACAGGGGGTTTCCTGCCCCTGCTCAGCCTCGTTCCCATTGGTTGGTTTGTGTTCCCTGCGCGGGCAGAAGGACCCTTGGTCCCGTGACTGGAACAGTTCCTGGGCAGAGCTCCGGCCATGCGGCTGGAGAAATAAACATCTCTCTGAAACAGCTATCAAGAATCTGTCTGTCCATATATATTTCCTTTCCACGGGACTCCTGGTTTGATATATGCGTGTTGCAGGATCCCCACTGCAACAGAATCCAAAGTTTCCAGGGTTTACTCACACAAATCAGTCGCTTAGGGATCGGGAATCGTTCTGCCCGCATTCTCTACCATTATGTTGCAGTGGGGATCCTGCAACATACATATACCAAACCAGGAGCGCCGGCCATGCGGCTGGAGAAATAAACATCTCTCTGAAACAGCTATCAAGAATCTGTCTGCCTATATATTTCCTTTCCACGGGACTCCTGGTTTGGTATATGTATGTTGCAGGATCCCCACTGCAACAGGAGCCAGCAGGCAGACGCTGAAGGCCGCCAGCAAGAGCAGTGAATATGGACCTGCTGCTGCCGCCCGAGACCCTGGGTGAGGCCCCAGGGCCGCTGAGGCAGGGTGGGCGTGAGGGTGGCGTGGGCTTTGGCCGCGGGCACTGGCCGGCTGGGCAGGAGCGGGCCCTGCCCGTGCTGGGGCCGCTCAGCGCGGCTGCCCCGGGCGGCACAGGGGCTGTCCTTGGGCAAGGCAGCTGTGCCGGCAGGGCCCGGCAGCGGTGCCGGCTGTGCCGCGCTGCCGGGGGCTGCGGGACGGTCCCGCCGGGGCTGCGCTCGCCACAGCCTGGCCCGCTGGGCCTGCTTTTTCTTTCTAACCCTCCTGGGGAGGCTCTGAGATTTCCTCTTCCCCGATGGAAGTGCAGCTGCTGCCAAGGGAAACGTCCCAATCCTGACTCGGTGTTCCCTTTGCTTGCCAGGTGTCCCATCTGCTGTCCCCGTCCAGGAGAGCTGCTCTGCACGGGAGGAAGAGACCGAGGGAGAGCCTGGGAACATCGGCGGCTGCAATCACTCCTGATTTAATTCTATTTATAGATGTGTGGAGTATGACTAAGAGAGTTAGAAGAATGGGGATATTTCCATCTGTATATCTATTTGTATGGGTATATTGATGCATGTATATCGATCTGTTTACATCTGTAGTTATATTTACATACTTGTTCAGTTGGGTACCTGAATAGATCGATTGATGGGGTTGGAATGATTTTTATATTAGTACATTGATATTTGCATATTTATAGCGGAATTTGATATGTGTGTATTATAGATGTCTCATTATATCTCACATGAAATATTTAATATATATTTACATCTGTATGTTTTTATGATTTTATATACTTATATTTCAGTACGTATGGAATTGTATAGCTCTAGAATTCTATTTTTTGAGTTCTGGATCTGGGATTCTTTAGAGAGGGATATCTGTATTTCTGTATTCATATATGGGCCATACAGTTGTAGAATTATGTAATAAATTAAATTGTTAAACTTCAGTTGATATTTGTGTGTAGTGAGTGGTAGTAGAGGGTTCCAGTAAATTATTTTTTTTTAACTGAAGTGGGTATTTGTATCTATTTACATAGCATGATTGTAACAATAAATTAGGTTTGTAAACTTCAGTTGATAGTTTTATGTTCATGTATTGGCAGTAATTTAAAATAAATGTCATTTTTAAACTGAAGTTGCTTTTTGTGTATTTGTACATTAGCAGTGCAAGGGCAGCAATCTGCAATAATTTCGATGTTTAAACTGCAAGAAGGGTAGATTTGTGCTGTACAAAGGACTGGGCAGATGTAAACAGGATGCTGCTGGAGGATTTTGGTCATGAAAATCTCCAGCCATGCCCAGCAGATCCCCCCAGCTGCAGCCAGGCTGGGCAAGGGAACGGCACATTTGGGATGGCAGCAGAGCCACACGTTGGCTACAGACTCGCTGCAGAGGCCTGCTGAGAAAATGTGACTCCTCTTGATGCCTTTTCCTGGTCTTAAAATCAAGAGTCAGACACGGTTAGAAGGGGACAAGGGATTTTACCTTGGTATTTATTTTAAGGATCCTTAGGTGCACACGTCCAGGTCATATGCATCGAGATGCACCCCGCTGAGCATGTGTGTGTCTCCCCAGCATCGGGTATAACATTATAGGTTTTACTAATTAGCATATCTATCCAAGATTCCCCAATGAGAGGCTCAAGTGAGCCCCCTTCTCTAAGGAACCTTCCCCTGGATGGTTCTATCTTGGTTTACAGAATGTGTTCTGGAGAGGACCTTGGGGGCTGGGGCACACTGATCCCTAGCTACGAAGCTTCTAAAATGTTTAGTCTCTCAGTTTGACAAACAAGTCTAAGAATGTAGGCAAAAAGCACTAGGAATACAGAAGTTGTAAAAAGGGATAACAGGGGTATGAAAGAAAAGGCAAAAATCTTCGTGGCACCGTTTCCCCCCTTTTAGAGACTAACAAAACTCTGTCTTGTCTAGTGTCTACTCTATTCTTTACCTGCAGAACCGGTTTACACAACCGGCTGCTCCACAGGAAATTACACAGATAATAACTACAATTACAGCTATGATGAATATTTCTTTTACCTAGGCTCAGTTTGGTAATCATGAGGTGAGGGTATCAAAAACATGATCAAATTTTAAGGTGTTATTTCTAGAAGCTACTTCATGTAGAATTTGAGTTCCCTTCCAAATTTCATCTAGATCTTTCTTAATTCTTCCACTTTGGTCCACATAAGAACAACAAGTGGTATTGACAATAGCACATACACCTCCTTGTGCAGCAAGTATGAAATGGAGAGCTACCCTGTTTTGCACAACTGCACGGGACAGACTGTCAGCTTCCTCCTGTAAGGCTGAAATTGCATCTGCAGTATGCTGCTCAATACGTTCAATGACAGCCGAGATGTTTACAATTGCTCTCTCCAGTGCAACTACTCCGTAAGCGGGTACAAGGGCTCTGATTATGCTATGAAAAAGTGTGGGACTTTCAATGAGGGGATTAAGAGATCTTTTTTTCTTCTCATTTGGTTTTTCAAGATGGTCAAATATTGTTATATTTGGGACCACAGCCCCAATAGCACAAGCCTGGTCTTTGTTCACGGCCATAACTTTCCAGGCCTTATTACCACATATCCAATACAACCCCGTCCCAAACGGCTGAGCCACTCTCCACCCTGTCAATTTCATCTTTGCTGCAATTCTTGGGTCTGTTATTTCCCTGAAATGGGTCTGATGACAATATGAAGGAAGAACGGCTTTTCCTGTGGCCTTTACAATTGCACAAGGAGCCTTATAGTTTGCACGCTCTACCAGGCCACTCAGGGTAATGGGGGGCAGAAGGGTGCTATTCATTGGTTCCCACGTTTCAGTGCGGTTCTCTTCCATTAAAATGCCAATCAATGGCCAGTGACCCTTCCCATCTAGGGGTGGTAACCGAGTACAGATCTAGCAATCGCTCTTATTAAGAATTTTGGACACATTTTGGACCACAATCTTATGCAAATCATGGGGTGAACCTTGAACCATGGTTACCAGTTGGGCAAACAGCAAACATGTAAAAAACAGTTTAAGCTGCATCTTTCTGATTTGAATCAGTCTCTGTCTTCTTGGTGATTTTGGGAGCAGAAGCTTTCTTCACCCTGGAGTAGTGAATCCACGGCCTCTTGCCAGCAACCTTGACCGCAGTAAAAGTGGTCAGCAAAACTTGGAATGGTCCCTTCCACTTGGCTTGCAAGGGGTCGCTGTCCCACCACTTGATGTAGACCCAGTCTCCAGGCTGGAATGGATGAGCAGCTGTGTCCAATCCTATTGGTTTGGAGAACACGACGAATCTCTGGAGCTTCTGCAAAGTGGAACTCAGAGCCATTAAATACTTTTGCAAATCATTTTTACTTCTCATATGAATTTCCCCTGGGATATGTGGAACCTGGTATGGCCTGCCATATAATATTTCATAGGGACTGATGTTGTCCCTTCTCCTTGGCTGTATGCGGACTCTCAGCAAGGCTACAGGCAGGGCTTGAACCCATGTCATGGATGTCTCTTGACAAATCTTGCAAATCTGGGTTTTGAGGGTCCCATTTCTACATGCACAGCTACTCCCTCTGGGTTGTCCCTGTACTTCCCAATTGAGTTTTTCCACTGCTGTAATTTTCGATGCATATGACCTGGACGTGTGCACCTAAGGATCCTTAAAATAAGTACCAAGGTAAAATCCCTTTTCCCCTTCTAACGGTGTATGACTCTTGATTTTAAGACCAGGAAAAGGCATCACCCTGAGTGTAGAACTGCAGCCAGGAGCCACCCGGCGAGGAGAAATCCACCCCCATCCCACCGGGAGCTCTTTAGGGAGCGCTCCAAGTGTCCCTCTGAAGCTCATCCTGGAGAGCAGCAGCAACCAGGGATCCTGAGCCAGCTGCGCTGCCTTTGGCAGCACTTTGGCAAAGGGTCTGGAGCAAGGGCGAGGGAACAGTGACTCTAACTGCTGCAGGGCAGGGATGAGGGAAGGGCCATTGACCCAAGTGCTGAAATGCTCCAAAATCCAGAAGGATGCCGGAGAACTGGGAAGCAACAACTTCTCACAAGTGCTGAAGTGATGGAAGCCCTTGGAGTGAAGTTCCCTGAAGGAACTCGCAGGGGAAACGATGCTATAATAAGTAGGACCAGAAGGCAAAACTGTAGCACTGCTAGGAGATGGTCTATAAGCCCCACAGGCTATGGCTTAGGAAAAGATCAAGTATAAATATGACATATTCTATTTATTATATCTATTAAAATACATCGTATATCATACTATATAGGATAAATTGAATCTATGATAAATGAATAGGTATTATTTGATACATTTTGAGAAATTTCGAGAAATATTTTCATTTTATGTAGATTTGAAATATTCTTCCAACTTGGGAGAGTGAAGATGTACTGCTGTCCAAAGCCTTCTGCCCACACAGCAATCAGCCCACGGCTGTGTCCGTGCACACCCAGCCACCGTCCTTGCTCTTCTCAGCATCTCTGGGCTGCTGTTTGCACACAATTAGGGTGAATTCAACTCGACAGACCTAAGAGTGGGGTGTCCAGCTTGTCACGAACGCTGATGTGGCAAGGCACAACACACAGCTCTCAAATCACTTACATTATCACACGTGCTTTCTTTCCTGCTGGGGACTGAGGAACTCTTAAAAGCACCAAAGATACAGAAAAGAGGTGCAAAGAATCGGCATCTTACTACTGCTGGTATCCTCAGGTAGGAAAACCTGTGGGGTTTTTTAAGGTGGCAACTTTCCAAAAACCAGGAAAGCTGCCTAGCATCAGTACCCCCATTGTAAATGGTTTTATTGACTTGGCGAAACTGGAACGTTACCTTTGGACTCCATCCTTGGTTAAAATCACCTGCCCTGACCTGCAGACTAAAGCACCACCCGCAGCAGAAGCTCCGTCAGTCACTTCTCTCAAAAAGACGTCTTAAATTTGCAAGAAGAAAGGAAAACACGTCAGAATCTATGGATTAATGACAAGACTCGGAGAAATAGTCCAAAGAAGAACTCGGAAGAACTACTGGGAGAAATCGTTCCAAAGCAAAGGGCCGCAGCTTCTCTGGGACGCTCCTGGTGCTCCAAGGCAGCTGGGCTGCCCTGGCTGCCCAGGACGCTGCGCACCACGGGCCCCGCAGAGCTGCGCAGCAGGGAGGCAGCTTCGGGCACCTCAGCCCCTGGGCAGGAGCGGCCTCCTTGCTCTGCACGGCTGCCTGTGGGCAAACGCAGCGTGCCGGCCTTCTGCTCTTGGCCCCAGCCCGGCCTGGCAGGGCTAATCCCATTCCCTGTCTGCACTGTGCTAAAGAGGGACTTGTTCCTTTCCAGCCCTCCAGGGCATTCATTTGCACCACAAAACACTGAAGGACTGAGGCCTCAACAACAGGCCCTGAGCCAAAGTTGCCCTCTAGATGACCCTTCTGACCAAATGTTCTACGGGTCTGCTCCTTAACCAGGCGTTACCATCAGTGGGATCTGTGCATCCCTTCATTGGTGGAACGTGTCTTTACCTTTCAGTATTTAGAATCCGGACAAGACCACGAGTGGCCCTGTTTGGGGTGTAGGATCCAAGACAACTCCCTCGGTTCCTCCTTCGGCCATGGCTGCGCTTTGGAAGGAAACAAAGAGTAGAATGAAATCAGATGTCCCTGCAATAGAAGTTCTGTCAGATTGGTTGTTCAGCACTAGCAAAGCCAGGCTACTGGTGCCTAGGCAACAAGATAATGCTTGAGCTCTGCAAAAAGCTGTAGCTATGCAGAAAGAAGTAGTTCCTTTGTAACAGGGTATGTGAAGGAAGCCCTTTCTAGAAATCAGCACATTTAGCAGAACAGGCTAACTGCAAAAGCTAACCACTGGCTAGCTGTTTGAGCCGGCAACCTTAGAGAGCATGTGCAGGAAGCAGGGATGAAAAGTTCAGGGAGACTTAGGAGCCTTCATCAGGAACGACCACCAGGAGGCTGACCACCACCTCGTGCAGAGACTGTGCATGTGCTGCAAGGGCTGACATAATCACGCGATTAGAAAACATGTTGCAACATGAAGGTTAGGAAAGTATAATGTGCATATTAAGGAAAAAAAGTATAAAATCTAGTAGTGTGCGAAGAATGGAGTGAGTTTGTGGTGGAGTTACTCCCCTCACTCCCCGTGTCCAATAAACAAATACCTGCTCTATAGGCCTTATACTACGGAGTACTGCTTTCTTGCCCAGTTTTTGGGCATCAGACTTTGAAAACTAGTGTTGATTTCAGACCAGAGGAAGAGAACAACTCCACCGTTCCTTTTTTCCCAGCTCTTTCAAATGGTGTTATGAAATTTTTGTCTCTTCCCTTATTCTTTCATGGTCAGACAAAGATTTACTAGAAAACCATCAATTTACCCAAGCAAGCACATTCCCTTTTCCACTGCTTAAGTCAGGACAGTTATTGCTCTCCACAGGGTTCATAACTAGAATCAGACTGGCCATGGGGCAGAAAGCTGGGCCTGTGTGAGAGCCCAGCAAGCACAGACCCCTGCTTTCCATGCTAAGATGGCTCATGCTCCTCCTTTCTCAAAGCATTTTCACCTCTTTCTCCTTGTCATAGTATATCCTATTGTTTGTCCAGCGCAAACACAGTTAAGATCTAAATCTCAGAATGAAACCATCAGCCTTGCATTCTAGTTTGCCTACAACAGACATATTTGATTGCAATTTCCATCATCTGCTGTGCTGTCTGCAAAAAATAAATTTACATTCTGTCATCAAAATAATGTTGTCCGATAAATTTGTCTAATTCTTAAACAATGCCATTGCTTTGACCTTAACAGGGGTAATTTTGTGTGTTGGCTTCACAGAAGCACACAGTCCTCAGCTGGTGCCAGGGAGTGCTGAGTGTGCCTCAGCACTCAGCACTCTGAATGTGTGGAGTTTGATTGCTGGAGTGCAGTGTTTTAGCAAACATCCCCGAGGCCCGTATCTGTTCCCATAAACAGCAGGAGCTCAGAGGAGATGGCTTGTGCTCCTTTTCACCTGCTGCTTATCTCCACACACCGAAATACCTGAGAATCGTGGCTGTATTCGTCGGCAGACAAGGAGCTGTGATTTGGCCGAGTCAGGAGTGACTGTAATACCATAAACAGAAGTGATGTTTCCAGGAAAGTAAGGTACCAATTTTTTGCTGAAGAGTAAGGGTCAAATTCTCCCAACACTAAAATGTCCTTCTTATTTATTCAGTGAAAATTGAATCTTGCTACCTAGAATGTATGGTTTTCTTTTACATTCCAAAAGAGTATGTCTAAACTGTCTTGTGTCAAAGGAGTGACATTATGGGAACAAGTTTCTCCACCTACTTTTTATTTGGTTTGGTGGGGGATTGGTGTTTGGGGGGGGTTGGGTTTTGTTAGTTTAGTTTAGTTCCGTTTAGTTTTGGGTTGGGGATTTTTGTGGAGTTTTTTTGGTTGGTTGGTTAGTTTGGTCTGGTTGGGTTTGCCTGTTGATGCTTTTAGCCTGAGACCTACAGCATACAGAAAGGTAAAATCCCTGGCAGGTGCATACCTGGAAAGCAGTTGGGTGCATAAGCAGGCAGACTTATATCCCTAGCTTTAATAGAGTAAACCCTACTTTGTCTCTTCATTTCTTCACTTGAGCCTTTTGCAAATATCTGCATTTTCTTTATCCTCAATGCTGACAACAGATGCTTTAATTTCTTTCTTTCCTTTTACTTTGGCTTAGGTCTCGAATGTCTTCAAGTTCTTCTGGTAAGAAGACATTCTTTACTGAAGGACGCAGCAAACATATGAGGTGAGTTTTGAGTCTATGAGATGTCCAGGTCCCCAGTACTTCCCTTGACATGAGCTGCAAGATGCAGGTGGCCGAGATGATACTCCTGGACAAGAAGAGGGAGATATTTCTTCCATTGCTTGGCAAGAAGCCTTTCCAGCAAGCAGAAGGATGCAGGAGGGCACCTGAACCCCAAGAGCCCTGCAGAATTTGTCTGCCTCTCTCAGCTTGTGTGTCACTGATAAACACACAGGCTCACAGCCACACATCTGGATGAGGAAGAGTCCATACCATTTAAAGTCCAACAGCTGTGTTCCAAAATCACTTCTGAGCTACCTTAGCCAGTGACTAAACTACCTGTGACAGCAGCCAGAACGAGATGCAATTATTACTGAAGACTCCCCTTAATCCCAGTTTTGTTCCTTTGCCACAGTCCTCACCAGAGTATTTCAGCATGACCTTTAGTCCTCCTGGAGCTACTCAGGTAACAAATGCCATTTCCCCTCGGCACACCCACAGCCAGCCTGAATGGGCACAGACAATGAGAATTTCTTCCTCCTGAGGTACCTGCGCTCTTAAACGTCCCCGGAGCGCTTCCACTAGCTCAGCTCACTTGAGGGAGGATAACCATCCTGGCAGACCTGAGCAGCATGTCCAGGAGACAGGGTTACCCAAACCAGGCCATCACAGCTTCAGGTTTGACAAGACTTGTGCACGCATCACACAAAACAGTTCATGCAGATATTCCGTGGAGGCTGCAGAATGTGCAGAGAGATTTTAGTCGGGGGGGAGCAGCACTAGAACAACCGGACATGCTGTTTGCAGACAAACAAACCCAAGTGAGCAAACACAAAGAGGCAGAAGCTGCTTGTGAAGTTCAGCAAGGAACCATTTCAGACCAAGTTCATCCCAAAACTAAGGTGCAGTTTCAGGGCAGTTACCATGAATTCTTGCTTTGTGGTTCTGGCTTTTTGTATAAAAGACTTTATGTTCTCTCTTCTTACCCTCTAAAGTCCAGGGACTAAGGTGGCCCCCTCAGTGTTGGTGAGCAGGTTTCAAAACCTGTGTTTTGAATTCACTGGACTCAAAAGCGTGGATGCTCTGTACCTGCTGTTGCAGTAAGATTCACTTTGCCTGATGGCATTCTACCTCCTATGCAAATATTGTTAGTTACGTAAAACTTGGGGTCTACGTGTTCGTATACTGCGTTAAAACCACATCTGTAAGGAGGAAGAAAGGCATGAAGATTCTCTTCCCCATTCTGTAGCCAAGGAACCCAAGAAATACATGCTAAATTCAATGACTTATTACTTGTTTCCCAGGAAGTTCTCACTTTTATCAGCAATGTAAGTCCAAATACAGACTCCAGGTAAATTGGTCAGAAAAATGTACATTTATTTCTTCAGCTTCTACTCTTCATGGTGCTGTGGTTAGACCAAGTAACCTACAACACTGGCAGGAACAGCCTTTGCCACAAGTACAGTATAGAAGTAAACAGCAAAGGATGAGTTCAGCACCAGCAGTTAGTTCCCAGAAGATCAGGAACGGCTTGGCTGCTGCATGCCCACCATGTCTGCATCACCTTAAGGGACATTGCTGTCGCAGGTGTTGGAGGAAAAACTGTCTGAGCATCTGAGACGGAAAGGTGAAGGCAGTGACACAGCTGTGTGCCAGGCAGAAAGTGAAAATTGTGTCTTCCTACGCTGCAAGGAGATCCTACATGCTAGCAGAAGAGCACAAAGGACAGTTTTCACCTGAAACACACACTAATGTATTGCAGATATACTGAAAATATTTATCATTTCTAACAGCTTCTCAAAAATAAGTCAGTTTAGACTGTTTGAACGTTGCCCCTGTTGCACGTAATAGCAGGAGACTAGTGAAAAAATAGATTTACATAAGGCATATTTCGCTTTCAGAACTGACTGCTCTTTAACTTGGAACTGGTAAGTAGTCACCAATAGGAAAAACATTAAAACTGCATTTTCAAAGTGGTAAAAATTGTGATTCAAAAGCTACAGTGCCAGGTAGGGAAAAAGGAAAGATATGGAACAGCAATAATACTTTAAGTCATCAGGCCTGTACATTGAGTGATGTTCTCTACAAATTACTTCTAAAGGGGAAAGGATTAATTTTAAGAGAAAAATCTTAATCTAAAACCACATACCACAGATTCAAGGATTTTTCTTTCCTAAAAATTAACAACCTTTTCTGTTGTTAATTATTAAACCAATTTTTGGCCCAAACACTGAAATATAATATCCATTATTTGCCTTGTGGTGTTTGTAACTGACATTAAATTCTACCAGTAGGGAAGAAAATTGGGAATGAGTCATGCTGCCAGACACAAGATAAGCCCACTTCTTTTTAGTTTCAGTATCCTTAAAACACAGCTAAGGGTAACTTCTCATTCTTAGCCACAGAGTACTGTGGAAAAGTCAATGCAACCATAACCATACTACAGGGGTGACTAAACATTCCAATGGACAATCCGCTTTTCAGCCACCTGCTTCCTCATCTCTAGTAGGGCGCAGGTCCAGTGTCCGTGTGTTTCTCATAACTCACAGAGATTACAGAGGAGATCTTCAAATAGAGGCTTTTCTGGATGAAGCAGTGCATAGACAAATGAAACATGGGGAAAGATGTCCCTTCTTTTCTGAACTCCTGTCTTCTCCTTTTTGCCTGTTCATTAGAAATGTTGTTGCAATTCGGTCGCTGGGATAATTTTTACAGGAGTTGTTACACTGCGCTTAAAGAAAGACAAACCCCATCCCACCGAGGTGGATCATTCGTAATTCAGGTACTGTTTTAAGCTGTTGAAGATGAATTGGGAAGAGATTTTCTAGGTAGTGGGTTTCAATTTTTCTGAGAAAGCCAGCACACAGAGGAAGAGATGACAGGGCATCTCTAAACCACTCAGTGCAAAAGACTATTCCAGAATGTGCTGAGACCAACAATCCTTGGGTCACCCGTAGGCCAGGGACTGAAGTGACAGGGCAGGGCTCCTCACAAAGGGACCTGGAAGGAGGGCAAGAGAAGGCAGTGTTAGCTGGAACTCAAGACAAGCTGGATGTAAGGAGAACATCCCCCCTGCGTGTGGGATGAGCTTATGCCACAGCACCAAACATACTCACATGAGCCCGCAGGGTTAAATGATGTAGAGACATAAAAAAAAAAAAGGGCATGAATTAAAGAGATGGAAGAATTAGGTCTATTTTCTCCTGCTACGAACAGAAGAATGTTTCCAGTTCCAGAGAGAATTTAAAATAACAAGTGACACTAAGCACAGAGGATTGGAAGATCACCTTGGTTAGTCTCCATTGAAAAGACTTGGCTGCAGGAGGGATTTTGCATTGGAACTCTCCCCAGACTGGGGAAACAAAAGAAGAGAAGAAATGATTCCTGAGGAAAGAAAAAGGCAAAATGTCTTGGAGAGACATCAGCGTGAGTTCATTACAACTCTAGGTCATTCATCCCTTGGGGACAGCAACATCCATCCACGGTGCAGGATTTAAGCTTTGATGGCAACGCTGACAAAATTGCTGCCCCTTCCTGTTGCTGCTTCTGACTTCAAAGAATGAGAAATGGGCCAAATGTGCCCAAGACAGGCAGAGACAGTGAGACAGAACCAGCCAGTTAGCTGGAAAAGAGGCAAAAAGCAAGTCCTCAAGTCTCTCCTTTTCATCATTTCCCCTGGTCTTGTTGGACCAGTCTGCTTTGAAGTAGGGAACTCTGTTAGCAACCCCAAGCAAAAGAGTGAAGCTACTCAGTCGAAGATCTTTTTCCTCCCTCCCTTCAGCCATGCAGAACACAGAGAGATGCGGCTGTCACTTGACACATAGGAACAGTTTCCCATGGGATTCCTCAGTTTGGAGCCTTTCTGAAATTTGCTGCGCTTGCCTTGGTGCTTTGGGGTCGTGCTGCGAAGCAAAGGCAGAAGGCCGATTCCAGGCAGAGAAAGCAAGGGTTTGCCCCGTGCCGGTCCGTGCCGTGCCCGGGCAGCGCCGCGGGAGCCGCCCCGCCCGCGCTGTGCCCGCAGCCCCGGCTTTGTGCCGCTCGTTCCCGCGCGGGGCCGAGCGCAGCGCCCCCCTCAGGCCGCGCGCCGCCGCTGCAGCTGCGGCCGTTGCGCTGCGGCCGTTGCGGCGCCAGTGGGCGACAGGCGCGATGGCCGAGCTGCCGCTGCCCGCCGGGCTCGATGCCAGCACCTTCCCCGCCAAGCTGTGGCGCCTGGCGAACAGCCCCCGCGTCCGCTCCGTGCGCTGGGACACCCAGGGCCGGGGGCTGCTCATCGACCGCGCCCTCTTTGAGCAGGAGCTGCTCAGCCCGCCCGGCGCCGACGGGGCGGGCAGAGAGAGAGGGGCGGCGGTCCCGGACTCCTTCAAAGCCACGCACTTCGGCAGCGTCGTGCGGCAGCTCAATCTGTACGGCTTCCAAAAAGTGCTGGGTTGCTTTGGCGCGGCTGTGCCGGGCGATGCTGGGCCCATCGTGCACTTCCAGAATCCCAACTTCCGCCGCGACCGCCCCGACCTCCTCCTGCGCATCAAGCGCCTGACCAGGGCCAACAGGCAGCGGCTGGCAGCCGGGCTGGAGGTGCGCGGCCGCCAGCGCAGCCGCTTCCAGCAGCTCAACACGGAGCGGCCGCTGCTGGACTTCCTCGCCGGGCACCCCCCCAGCGCCGGTGAGACGGGGTGGGAGCTGCGGGCGCGGGGGGTGGCGTGGGCTTTGGCCGCGGGCCCTGCCCGTGCTGGGGCCGCTCAGCGCGGCTGCCCCGGGCGGCACAGGGGCTGTCCTTGGGCAAAGCAGCTGTGCCGGCAGGGCCTGGCAGCGGTGCCGGCTGTGCCGCGCTGCCGGGGGCTGCGGGACGGTCCCGCCGGGGCTGCGCTCGCCACAGCCTGGCCCGTTCGGCCTGCAGCTGGCCCAGCCCTGAGCTGTGGCTGGCTCTGCTCCTTGCCCGGGCCTGGGGTTGCTTGGGGAGCTCTCCGTGGGGGTGTGGAAGCCGAGGGCTCGGTTGTGGTCCCGCCCAGCTGCAGGGAGCCTCCTGTCCCTTTGGAGCAGAGGGAAAGACCCGGCAGTTGGGTTTCTGGCAGTTGCCTCCTGCCAAGGAATTGCAGTGGGACGGTTTTCCCAGACGGTTGAACGAGTAGGGGAGAGCTAAGTAGCCAAGAAATTGGTTGTTGAATAGCCCGGGAACATGTTTGTTTTGTTTTGTTTTTTTTTTTCTTCTTTGTAATCCTGCTTGGGAGGATGGGAGCTTTTCTCTTCCCTGATAGAAGTACAGTTGCTGCCAGGGGAAGCATACCTGAGAACCAGTACTGACCTAGTCTTCCCTTTGCCTCCTTTCCTCTTCCCTGCCTCCTACACAGCTCCCTCATACCAGCACCTCGGTGCTGTCTCACCCGAGGGTTTAGAGCTGCCTCCCAGACCTCCCAAGGCAAGCCCAGGGGCTCAGGAGTCTGACACTTCTCCACCACCTCCCAAGAGAATGTTTACCACCTCTGGACTTCCTGGGGTCTCATCAGAGGAACCAGGCACATGGAAGTTTCCACTCAAGCGTGAGCTCATCATTCCACTGGTTCGCATGGACCTTAAACGCCACCCTGAGCTCATGGTTCCACTGGTTCCTGTAGACCGTCAGAGAACTTCCGTGGCCCTTCCACAGAAGCGCAGCTGCACATCTTCAGAGCAGCACACCCCAGCCTACAGCCCATCAGGTAGGGAGAGAGTTTGTACCCTTGCTTTTCAAACAGGTCCTGGAAAGTGACCGTTTGAAGTCTTTTTGCACAGTGCTCTGTCATGGGTAGATCTCAAGTGAGAATCAGGTAGAAAGTGTCAAGTGTACGGGGAAGCAGGACCATGAAAACAAAACCAATCTCTGTCTGCTTTTGCTGTCCTTCCTCCAGATTTGGAGGGTGTTCTGGCCGTTTTCCAGGCAGCCTCTCTGTAGGGATGAAAGGGAGAGGCAAAAAACATTGGTCCACAAGCGGTCAGTGTCAGGTGCACCCCCATCTTCCTTGGAATGAAGCCCAACTAGGATGCTGACAGGATATTGCAGAGTTTGCAGATTGTCTCTCCTGCAAAGAAGGCTATTAAATTTCAAGGAGCTCTGTGTGTCCCCAGAACTGCTGCAGCTGCAGAATACGGCCTCACCCACAAGGTTGCTTTTTACAATACAGTCACAGTTGAATTTTAGCATGTGTGTCTGCAGATCTGGGCTCTTCCTGGGTGCATCCACTTTCTGTGGTCTGTTGGGATGAGAAACTCAGAAGCAGCCACATCCAGAAGCTGCTGGGGAGATAGAAAAGGCTGAGATTACAAAGTCTTTGTGTGTAGATCAGTTTTACAATCCATCCTTTAATGTACATACCTATCATCAATTAGAAGAAACACTGTTTGAGAGGAAGAAATCAGTCTTCCAATCCCCTGGGAAGTTGGAATACATTTCTGGCATTGAGTTTGCTGTGTGCTTCCTGTGATGTTTGCTGCAAGGCAGCAATAGAGCTCTGTGTCCCAAAGCCACATTCTGGAGCCTGACCAATGTGTTTGGATTCCTGCAGCCACACCGGGCAGCTCAGCCCCCAGTGCTCCACCTGGCAGTGCTGGTTGGGCAGCATGGACGGCCTCCAGCTGGGCTTGGAATAGTCCTGGGCAAGAGGAATTGCCACCCCTGGATCTCGACCTTGTTCTTGAGACACTGGAGGAGATGCTGTCACCATCCCTGCCTGAAAGGTCTCCCTGTGCTCAGGTAACTCCATTGGGTGGGAATGAAAGGGGCTGGGCTGAGAGCTGTGAATGTTGTTGCATGGCTGAGAAGCAAAGGCTTCTTGGATTAAGCTTTGAATGGACAAGGAAGGATTTGCTTGGTCAAGCAAGCTTCCAAAAGAAGAGGGATGAGAAAGTTTCCCTCCCCCCTTAGTGAGGATGAGAGGCGTGAGCCTGTGTTGGCCAGGTTTGGGTGCTCCTTTTGCTGGGAAGAATCTCTGGTGCAGGGGCCTTTGTGGTGATGCTCTTTAGGTTCTAAGAGGCTCTGTGTGATGGGAAAGAAGAGAAGAGTGTGGGGAGAATTGCCACGGAAGGCAAAGTGTCCCCTGCAGGGAGGGGCATGCGAGAGGTGCCTCTGTTAGAGCAGCAGACGTGGGCTCTGCCTGTTTTGGGTGGGAAGGCCAAGGCAAAGCAAGGGCTGGGCTGCAGCTGCAGCTGCTGCTGCTGCTGTGTGAGCCGTGCCGAGCGTGCAGGCGCTGCCAGAGCCGTGCTTGGGGATGGGCTGGAGCTGCAGCTTTCTGGTCCTCTCAGTAGCCTGGTGCCTCCATTCCAGTTTCTATCTGGCAAATCCTCAGCTGGGCAAACTTGCCAGTCTTGCTCTCCATGTTCCAGAGCTCAGGCACCTTCCTCTTGGGCATCTCTGTGGGAAGAGATGTGTGCTCCCATGCAGTCCCTGCAAAGCTGCAGCTGGATGAGACTGTTCTGCTGTTCTGCTCAGGGCTGTGGAGGGAGGGGCACATCCCTGTGCCAGGAGCTGGCAGGACTCCTTCCTTAGTGCCCACTGCATGTGTTCAGTGTCAACTTTGTCAGCTCTGGCAGCTTTTGGACTGTGTTTGAGAAGTCAATCTTCTCCACTGTTGAAGGCCTTTGGGGCCCAGACTTTGTTAGGAACAAGGGATGAAAGTGTGTGAGCAGTGGAGCTTTTAGGGGGCAGAAGTGTTGGTTTTGAGGCCCCATGACTTGTGTGATTGGTGAGCAGGACAATGATGATGCTGGACATGAAAGGGTTAAGGACTCCTTGAAGCCCAGGGGCTTCTTCTGTGTGGAAGAGCAGTTCAGTCAGGGACCATGAGTCCTTGTGTTTGCCAGATTCCCTCTTTGACTGAGGAATCCCCTTCCTCTTAACCCTTGCCTCTTCCCAGCCTTGCCTGGAGCGTTCAGTTCCTGTGTTGGCACTGGCCTTTTTGCGTATTATTAGACAACTTTGCCAAAGAATTTCTCTGTTTTGTTTAATATGCAGACCCACTGCCTGCTGCAGATACATTAGCCAGGAAGGGCAGAGTCAAGGTGGCGAGTGGGATTTTTTGGGATCCCAATATCTCATTGCCAAGTGTGATGAGCTTTCGTCTTCTGTAAACTCAGACACAGCAGTTTTCAAGAGCATTTTCTTCTTCAAGAGAAGAAAATGTGGCAGGCTCTGATCTACTGTGTCCCTGCAGAAAACAGTAAGTGATCTTTGGGTTTCTTTCTTTCTGGTTTTCTTTTCAGGTCAATCTTAGTGTTGCCCCTGAGTCTTCAGGAGGGGAGGCCGGGAACAGGGCTGCAGCAGAGGGAGCTTTGCCTGGCGCCATGAGCTGCAGAAAGAGTTCCCTGGAGCCCGAGGAGCCTGGTAAGGAGAGAGCCCACACTGCTTTAGAGAGCTCTGAGGCGGCTGCTCTGAGCCTGCCTCTGGCAGGAAGGGAGATGAGAAGAGTTGAGTTCTTGTCTGCAGGGTTGGTGCTCCCTGGTGCCTTTCGTTCAAATCCTGCCCTCCACGCTTCTCCAGAGGCACTGACACCGAGTGCTGTGCTGTGGCCAGAGAGCCGTGAATAACCCTGACCCTGTGGGAGTTGTGTCACCAACCCGGGTGTCCCAATTTTGAGCTGAAGTCCGTGGATGAGTTTGCTGCAAGGTGACAGTGCTCTGGAGGCAACACTGAGTGACTCTTGAAGCAAGAGAGCAAAACCCCAGCAAAAAGTCAATGTAGAAGTCTGAGCTTTTTGTCTCAGCACATTAAATCAATGTAGGACCAATCTGCTGGTAGCCCTAGTGAGCCACGTTAAAAATACAAGCAGCAGAAGGTCAGAGGCCAAACAAATCATAAACCACAAGGATTTATGATTTGGAAAGGAAAAACTTAACTTACCCGAAAGTAGCGAGAACTAACAGGAGAGAGAGAGCACCTTGGATCTGCATTCTTGAGCAAGGCTGGTGCAGCCTGCAGGCCTCATGGGGAGATCTTTCCCTCCCAGCTCTTCCTGCCAGAGCTGATGGTCGAGTTGAAGCCGCTGTTGCTCACTGCAGAGGGCAGTTTGTAGGTCCCAGGTAATGGAGCTGGTTCATAACCCAGCTCACAGCCCCCTTCAGCTTCAGCCGTTTCAGTGAGGACTGAGGTGTCTCTGTCAGCACAGAGGAGGAACAAGGCTGGGCTTCTGTGTGGGAGCTGGGACTGTCTGTGCTTCAGGCTCTCGTTGGTGCCATTTGCACTGGGGGTGCTGAGACTTTATTGGGAGACTTCAAACCTTTGGAGGTTTTGAAAACTTGGAATGCTCCCTGTTCTTTAAAGAGCAGCCTTCAAACTCCCAAGTGAGAGTCTGCCTTTCAGGTCACCTTTTACGGTCTTTGATAGAAAGGCAATTACTTCCAAAAGGAGAGATGCCTGAAGGCCTATATTGACTCAGTGTTCCTTTTGCTTCCCAGATATCCATCTGATCTACCTCTCCAGGAGGGCTGCCCTGCGTGGGAGGAAGGGACCGAGGGAGAGCCTGTGACCATCGGGCAGGTGGAATCCCTCTGTTTGTAGATAGATTTATAGATGTCTATAGTTATATTTATATATCCATATAATTATTTATCGTATTTATACTCTACTTATTAGTTACATATAGTATTTATAGATTTATACAGTTGTGTTTATAGGTGCGTGTATTTATAGATCTGTGTAGTTAAATTTATATAGTTATAGATATGATGTAATTATATTTATACATAGGCAGTTAGAGTTACAGATTTGCAGTTACATTTATATATGTGTAGAGAAAAATTTATATATATATAAGTTGTATTTATAAATGTACAGAGTTATAGAGTTAGAGGTATTTGGATGTTTAGATACATAGATTGATGTTTATATAGGCCTAGGCTGCATTCTAAGCTCTTTCTGCCCTCAGCCACCTTTTTAATCTCTTGCTTTTGCCCCTGTGCCCCCTCTGTCCCCTCTTCCTGTGCTGGCTCCGAGCTGGCGGCCGGGCCGGGCGGAGCTGCAGCAGCTGCAGCCCCGGTGTCCCTGGAGCGGTGGGAGCTGCCGGTGGCCGCAGGCACTGTGCCCTGAGGAGCTGCTGGAGGACGGTGAGCCAGAGGGGGCTGAGGGCGCTGAGGAGGCAGTGACACTGAAAGGACGGTGACCTTGAGGTGCTGGTGGGACTGGGGGCTTTGGGGGAGCAGAGGGCGAAGTGGCACTGAGGTAACAGGGAAGTGGCACAGGCTGAGGGGGGTGGCAGGTCTAAGGGGACGGGATGGATCTGACGGGACTGAGGGGCGTGAGAGGACTGTGGGGGTCTGAAGAAACTGAAGGCAGCTGTGCGTTTGCCAAGGGCATGGCAGGGCTGAGGGGATGGAGGGGGCCAGCAGGGAGCACGGAGGGGTCTGGGCCTGCAGCTCTGCCAGCCCTTGGAACCAATTCCAGAGCCTCCACTTTTGCAACAGCTGCCTTGAAGACCTTGAGAAGAGCCGGAGAGTGACGAGAACCAGCAGGGAGAAGCGGAAGGCCACAGCAAGAGCAGCGAATATGGACCTGCTGCTGCCGCCCGAGACCCTGGGTGAGGCCCCAGGGCCGCTGAGGCAGGGTGGGCGTGAGGGTGGCGTGGGCTTTGGCCGCGGGCACTGGCCGGCTGGGCAGGAGCGGGCCCTGCCCGTGCTGGGGCCGCTCAGCGCGGCTGCCCCGGGCGGCACAGGGGCTGTCCTTGGGCAAGGCAGCTGTGCCGGCAGGGCCCGGCAGCGGTGCCGGCTGTGCCGCGCTGCCGGGGGCTGCGGGACGGTCCCGCCGGGGCTGCGCTCGCCACAGCCTGGCCCGCTGGGCCTGCTTTTTCTTTCTAACCCTCCTGGGGAGGCTCTGAGATTTCTCTTCTCTGATGGAAGTGCAGCTGCTGCCAAGGGAAACGTCCCGATCCTGACTCGGTGTTCCCTTTGCTTGCCAGGTGTCCCATCTGCTGTCCCCGTCCAGGAGAGCTGCTCTGCACGGGAGGAAGAGACCGAGGGAGAGGCTTTGATGATGGGGCGGCTGGAATCCCTCTTCTTGTATCTCTGTTTAAAGATGTATGGACTTGCTCATAAGATAGTGACCATTACATGGACATTTATATGTAGGTTGCTATTTGTATAGGTATATTTGTATATGTATGTTGTTATATTTATGGATGTATGCTATGTATATATATACATATATGTTTGTAATTATATGTATGTGTCTATATCTATCTAAGAATATATGTATGTTGTTATATCTGTGTTAAGTTCTGTTTCCTTTGTATACTGTTTTCTAGGTATCTATTTCTATTGATGTAGGTATAGGTATATGGCTACTTAAATAGGTATAGTAGTATTTGGTTAGGTATATATGTCTATTTTTATATTTTTCTATGTATATTGATCTATTTCTAGGTGTAACTATATTTACATATGGGTTGAGATGTACAGCTATATATTTGTATTGATTTAGTTGTATGGATATGTAGATTGGTATGGTTGCCTATAGATAGGTTTGTTGTATGTATCTATTTATAGATACACTATGTAATATCTAATATTTAATCTATATTTGTATATTGTGGTGGTTATAAATGTCCTTTTTCTATTTAAATATGTGTTTATTGAATTATTAAATATTGAATTTTCTATTTAAATATGTGTTTATTGAATTATTAAATATGCTGTTTATTGAGTTATTGGCATAGGGCTAATTAGAGAGGGATATTGATATTTTTCTACTGATATATGGGCTGTACGCTTGTAGTAGTATGCAATAAATTCAGTTGTTAACCTTCAGTTGATCTTTGTGTATAGTGAGTTCTTGTAGAGGTTGGCAATAAATTAATTCTTGTTAACGGAAGTTGGTATTTGTATATTTTTACCTTGCATTGTTGTAGAAATCTAATAAATAACTTTTTTTAACTTAAAGTTAGATCTGTAGAGTTCTATATTGTCAGCGCGGGTGTAGCAATCTGCAATAAATGACATTTGTCAAGTGAGATGAGTGTTCTGTGATTTGTGCTCTCCAAAGCAATGGGCAGATGTAGACGTGAGGACGCTGGAGGCTTTTGGCCGTGAAAATCCCCAGCCGTGCCCAGCAGATGCCCCAGCTGCAGCCAGGCTGGCCAAGGGAACGGCACATTTGGGATGGCAGCAGAGCCACACGTTGGCTCCAGACTCGCTGCAGAGGCCTGCTGAGAAAACGGGACTCCCCTGAGCGTAGAACTGCAGCCAGGAGCCACCCGGCGAGGAGAAATCATGCACAATGAGCACAAGAAAGAAAATGTGGCCAAACAGATGGGATGATACTGTGGGAGCCCGATTAGATGTCCTAAATCACCGCTGTCTAGGCATGTATTCAGCAACAAGAATGTGTATCAAATTCCTTCCATGAAAGAGAGGATTGCACTTTCCCCTTCATTTACCTTGCTGTGGAAGTGGAAGATGTCCTCGTTACTGAGAATTTTTGCCCTTCAGCACCTCCCTCATTCACATTAATTAAAAGATTACGTCCTACAACCTGTCACCATAAATGAAAACAGCCCTGGCCTTGTGACAGTGTTTGCAAAGTCTTCCCTCCTCCTGCCCCTTCCTGTCCAAACTGTACCTGAGGTGAGTGAGAGCTCCAGGAATTCAGGAGGGTGCAGTACCACCACAGGTGGGAAGGTTTTGCAAAGCTTCCGAAGTATCAGGAAACTCTGGCTTCTTCCCCTGGAGTATTTTTCTGCTCATGAAGGATCTGGGAGGACGCTGTGCCTCCAGCTCACTCAAGTAAAGTTTGTTTTCTTCATGGCTTGAGTAGAGGAAAATGAAAATTGTAATTTTTAAAGTGAAATTTGGGGTTTGGTGCAGCTGAGTTTGCTTCACGATTTGCTGTGGAAAGTAGAGTAAAAGCTTTAAATTCCCAACAGAAGCTGACTCCCGGCCCCCACAGAGACTTGAATGAGGCTCAGGTGTGCTTGCTGCACACCGGTCCAAGGGAAAAGTTGGAAAAAAATCCCCTTTTATTGCAGATTGAGCCTCTGTGTACTGTTGTCTGAAGGGCTGTCTGTGGCAAAACATGGTAATCCAGCCAGCAACTGTGGATATGGGAGCTCTAACAGCAAGCTGCTTCTCCAGAGCGAGGGACAGGGCCAGCCCCAAAGGCTGAAAGGTGTTCTGGGTACTGGCAGAGGTACTGGAAGGCCAGGCTGTCCTTGTGCAGGGATGGCCTTCAAAGGGGCCTTCACACCTTGTGCTGCTGGCAAAGGGCAGCTGGTGGCCTTCCACAGAACGCTGCTTTTGTCCGGTTCTTGGAAATGTTCCAGCCAGCATCAATTCCTGCTGCTCACACCAGCCCCTTTCCAAGCAGGAGGAACTTTGTGTAGGCAGCCTGACAGCGTAGTGGCAGAAGAAAATACTCAGCTGACTGTTATCAGCTCTCTGTCAGAAGCTGCATCCGCAGTCCCTTATCTCTTCCAGTTGTCTCAGACGTGGAGGAAGCAGCGGTAAATCACTGATCCTGGAAAGGAAAGCGGAAGGAGCAAAGGCAGTAGCTGCTCCCTGGCGTCTTGGGAGCAGTGAGAGCCATCCAAACTAGGACCATTGCTGGGTTGTGGAGATGAGAGTGACCAAGCCAGCAATCCTCTGCATGCGACTGGAGCCATCTGTGAATAGGAGCATGGAAATCTGACCTTGTAAAACAGAGAAGGTGTCCTTGGGTATTTGCCCAAGCTTGGATGTGGTCTGAGCCACCTGGGCTAGTGGAATGTGTCCCTGCCCATGGCACAGGGGCTGGATCTAGAGTGTCTTTAAGGTCCCTTCCAACTGAAGCCCTTCTCTGAGTCTGTGAATTATAAACCCATCATGACAAAGAGAACACAACAAATCTGCGTTCCCTGCTACGTTATTGGAGCTTGCTGTAGTCACTTGTGTCACCTGGAGACTGGTTTGTATTTGGAGAGATTTTCATGGTCCTGCAGTATCTAGGTGTGACTTTCCCCGGTTCCGAGCGACAACAGATGCCAGAACAGGCTATTTGCAAGCACAGAATTGGTTAAGCTGCCTGTGAACCTGATGGGAGAAGTGTGTTGGTGTTATTGCAGTGTTTACCCCGTACAGGTGATAGCTGGTTTTCATTCTGAACGTGCAATGTTCATGCACAATGCTCATGTATGCATAAATACTGGCTTTAAGTCCGAATTCCCTCTTCACACAAGGACGTGCAATCCATCAGAAATATTTAACAAGGAGCCATATTAGCTTTGGGCTTGATGCTATGGCTTGTTCAAAGTGTGTGACGAGTAATGGTAGCCCTAAGAAACACCACTCTTGTTAATTTGGGTTTATCCTT
This sequence comes from Corvus hawaiiensis, assembly GCF_020740725.1. Taxonomy (NCBI): domain Eukaryota; kingdom Metazoa; phylum Chordata; class Aves; order Passeriformes; family Corvidae; genus Corvus; species Corvus hawaiiensis. Next base: position 44,098,419 of record NC_063255.1, read on the forward strand.
TATCAACCCTCTTGCACAGAAATCGCTTACTTACAGCAGAGACTAAATGAAATTCCTTAATACAGATGAGAATTGTGCAATCCAGGCAGATTAAAGGGGGAGTGTTCTGTTGCTGTGAAAAGGCAATCTAGATAACCTGTTTGCTGTACGTCCTGGAGAAGGCTTTGCAGTTAAGAATGAAAAGGAAAAACCCGTTTCTCTTTCTTAAGACGTATCTTGAAAGAGCTTTTTGTATTACCAGAAGCAGCTACACTGATATTGACCTGCACAGTTATAAACGCACAACAACCGCTTACGTAATTTAACCTGGCCATGATTTTTAGCTGCAATTCCAAAATCTCAGAAAATATGTTTCTATACTTTAAACAATGAAGGAGAGAGGAAATACCAACATTTCTCATTAGCCTTTTGGCTTGGAAAGACCATTTTATTTATGCTCCCTTAGCCTAAACTCGGCTGTGCAAACCTTAGGTCTATGTTGGGCCTTATGTACTTCTTTAGCATCAGCTTAGGTGCAAACCCGGTATAAAACCCTCCAGGCATCACACTGATTTAGAGTGACAGAACTTCACCCTTCCAGCACAGAATTTCCTTTACTTTACTTGCTCCTGCAAGTCATTGCCACAGTGGAAGTGGAATCAGTGCCTCGCTCTCTGGATGTGGTAGGATTTTACACCTGTCCTGACAGACAACAGGGACGCAAATTTGTTCTTAGCATACCATTACATCTAAATCTTTGGTTTGAGAGCAAAAGGAAAGTGTTCATTTAAGAAGTAATTTTTGCCTGGATTTTTTGACATGAGGACAACCTGGGGTCTGCTGGCAAGAGCAACACTGTCCCTGTGGGTATGAACCTCCCTGAAGGATGAAGAGACTGTTGCCACAGAGGTCACATCTGCAGGATGAAAACCCACCGTGCCATTAATTTGATGCAAACTAAGCCCAAGTGGCCCAGCTCTTCATCCTCAGCACGGACTTGCCATTGCAGAGATGTTATTAGCAGACTCAGCTCTTGTTTACAAGTGGTGTTAAATTGCCAGACAAATCAGCCAGCCCTCCCTCTCTTGTCCTTCTTGGCCTCCGGCTGCCGAGCTGCTGCTGAGAAAGGGAGAGGCAGAGTCCTTCCAGGTAAACAGAGATTTCCAATAGGTACGGACTTTCTCCTTTCTTTTGTTTTCCAGTGACAATAGAGGGGTTTGTCTTCAATCTCTGTGTCAGCAGGGAAGTTGTGCTTGCCCATCATGCCTAGGATCTGAACAACTGGGATTTTTATTGGTGTAAAACCCAGAGTGACCTGACCTTCTTCAGGAATCTGGAGAGAAGAGTCAAAAGGGATTCCTGGAATGGTGTCATAAGCAGACAGTGGTATTAAACATATTTCGATAAAAAGGCATAAAAGCTCATAAAGCGTATAGAACTGATGTAAAGCTAATCAAAAAGAAGTATTTTCTTGTAATAAACAGTGAGGATTGCAGATCACAGGAAAAGAGGTTTCTGGTGGGAGGAGCACAGGTTTTAAATGTAGGACCAGCTCTTGAGGTTTGATTTGTTTCCTCTTTCAGACTACAAAGAAGTCTTGGTGTTCCTGAGTAGAATCTGGTGCCAGAAGTTTGAGAATAGGGTGTGATGCGATCACCAGAGTATTTTATCTGTATCTAGGAAGAAGGCCTGCAGAGCTTCCCTTTGGCTTTGATTGAAAGTAGAAGTCCTGTTTTTACCAAGAATATTGATCTCTCTGTGTTTCGGACAGAGAAAAAGAAAACAACAAACTGCCTGAAGTCTAAAGGTGAAGTGTGTCACAGAGGGCTAAGAGTTCACCAAGGCAAGAGAGCCCCATGTCATTTAAACTGTTCTTTCCCTAATAACAATAATTTCCCAGTCCGTGTTGATTTCATCAAGCACCAGCAGAGTAAGTCAGAGTAAGTCAGTCTCTTTTCTTGTTCTGGCCTTCCACATGTCACTAAGGAAAGGTGAGGCTGTGTTACTCTCAGCTAAATTTTAAATTCTTCAGAAATCAAAACTGAATTCAAGTCAGGTTCATAAACACTGTAACTTACAGACTTCTTAAAAGCTCGTATCCTTTTATATTTACCTGGAGATTTGAGCTCATTCCTTGACAAGAAGAAAAGGCTACATATGGGACTAATCCTTTTTCTGATACGAAACAGTTTTCAGCAGAAAAGGGGAGAAAAAGGCCTTTGAACACATCTTTACTGACAAGAAAGGTGCCAGCAAATACTTATCAGGACAAAAAGGCATGGGCTGTCATTTTCTCTTATTATGTGTGCATGAAATAGTGGTATTAAGCCTCTGTTTTCAAGACTATAAAAACACACAGTACAATGTGAATCTCTCGTTAATGTCTTTAACAGTGCAACTTATGCTGGATTCTAAGAGCTCTGTTTAATTCCTTTAATGCCCTGATTGTTCCTGTGAATGTTCAAAAGCCATTAACCATAGCACTCAGCGTTTGGCAGATATTTGGTCTTGAAGGAAAACTTTTACTAATTTTTTTCCTATCTCTTTTAAAATTCACAGTGTTTAGTTAATAGCAAGAGCTAGAAAGCAAAAGCATGTGGGAAAGGGCTACTTATTGTAGCAAACATACATGTTGTCAGAAAATGTTCTTTAGATAAAATCAGAATTTCAGAACTCTATCCTCTCCCTCTCTCCCTCTCTCCCTCTCTCCCTCTCCCTTTCTCTTTCTCTTTCCTCCTTCTTTTCCTTTTTCCTTTTCCCTTTCCTGTTTCCCCTTCCCCCTTCCCTCTTCACTCCTATTGTCTCTTATTTTCACACACAGAGGCTTTTATCATCTGTCCCCTTCCAAGTAATTTACCACCCCTTCATTAACTCTGCCAGATGCTCTTTGAAGGTGTTCTCTGCATTCGCTGAGAGGCTCTCACAGCACTACCAACAACAACTGTGAAGCCAGAGTGGCAGAATTTGTCATTGCTACCCCTGGAGTGGAAATATCAGTAGGAGCCCATGCTCTGCCTCCTCGTGCTGACAAATCCCTGGAATCCCTTCTGCTGTGCTCAGGGTCTGTGGCAGCACTACCAGAGAAGACAGAGGATGTGGCAAATCCTCAGGGACACCTTGGGCTGTGGCGCTGGACAGCAGGACCCTCTCTTGGCCAATGGTCAGTTCTGCAGAGAGGTATTGCCATGCTCCTCAAAACACTCCTTTCTTTTTTGGGGAAATCCCTTCCGCTTCAGTCACTTATGACTCTGAGGGGGGCCAAAGACTCAACCCTCTTTTCCTGATAAAGCAGATGATGGGCAGTTCTTCAGCCCGTGGAATAAAAAATAAATTCTTTTGACCTAAGTAGCCTCCGAGCACATCCTTTGCAAGGGAATTACTTCCCCACTCATGGTGCACTCTCCCCCTTCTATTCTAACAAAATCCCAGTGCTTGATGCAAACAGCCCAGGATATTTTCATGAATAGCTCATAAAATGGCTCACAATCAGCCTCTTGAAAAAAGCAAAGTGTGTTTTCTAATATAACCAATTAGTTCGAGTTTTGAATGTTTTGCATTTGCAACTGAGGCCCTGTAAGCAATTCTAATTGTTGTCAGTAGGTGAGGTACTTATGAACAAAGAATTAAGTTTTACATGGCATTTCCTCATGGGTAATGATCATAAAAAAGAATGGATGTTCAGAGGGTGTGTTCTTGTAATGTGATATGTTCCAGGTATGACACACACATACACACGCACAGAGTACAACACCTCTCCTTTATACTTTTCTTTTATAAATACATAGTTTTAAGAATTTGTAATTTTTATTTGGCACAAAAGGCCAAAGATTCTCTAGTAAACACCTGTCTAGCCTCCTGGACCTCCAGTTTGGCCATCCAGGGCCATAGGGTGCTACTTCAAAAGCTATTTTTCAGTCGACAGTAGCACACATAGGCTCCAGGGCACCAACCTGCCCTCTTTGTGTGTCTTCCACAAGAGAGTTTCTTCCAGTTCCCAAATGTCAAAAAATACGTATTTTCGCATGCAAAATATGGTGACTTTTGCTGCTATTAGTAACTTTTCACAGGGCCAAAGCTGATTAAGGTTTCCGAAGTTTTACAAAATAGAGATGTAAATGTCACAAAAAGCATAGTAAGAACAAAGGTTTAATCATCCAGAAAAAAAAATCCTCTCTTTCTGAAGTATTCGTAGAATCACAGCTTGATGCAGAGGCAACTGACGCCGCCTTACCCTGCCAATGAGCCATGCTGGAAATGCAGAGCACGTCAGCCCCAAAGCTGGTTCTCTGGCATGTTTTTATGTGCAGTTGTCTCCAAAATCTGCAGCAGCACAAGCAAAAGCCACAGCAAAGCCCATTCTGAGGATGGCTTGTGGGATCCTCCACACCTCTTCCGACTGCACAGGGAAAGCAGCTTCTCCCACAGCAGCAGGCTGGTGACTCTCACATCCCCTCAGCCTCGTGCTGTCACTGTGCTGTACCTTCGGTGTTCTGAGCCAGGAAATGTGACACTGGTGCTACCAGGGACATGATCTCTGCTTTGGCCAGACACTGCAGTGTCTCCAGGCTCCCCTGGGCTCTGTCCAGCCCAGGCCACTGCAGCCCTGGGGCAGCTGTCTCACAAGCAGGAGAGCACGTCCTGCTTTGGTGCAGCTTCTCTTCAGCTCACAGTGCCAGGAGTCATTTTTGGGTGGGGTGAAGCCCCGTGGCTGCACCGCTGCTGGGGCAGAGCGCAGGGACAGCACAGGGACAGAGGCCAGCCTGGGCACAGGTCACCGCAGGGTCCCTCAGCTTCATCGGGTACAGACAGTTCTGGAGACAACAAAACCCCCAGAAAAACTGCAGAACTGGGAAGCAAGAGGACAAAAAGGAGCCTGTGGGCAGACTTTGAGGAGAAAACCTGTAAAAACAAACTCAGGTGGACCCAAGGCCAGCTAGGAAGGGGTTACCACCATCAGTGTGTACCCCTTCCCGAGGCAGAGGAGGAAACCCCCGCCAATACCATCACAAACCTCCCAGCAAGAGACCCAGGACACTGATGGCTCCCTGGGAGCCCCAGGCTGTGGCTGCGAGCTGTGGGACCTGGGAAAGCCTTTGAAGGGCCAGCACAGCACAGGGAGGTGCTGAGGGTGTTTCTGTGCTCAGTTCTCACTGCTCTACCAGGGCTCTTCAGCATCAATTCACCCCAGGGCTGTGTGACTGGCACAAGTGCTCCACGGGTGACACCATCGCTGTGTGTTATTACAGCTCCTGCACACACTCATAAGCCAAATGCATGGCATTTTATCAGGCAGTTCCTTTCTCTTTTTGATAGTAATGAATTTAAAGGGTTTAATGGTGATTTATTTGATTTAGACATTTTATAACGAGCATGCTGAAGTAAGAGGTTGGCACTAAATTTTGAATCAATGCCATAATTATAGAATGCGTTCCCAAATGAAGTCAATGAATATCTATTATTTTCTACTCCCATTGTTTGAGCTGAAATGTGACTTGCACTCCGTTTATTGCAAAATAGGAGACATTTTCCAAACCTTCTTAACATTGATTAACAATGTTTACCAATCTTTTCATTTTAACCTAATCTGCTCTTTGAGACCAAAATATATATAAGTCTTCTGAACAAAAAAAAAAATTAATTTTCTGCATTTTAGATCACATCACATCTAAATTCCGAGTAAAACATGTCTGAGCTTCACTTCTCTCTTTCTGACTGCACCCTGCCCTATTCAAAGGCATCATGTAAACATCATTTAGTGCACCATTCTGGATGGTTTGTGGAGTTGCAGACTGGTGCGGGGAGTGCAACACATGTACACACATCATTGCCAACTGTTCATGGCAACCTCAAACTCAAGCTTAACGTTTCCTTGTCCCAACAGTTGAGCAGCGACATAAATTCAGCTCCCATGAATCCAGAAATTGTTTAAACCAACATAAAATGTGTAATTAACAAATAGGCACCCTCATCATTGTTCTGGTGATTATGAACAGAAAATCATGTCCTACAGGAACTGGAAATGTGTAGGCTGTGCTATGGAGAACACTGGATGTTCAGATGGCAGAGGCACTAGAAATACGCAAAAAGTGCTGGTTTCAGTCTTATGTATTTCTATGTTACCTCAAATTTATGGACAAGAAGCACTTTGCTCCTATTTACAGCACAGCTGAGTGTGCAGCCCTTTCATACTGTGAAAGAACATCACTCTGTCAAGGGAATGTCTGAATGGTTCATGAATCTGAAGAACAAATTGGCCAGATTTCCCTTTATCTCTTTCATCTCAGTATCACTGCCCTTTTGTAAGAAGCCAGGCATTTTCTCTCCCCCGTCAGTGGCCGGGCTTGTTTCTCTATCATCTGTCTGCCAGCACATACCCATGGACTTGGAGCTCTTCACCTCCAGGAAGCTGGCTCTGGCTGGGTTTGGGGGACAGCTTGGCTATTTTTGACCTTGCAAGCAGCACTTGTTTCTCTTGGCGTTTTCTGGGAAGAGCTGCGTGCAGCACTGGGAATGTTCTCTGAAAGAGCCTCAGCCTTCTGCCATGTGCTGCTTCCATGGAGCAGATCCAAGGATGCCACGTGACCGTCGGGTTTTCATCAGACACAATGCTGGGAAGGCAACTCACCCAGTGTCCTGAAACTGAAATGGGATGAGGGCTGACCCTTTGTTCTGCCCTCCAGAGAAATGCAAGCACAGGAACTGGTGGCTGCACCTCAAACCACATCTGTCACCAATCTCCTGAACTGGGGCATTTACCCCAACTCCCCTTCCATGGGGATTCTCCAGCAAAAGCCAAGATCAGCTTCTCTCGCGCTGTGTTATGAACTCATTGGCTGGAGGGCTGACCCAAAGCATGTGAAACGGCGCCGCACCAATTCCATGGGATCTCAGGGGTTGTGTTTACATAGCCTCACGTGTCAGTGCTGATCGAGAACTCTGTGCTCACCTCACCTCAATGGAGATGTGTCCATGTGCAAGGAACACACCTGGAAAAGGTGGGCAGAGTGCGGATCCATGTCATGTTAGTGTCAACTGCTCTAATTGATGGTAGGCCTGGAAAGCTGGACTCGATGGTCTTGGAGGTCTTTCCCAACCTTAATGATCCTGTGATTCTGTGACTGTTGAGGCACAATTTTGGCCATATTGCAGAAAATAGAATCAAACACAACAAAAACCAGAGGAGGTTTCACACCACTTCAGCCTGATATTTCATGCTGCATGCCTGGTAGCAAGCAAGAAAATATGCAAGAAATTGGCAAAGAATTTGAGTTACTCTGTCTCACAAAAGATGGGATAAGGGTCATCATCAAACCCACGCAGAGCATATCTGTGCTCATTAACAGATTTTACAAAACAGTTACTAGTACTTGTTCAGTGTTCTTGGCTCTTCCTTTAAAGGAAGCAGGTTCTTGAAAGGTCTGGAGTGAATATTCAAACATTAGAACATCAGGCATTTAAACATTAGAATATTTAAACATTAGAACTATACGAGATTCCCAGAAAGCCAGTGGTGAGAGTGATAACTTTGCATTAAAGCTGATTAGCAGCTGAATTTTTCACGAAGACATACTGAGGAGACTCTAAGACGGAATTATTTAAAACGGAAATTGCAGACACAACTAGATTAAAAAGTCAATGAGCTAGAAGCTCAGCTGGTACAAATCAGATCTACAGCATCATTGAATTCAAAACCCAGCTCAGTGCTTGCTGGAGGGCATCCATGACCTGATTCTAAAGCGTCTCACAGAATTTGTGCTGTGCCATTTCAATGGTGCCAGTGAAAATTATGGTCTTCCTGTAATCAACTTACTAACGACTACACAACAGAATTACCGGATTGTGTGCAAACTCCAGAGTTGGGGTTTTTTTTTCCCTTTTCATTGCACTGTTTCTGTTTAGCTCAGATAACAATAAAAAGTTTTTGAAAGGATATATTGTTTTGTAGAAGGTACATTTTAATTGCTGGGTTTATGATTACTTTTCAATAATTCAGCCTTATCTCCCTGCTCTGAACAAGGATATCCATTCCAAAACAGTGACATGGGGTCTTGTGACCAACACAGTGAAAGGTGAAATGGCTGAGGACATGCAAATGTGTGAAAGGTTTAGGTCATGCTCTCTTCCTTCAGGCAAACATGGATCCTTTTCTTGTCCCAACAAGGTTGGTCCCTCAAATTATGGCATATGAATACTTTAATTTTACTTCTCAAAATCTATGAAGAGAGAAGTAAATATTTTTTACTTCTCAGGTAGGGGAAATACCTACATTCGGTGTGTAGAGAGAACAGACAACCCTTTCTTTCTGTGTTTTATTTTAAAAAGTGGGCAAAGACACTGACATTTTGGTAAGAAAACAATTCAGCTGAGAGTACAGAACTGCGCTTCTCTTTAAATTGTTCCTATAAAACTAACATAAATTATGTTCAGGTTGAAGCACTGATGAAGAGAGGTCATTAGTTTGTAAGCAATTGTCCAAACTTTGCAGCTACACAGAGTGCTGGAGGTCCTTTGGCATTAAGCATTTCTAGAGCAGGTCCCTTCCCACTCAGGTCAGTCAGGAAGAAGTATATCCTGCTCTGTCCAAGGGAAACTGCTAACCACACACTGTGTCATCAGTCCCTTCCGGAAAGAAGGAACACTGGATGATTTACAAACGAGCCATTGAGCCTGAATGGAGCCTGAGCAGTGGAGGACAGAGTTAGCACAATAGGCAAAGTTCTCATTGCAGAAATAATTGCTCCTGTTTCTCTGGTGCCTGCTGGAACAGTGCTCCACTGCCAGAAATTCTCGGTAGAAAAGTATCACTAGGGATAATTTCCATTTCAGTTTCCTTTTGTTATTTTTATTTTTACTTCTATTATTCCTTTTCCATTTCCATTCTTGCTCCCTCCAAACATCTCCTGAACTGTTCCAGCAACAGCCAAGGTCACATTCACTGAGGGTAAGTTTGTGCTTCCACTGAAACTGGACAATGGTTCTCCCTGCAGGGCTCTGTTCTCCCCCTGCTGTTCTTACAGACTGGAGAGGGTCCAAAGGAGGGACAGAGGTGATCAAAGGGCTGGAGAGCCTGTGCCGTGAGGGAAGACTGCAGCAGCTGGCTCTGTTCTCCCTGGAGAACACGAGGTTCATCACATTCTTCCAGTACTTTCAGCAGAGATACAAAGGGGACAGAGCATCTCTGCTCACAAAGAGCCACGTGGGGAAGACAAGGAGCAACAGCACAGCTAACGCTGGGAGGGGTTTTGTGTCAACGTGAGAAAGCACCAGTAGGAGCAAGCATTTGCTGGAACAACCTCCCAGGGGTGTGGCAGAGTCCCCCTTGCTGGAGGTTTCCAAGATGCAGCTGGACAGGGTTCCAGGCAAGCTCTCCGGCGCTCCCTCCCCTTCCCACAAAAAGTTGGACCCTCTGAGGCCCCTCCCACCCTGGGCTGCTCTGTGGTTGCATCCTTGGAGCAGAGGGCCACCTTCACCATCCTATTTCGCAGGCTGTTTCTCAGTTCCCTCAGTGCCCAGCTGTGCTCACGCCGATGCAGATCCAATGCAGGGCAGAGGTGGGAGCGAGTACCTGGGTGCAGGAAAAGCGCACAGAGCCTCCTCTTTTGTTACACCTGTTGGTAACTGCTGGCTGCTGGCACGTCTCAGCAGCGCCCATCTTCCAGCTTGACTCGTCCTTTGACCTATGGTGAGTCTTTCTGAGACTCCAGGGAAATTCCTCTCTGGATCCAGGGGCCGCTTTAGGACTTAGATGCTCTTGCACAGGTTTTTGGTGTCTGTTACGGTTAAGCTGCACTGGATTCAGTATAACTGACCCAGCTGCAGTCAGAATGACAGTTAATTCCCCAAAAAAGAGCACTGGGGAATTCCCAATATTTCATAGTTCGGATGAAGTTTTGCTGATAGCTGTTGGACGTTGGTACATTTGGTTGACAAGTAAGGAATCTTCTCTTGGACAGTCAGACTTCCAGCAGATCAGCTGTGAGGACACACAAAGCAGAATATTGGTCACCAGTGCTGCCTTTTTAATGAAGAATGGAAGCCTTAATGTTTGCCAGCAATCAGTGTGCTGTTCTCAGACAGCAGTTTTCATTTGTAACAGAGCATTCTCCTTCGGCTGCTAGGTAGAACTCAGAGTGCACTGAAAGCAAGACGGACCCCAAAAGTAGCTGTACTCTTGTGTCGATGGTATGATTACAAAACCTTCTGGGGCAAGTTACAGAAACATAACTCAGTCTCTGATTATTTCCTGTTACAGCGGAGTCAGGGCTTGCTTATGGAAAGCATTTACCATAAATACTGGTATCCTTGACAACACCAGAATACAAGAAATGGCTTTGGAATGAGCTACTTTTCAAAAATGCATTCCTTACCTTGGATGTTTGTATGATAATAAAATTGTACTCGGCCATTTTTGGAAAATATTCTTGGTGCTGTCACCTTAAAATATAACACTGCTAGACATATTAAAGTGTCTCAGCTTGCTACCAGGCATGCAGCATGAAATATTAGGCTGAAGTGGTGTGAAACCTCCTCTGGTTTTTGTTGTGTTTGATTCTATTTTCTGCAATATGGCCAAAATTGTGCCTCAACAGTCACAGAATCACAGGATCATTAAGGTTGGGAAAGACCTCCAAGACCATCGAGTCCAGCTTTCCAGGCCTACCATCAATTAGAGCAGTTGACACTAACATGACATGGATCCGCACTCTGCCCACCTTTTCCAGGTGTGTTCCTTGCACATGGACACATCTCCATTGAGGTGAGGTGAGCACAGAGTTCTCGATCAGCACTGACACGTGAGGCTATGTAAACACAACCCCTGAGATCCCATGGAATTGGTGCGGCGCCGTTTCACATGCTTTGGGTCAGCCCTCCAGCCAATGAGTTCATAACACAGCGCGAGAGAAGCTGATCTTGGCTTTTGCTGGAGAATCCCCATGGAAGGGGAGTTGGGGTAAATGCCCCAGTTCAGGAGATTGGTGACAGATGTGGTTTGAGGTGCAGCCACCAGTTCCTGTGCTTGCATTTCTCTGGAGGGCAGAACAAAGGGTCAGCCCTCATCCCATTTCAGTTTCAGGACACTGGGTGAGTTGCCTTCCCAGCATTGTGTCTGATGAAAACCCGACGGTCACGTGGCATCCTTGGATCTGCTCCATGGAAGCAGCACATGGCAGAAGGCTGAGGCTCTTTCAGAGAACATTCCCAGTGCTGCACGCAGCTCTTCCCAGAAAACGCCAAGAGAAACAAGTGCTGCTTGCAAGGTCAAAAATAGCCAAGCTGTCCCCCAAACCCAGCCAGAGCCAGCTTCCTGGAGGTGAAGAGCTCCAAGTCCATGGGTATGTGCTGGCAGACAGATGATAGAGAAACAAGCCCGGCCACTGACGGGGGAGAGAAAATGCCTGGCTTCTTACAAAAGGGCAGTGATACTGAGATGAAAGAGATAAAGGGAAATCTGGCCAATTTGTTCTTCAGATTCATGAACCATTCAGACATTCCCTTGACAGAGTGATGTTCTTTCACAGTATGAAAGGGCTGCACACTCAGCTGTGCTGTAAATAGGAGCAAAGTGCTTCTTGTCCATAAATTTGAGGTAACATAGAAATACATAAGACTGAAACCAGCACTTTTTGCGTATTTCTAGTGCCTCTGCCATCTGAACATCCAGTGTTCTCCATAGCACAGCCTACACATTTCCAGTTCCTGTAGGACATGATTTTCTGTTCATAATCACCAGAACAATGATGAGGGTGCCTATTTGTTAATTACACATTTTATGTTGGTTTAAACAATTTCTGGATTCATGGGAGCTGAATTTATGTCGCTGCTCAACTGTTGGGACAAGGAAACGTTAAGCTTGAGTTTGAGGTTGCCATGAACAGTTGGCAATGATGTGTGTACATGTGTTGCACTCCCCGCACCAGTCTGCAACTCCACAAACCATCCAGAATGGTGCACTAAATGATGTTTACATGATGCCTTTGAATAGGGCAGGGTGCAGTCAGAAAGAGAGAAGTGAAGCTCAGACATGTTTTACTCGGAATTTAGATGTGATGTGATCTAAAATGCAGAAAATTAATTTTTTTTTTTGTTCAGAAGACTTATATATATTTTGGTCTCAAAGAGCAGATTAGGTTAAAATGAAAAGATTGGTAAACATTGTTAATCAATGTTAAGAAGGTTTGGAAAATGTCTCCTATTTTGCAATAAACGGAGTGCAAGTCACATTTCAGCTCAAACAATGGGAGTAGAAAATAATAGATATTCATTGACTTCATTTGGGAACGCATTCTATAATTATGGCATTGATTCAAAATTTAGTGCCAACCTCTTACTTCAGCATGCTCGTTATAAAATGTCTAAATCAAATAAATCACCATTAAACCCTTTAAATTCATTACTATCAAAAAGAGAAAGGAACTGCCTGATAAAATGCCATGCATTTGGCTTATGAGTGTGTGCAGGAGCTGTAATAACACACAGCGATGGTGTCACCCGTGGAGCACTTGTGCCAGTCACACAGCCCTGGGGTGAATTGATGCTGAAGAGCCCTGGTAGAGCAGTGAGAACTGAGCACAGAAACACCCTCAGCACCTCCCTGTGCTGTGCTGGCCCTTCAAAGGCTTTCCCAGGTCCCACAGCTCGCAGCCACAGCCTGGGGCTCCCAGGGAGCCATCAGTGTCCTGGGTCTCTTGCTGGGAGGTTTGTGATGGTATTGGCGGGGGTTTCCTCCTCTGCCTCGGGAAGGGGTACACACTGATGGTGGTAACCCCTTCCTAGCTGGCCTTGGGTCCACCTGAGTTTGTTTTTACAGGTTTTCTCCTCAAAGTCTGCCCACAGGCTCCTTTTTGTCCTCTTGCTTCCCAGTTCTGCAGTTTTTCTGGGGGTTTTGTTGTCTCCAGAACTGTCTGTACCCGATGAAGCTGAGGGACCCTGCGGTGACCTGTGCCCAGGCTGGCCTCTGTCCCTGTGCTGTCCCTGCGCTCTGCCCCAGCAGCGGTGCAGCCACGGGGCTTCACCCCACCCAAAAATGACTCCTGGCACTGTGAGCTGAAGAGAAGCTGCACCAAAGCAGGACGTGCTCTCCTGCTTGTGAGACAGCTGCCCCAGGGCTGCAGTGGCCTGGGCTGGACAGAGCCCAGGGGAGCCTGGAGACACTGCAGTGTCTGGCCAAAGCAGAGATCATGTCCCTGGTAGCACCAGTGTCACATTTCCTGGCTCAGAACACCGAAGGTACAGCACAGTGACAGCACGAGGCTGAGGGGATGTGAGAGTCACCAGCCTGCTGCTGTGGGAGAAGCTGCTTTCCCTGTGCAGTCGGAAGAGGTGTGGAGGATCCCACAAGCCATCCTCAGAATGGGCTTTGCTGTGGCTTTTGCTTGTGCTGCTGCAGATTTTGGAGACAACTGCACATAAAAACATGCCAGAGAACCAGCTTTGGGGCTGACGTGCTCTGCATTTCCAGCATGGCTCATTGGCAGGGTAAGGCGGCGTCAGTTGCCTCTGCATCAAGCTGTGATTCTACGAATACTTCAGAAAGAGAGGATTTTTTTTTCTGGATGATTAAACCTTTGTTCTTACTATGCTTTTTGTGACATTTACATCTCTATTTTGTAAAACTTCGGAAACCTTAATCAGCTTTGGCCCTGTGAAAAGTTACTAATAGCAGCAAAAGTCACCATATTTTGCATGCGAAAATACGTATTTTTTGACATTTGGGAACTGGAAGAAACTCTCTTGTGGAAGACACACAAAGAGGGCAGGTTGGTGCCCTGGAGCCTATGTGTGCTACTGTCGACTGAAAAATAGCTTTTGAAGTAGCACCCTATGGCCCTGGATGGCCAAACTGGAGGTCCAGGAGGCTAGACAGGTGTTTACTAGAGAATCTTTGGCCTTTTGTGCCAAATAAAAATTACAAATTCTTAAAACTATGTATTTATAAAAGAAAAGTATAAAGGAGAGGTGTTGTACTCTGTGCGTGTGTATGTGTGTGTCATACCTGGAACATATCACATTACAAGAACACACCCTCTGAACATCCATTCTTTTTTATGATCATTACCCATGAGGAAATGCCATGTAAAACTTAATTCTTTGTTCATAAGTACCTCACCTACTGACAACAATTAGAATTGCTTACAGGGCCTCAGTTGCAAATGCAAAACATTCAAAACTCGAACTAATTGGTTATATTAGAAAACACACTTTGCTTTTTTCAAGAGGCTGATTGTGAGCCATTTTATGAGCTATTCATGAAAATATCCTGGGCTGTTTGCATCAAGCACTGGGATTTTGTTAGAATAGAAGGGGGAGAGTGCACCATGAGTGGGGAAGTAATTCCCTTGCAAAGGATGTGCTCGGAGGCTACTTAGGTCAAAAGAATTTATTTTTTATTCCACGGGCTGAAGAACTGCCCATCATCTGCTTTATCAGGAAAAGAGGGTTGAGTCTTTGGCCCCCCTCAGAGTCATAAGTGACTGAAGCGGAAGGGATTTCCCCAAAAAAGAAAGGAGTGTTTTGAGGAGCATGGCAATACCTCTCTGCAGAACTGACCATTGGCCAAGAGAGGGTCCTGCTGTCCAGCGCCACAGCCCAAGGTGTCCCTGAGGATTTGCCACATCCTCTGTCTTCTCTGGTAGTGCTGCCACAGACCCTGAGCACAGCAGAAGGGATTCCAGGGATTTGTCAGCACGAGGAGGCAGAGCATGGGCTCCTACTGATATTTCCACTCCAGGGGTAGCAATGACAAATTCTGCCACTCTGGCTTCACAGTTGTTGTTGGTAGTGCTGTGAGAGCCTCTCAGCGAATGCAGAGAACACCTTCAAAGAGCATCTGGCAGAGTTAATGAAGGGGTGGTAAATTACTTGGAAGGGGACAGATGATAAAAGCCTCTGTGTGTGAAAATAAGAGACAATAGGAGTGAAGAGGGAAGGGGGAAGGGGAAACAGGAAAGGGAAAAGGAAAAAGGAAAAGAAGGAGGAAAGAGAAAGAGAAAGGGAGAGGGAGAGAGGGAGAGAGGGAGAGAGGGAGAGGATAGAGTTCTGAAATTCTGATTTTATCTAAAGAACATTTTCTGACAACATGTATGTTTGCTACAATAAGTAGCCCTTTCCCACATGCTTTTGCTTTCTAGCTCTTGCTATTAACTAAACACTGTGAATTTTAAAAGAGATAGGAAAAAAATTAGTAAAAGTTTTCCTTCAAGACCAAATATCTGCCAAACGCTGAGTGCTATGGTTAATGGCTTTTGAACATTCACAGGAACAATCAGGGCATTAAAGGAATTAAACAGAGCTCTTAGAATCCAGCATAAGTTGCACTGTTAAAGACATTAACGAGAGATTCACATTGTACTGTGTGTTTTTATAGTCTTGAAAACAGAGGCTTAATACCACTATTTCATGCACACATAATAAGAGAAAATGACAGCCCATGCCTTTTTGTCCTGATAAGTATTTGCTGGCACCTTTCTTGTCAGTAAAGATGTGTTCAAAGGCCTTTTTCTCCCCTTTTCTGCTGAAAACTGTTTCGTATCAGAAAAAGGATTAGTCCCATATGTAGCCTTTTCTTCTTGTCAAGGAATGAGCTCAAATCTCCAGGTAAATATAAAAGGATACGAGCTTTTAAGAAGTCTGTAAGTTACAGTGTTTATGAACCTGACTTGAATTCAGTTTTGATTTCTGAAGAATTTAAAATTTAGCTGAGAGTAACACAGCCTCACCTTTCCTTAGTGACATGTGGAAGGCCAGAACAAGAAAAGAGACTGACTTACTCTGACTTACTCTGCTGGTGCTTGATGAAATCAACACGGACTGGGAAATTATTGTTATTAGGGAAAGAACAGTTTAAATGACATGGGGCTCTCTTGCCTTGGTGAACTCTTAGCCCTCTGTGACACACTTCACCTTTAGACTTCAGGCAGTTTGTTGTTTTCTTTTTCTCTGTCCGAAACACAGAGAGATCAATATTCTTGGTAAAAACAGGACTTCTACTTTCAATCAAAGCCAAAGGGAAGCTCTGCAGGCCTTCTTCCTAGATACAGATAAAATACTCTGGTGATCGCATCACACCCTATTCTCAAACTTCTGGCACCAGATTCTACTCAGGAACACCAAGACTTCTTTGTAGTCTGAAAGAGGAAACAAATCAAACCTCAAGAGCTGGTCCTACATTTAAAACCTGTGCTCCTCCCACCAGAAACCTCTTTTCCTGTGATCTGCAATCCTCACTGTTTATTACAAGAAAATACTTCTTTTTGATTAGCTTTACATCAGTTCTATACGCTTTATGAGCTTTTATGCCTTTTTATCGAAATATGTTTAATACCACTGTCTGCTTATGACACCATTCCAGGAATCCCTTTTGACTCTTCTCTCCAGATTCCTGAAGAAGGTCAGGTCACTCTGGGTTTTACACCAATAAAAATCCCAGTTGTTCAGATCCTAGGCATGATGGGCAAGCACAACTTCCCTGCTGACACAGAGATTGAAGACAAACCCCTCTATTGTCACTGGAAAACAAAAGAAAGGAGAAAGTCCGTACCTATTGGAAATCTCTGTTTACCTGGAAGGACTCTGCCTCTCCCTTTCTCAGCAGCAGCTCGGCAGCCGGAGGCCAAGAAGGACAAGAGAGGGAGGGCTGGCTGATTTGTCTGGCAATTTAACACCACTTGTAAACAAGAGCTGAGTCTGCTAATAACATCTCTGCAATGGCAAGTCCGTGCTGAGGATGAAGAGCTGGGCCACTTGGGCTTAGTTTGCATCAAATTAATGGCACGGTGGGTTTTCATCCTGCAGATGTGACCTCTGTGGCAACAGTCTCTTCATCCTTCAGGGAGGTTCATATCCACAGGGACAGTGTTGCTCTTGCCAGCAGACCCCAGGTTGTCCTCATGTCAAAAAATCCAGGCAAAAATTACTTCTTAAATGAACACTTTCCTTTTGCTCTCAAACCAAAGATTTAGATGTAATGGTATGCTAAGAACAAATTTGCGTCCCTGTTGTCTGTCAGGACAGGTGTAAAATCCTACCACATCCAGAGAGCGAGGCACTGATTCCACTTCCACTGTGGCAATGACTTGCAGGAGCAAGTAAAGTAAAGGAAATTCTGTGCTGGAAGGGTGAAGTTCTGTCACTCTAAATCAGTGTGATGCCTGGAGGGTTTTATACCGGGTTTGCACCTAAGCTGATGCTAAAGAAGTACATAAGGCCCAACATAGACCTAAGGTTTGCACAGCCGAGTTTAGGCTAAGGGAGCATAAATAAAATGGTCTTTCCAAGCCAAAAGGCTAATGAGAAATGTTGGTATTTCCTCTCTCCTTCATTGTTTAAAGTATAGAAACATATTTTCTGAGATTTTGGAATTGCAGCTAAAAATCATGGCCAGGTTAAATTACGTAAGCGGTTGTTGTGCGTTTATAACTGTGCAGGTCAATATCAGTGTAGCTGCTTCTGGTAATACAAAAAGCTCTTTCAAGATACGTCTTAAGAAAGAGAAACGGGTTTTTCCTTTTCATTCTTAACTGCAAAGCCTTCTCCAGGACGTACAGCAAACAGGTTATCTAGATTGCCTTTTCACAGCAACAGAACACTCCCCCTTTAATCTGCCTGGATTGCACAATTCTCATCTGTATTAAGGAATTTCATTTAGTCTCTGCTGTAAGTAAGCGATTTCTGTGCAAGAGGGTTGATAAAGGATAAACCCAAATTAACAAGAGTGGTGTTTCTTAGGGCTACCATTACTCGTCACACACTTTGAACAAGCCATAGCATCAAGCCCAAAGCTAATATGGCTCCTTGTTAAATATTTCTGATGGATTGCACGTCCTTGTGTGAAGAGGGAATTCGGACTTAAAGCCAGTATTTATGCATACATGAGCATTGTGCATGAACATTGCACGTTCAGAATGAAAACCAGCTATCACCTGTACGGGGTAAACACTGCAATAACACCAACACACTTCTCCCATCAGGTTCACAGGCAGCTTAACCAATTCTGTGCTTGCAAATAGCCTGTTCTGGCATCTGTTGTCGCTCGGAACCGGGGAAAGTCACACCTAGATACTGCAGGACCATGAAAATCTCTCCAAATACAAACCAGTCTCCAGGTGACACAAGTGACTACAGCAAGCTCCAATAACGTAGCAGGGAACGCAGATTTGTTGTGTTCTCTTTGTCATGATGGGTTTATAATTCACAGACTCAGAGAAGGGCTTCAGTTGGAAGGGACCTTAAAGACACTCTAGATCCAGCCCCTGTGCCATGGGCAGGGACACATTCCACTAGCCCAGGTGGCTCAGACCACATCCAAGCTTGGGCAAATACCCAAGGACACCTTCTCTGTTTTACAAGGTCAGATTTCCATGCTCCTATTCACAGATGGCTCCAGTCGCATGCAGAGGATTGCTGGCTTGGTCACTCTCATCTCCACAACCCAGCAATGGTCCTAGTTTGGATGGCTCTCACTGCTCCCAAGACGCCAGGGAGCAGCTACTGCCTTTGCTCCTTCCGCTTTCCTTTCCAGGATCAGTGATTTACCGCTGCTTCCTCCACGTCTGAGACAACTGGAAGAGATAAGGGACTGCGGATGCAGCTTCTGACAGAGAGCTGATAACAGTCAGCTGAGTATTTTCTTCTGCCACTACGCTGTCAGGCTGCCTACACAAAGTTCCTCCTGCTTGGAAAGGGGCTGGTGTGAGCAGCAGGAATTGATGCTGGCTGGAACATTTCCAAGAACCGGACAAAAGCAGCGTTCTGTGGAAGGCCACCAGCTGCCCTTTGCCAGCAGCACAAGGTGTGAAGGCCCCTTTGAAGGCCATCCCTGCACAAGGACAGCCTGGCCTTCCAGTACCTCTGCCAGTACCCAGAACACCTTTCAGCCTTTGGGGCTGGCCCTGTCCCTCGCTCTGGAGAAGCAGCTTGCTGTTAGAGCTCCCATATCCACAGTTGCTGGCTGGATTACCATGTTTTGCCACAGACAGCCCTTCAGACAACAGTACACAGAGGCTCAATCTGCAATAAAAGGGGATTTTTTTCCAACTTTTCCCTTGGACCGGTGTGCAGCAAGCACACCTGAGCCTCATTCAAGTCTCTGTGGGGGCCGGGAGTCAGCTTCTGTTGGGAATTTAAAGCTTTTACTCTACTTTCCACAGCAAATCGTGAAGCAAACTCAGCTGCACCAAACCCCAAATTTCACTTTAAAAATTACAATTTTCATTTTCCTCTACTCAAGCCATGAAGAAAACAAACTTTACTTGAGTGAGCTGGAGGCACAGCGTCCTCCCAGATCCTTCATGAGCAGAAAAATACTCCAGGGGAAGAAGCCAGAGTTTCCTGATACTTCGGAAGCTTTGCAAAACCTTCCCACCTGTGGTGGTACTGCACCCTCCTGAATTCCTGGAGCTCTCACTCACCTCAGGTACAGTTTGGACAGGAAGGGGCAGGAGGAGGGAAGACTTTGCAAACACTGTCACAAGGCCAGGGCTGTTTTCATTTATGGTGACAGGTTGTAGGACGTAATCTTTTAATTAATGTGAATGAGGGAGGTGCTGAAGGGCAAAAATTCTCAGTAACGAGGACATCTTCCACTTCCACAGCAAGGTAAATGAAGGGGAAAGTGCAATCCTCTCTTTCATGGAAGGAATTTGATACACATTCTTGTTGCTGAATACATGCCTAGACAGCGGTGATTTAGGACATCTAATCGGGCTCCCACAGTATCATCCCATCTGTTTGGCCACATTTTCTTTCTTGTGCTCATTGTGCACGATTTCTCCTCGCCGGGTGGCTCCTGGCTGCAGTTCTACGCTCAGGGGAGTCCCGTTTTCTCAGCAGGCCTCTGCAGCGAGTCTGGAGCCAACGTGTGGCTCTGCTGCCATCCCAAATGTGCCGTTCCCTTGGCCAGCCTGGCTGCAGCTGGGGCATCTGCTGGGCACGGCTGGGGATTTTCACGGCCAAAAGCCTCCAGCGTCCTCACGTCTACATCTGCCCATTGCTTTGGAGAGCACAAATCACAGAACACTCATCTCACTTGACAAATGTCATTTATTGCAGATTGCTACACCCGCGCTGACAATATAGAACTCTACAGATCTAACTTTAAGTTAAAAAAAGTTATTTATTAGATTTCTACAACAATGCAAGGTAAAAATATACAAATACCAACTTCCGTTAACAAGAATTAATTTATTGCCAACCTCTACAAGAACTCACTATACACAAAGATCAACTGAAGGTTAACAACTGAATTTATTGCATACTACTACAAGCGTACAGCCCATATATCAGTAGAAAAATATCAATATCCCTCTCTAATTAGCCCTATGCCAATAACTCAATAAACAGCATATTTAATAATTCAATAAACACATATTTAAATAGAAAATTCAATATTTAATAATTCAATAAACACATATTTAAATAGAAAAAGGACATTTATAACCACCACAATATACAAATATAGATTAAATATTAGATATTACATAGTGTATCTATAAATAGATACATACAACAAACCTATCTATAGGCAACCATACCAATCTACATATCCATACAACTAAATCAATACAAATATATAGCTGTACATCTCAACCCATATGTAAATATAGTTACACCTAGAAATAGATCAATATACATAGAAAAATATAAAAATAGACATATATACCTAACCAAATACTACTATACCTATTTAAGTAGCCATATACCTATACCTACATCAATAGAAATAGATACCTAGAAAACAGTATACAAAGGAAACAGAACTTAACACAGATATAACAACATACATATATTCTTAGATAGATATAGACACATACATATAATTACAAACATATATGTATATATATACATAGCATACATCCATAAATATAACAACATACATATACAAATATACCTATACAAATAGCAACCTACATATAAATGTCCATGTAATGGTCACTATCTTATGAGCAAGTCCATACATCTTTAAACAGAGATACAAGAAGAGGGATTCCAGCCGCCCCATCATCAAAGCCTCTCCCTCGGTCTCTTCCTCCCGTGCAGAGCAGCTCTCCTGGACGGGGACAGCAGATGGGACACCTGGCAAGCAAAGGGAACACCGAGTCAGGATCGGGACGTTTCCCTTGGCAGCAGCTGCACTTCCATCAGAGAAGAGAAATCTCAGAGCCTCCCCAGGAGGGTTAGAAAGAAAAAGCAGGCCCAGCGGGCCAGGCTGTGGCGAGCGCAGCCCCGGCGGGACCGTCCCGCAGCCCCCGGCAGCGCGGCACAGCCGGCACCGCTGCCGGGCCCTGCCGGCACAGCTGCCTTGCCCAAGGACAGCCCCTGTGCCGCCCGGGGCAGCCGCGCTGAGCGGCCCCAGCACGGGCAGGGCCCGCTCCTGCCCAGCCGGCCAGTGCCCGCGGCCAAAGCCCACGCCACCCTCACGCCCACCCTGCCTCAGCGGCCCTGGGGCCTCACCCAGGGTCTCGGGCGGCAGCAGCAGGTCCATATTCGCTGCTCTTGCTGTGGCCTTCCGCTTCTCCCTGCTGGTTCTCGTCACTCTCCGGCTCTTCTCAAGGTCTTCAAGGCAGCTGTTGCAAAAGTGGAGGCTCTGGAATTGGTTCCAAGGGCTGGCAGAGCTGCAGGCCCAGACCCCTCCGTGCTCCCTGCTGGCCCCCTCCATCCCCTCAGCCCTGCCATGCCCTTGGCAAACGCACAGCTGCCTTCAGTTTCTTCAGACCCCCACAGTCCTCTCACGCCCCTCAGTCCCGTCAGATCCATCCCGTCCCCTTAGACCTGCCACCCCCCTCAGCCTGTGCCACTTCCCTGTTACCTCAGTGCCACTTCGCCCTCTGCTCCCCCAAAGCCCCCAGTCCCACCAGCACCTCAAGGTCACCGTCCTTTCAGTGTCACTGCCTCCTCAGCGCCCTCAGCCCCCTCTGGCTCACCGTCCTCCAGCAGCTCCTCAGGGCACAGTGCCTGCGGCCACCGGCAGCTCCCACCGCTCCAGGGACACCGGGGCTGCAGCTGCTGCAGCTCCGCCCGGCCCGGCCGCCAGCTCGGAGCCAGCACAGGAAGAGGGGACAGAGGGGGCACAGGGGCAAAAGCAAGAGATTAAAAAGGTGGCTGAGGGCAGAAAGAGCTTAGAATGCAGCCTAGGCCTATATAAACATCAATCTATGTATCTAAACATCCAAATACCTCTAACTCTATAACTCTGTACATTTATAAATACAACTTATATATATATAAATTTTTCTCTACACATATATAAATGTAACTGCAAATCTGTAACTCTAACTGCCTATGTATAAATATAATTACATCATATCTATAACTATATAAATTTAACTACACAGATCTATAAATACACGCACCTATAAACACAACTGTATAAATCTATAAATACTATATGTAACTAATAAGTAGAGTATAAATACGATAAATAATTATATGGATATATAAATATAACTATAGACATCTATAAATCTATCTACAAACAGAGGGATTCCACCTGCCCGATGGTCACAGGCTCTCCCTCGGTCCCTTCCTCCCACGCAGGGCAGCCCTCCTGGAGAGGTAGATCAGATGGATATCTGGGAAGCAAAAGGAACACTGAGTCAATATAGGCCTTCAGGCATCTCTCCTTTTGGAAGTAATTGCCTTTCTATCAAAGACCGTAAAAGGTGACCTGAAAGGCAGACTCTCACTTGGGAGTTTGAAGGCTGCTCTTTAAAGAACAGGGAGCATTCCAAGTTTTCAAAACCTCCAAAGGTTTGAAGTCTCCCAATAAAGTCTCAGCACCCCCAGTGCAAATGGCACCAACGAGAGCCTGAAGCACAGACAGTCCCAGCTCCCACACAGAAGCCCAGCCTTGTTCCTCCTCTGTGCTGACAGAGACACCTCAGTCCTCACTGAAACGGCTGAAGCTGAAGGGGGCTGTGAGCTGGGTTATGAACCAGCTCCATTACCTGGGACCTACAAACTGCCCTCTGCAGTGAGCAACAGCGGCTTCAACTCGACCATCAGCTCTGGCAGGAAGAGCTGGGAGGGAAAGATCTCCCCATGAGGCCTGCAGGCTGCACCAGCCTTGCTCAAGAATGCAGATCCAAGGTGCTCTCTCTCTCCTGTTAGTTCTCGCTACTTTCGGGTAAGTTAAGTTTTTCCTTTCCAAATCATAAATCCTTGTGGTTTATGATTTGTTTGGCCTCTGACCTTCTGCTGCTTGTATTTTTAACGTGGCTCACTAGGGCTACCAGCAGATTGGTCCTACATTGATTTAATGTGCTGAGACAAAAAGCTCAGACTTCTACATTGACTTTTTGCTGGGGTTTTGCTCTCTTGCTTCAAGAGTCACTCAGTGTTGCCTCCAGAGCACTGTCACCTTGCAGCAAACTCATCCACGGACTTCAGCTCAAAATTGGGACACCCGGGTTGGTGACACAACTCCCACAGGGTCAGGGTTATTCACGGCTCTCTGGCCACAGCACAGCACTCGGTGTCAGTGCCTCTGGAGAAGCGTGGAGGGCAGGATTTGAACGAAAGGCACCAGGGAGCACCAACCCTGCAGACAAGAACTCAACTCTTCTCATCTCCCTTCCTGCCAGAGGCAGGCTCAGAGCAGCCGCCTCAGAGCTCTCTAAAGCAGTGTGGGCTCTCTCCTTACCAGGCTCCTCGGGCTCCAGGGAACTCTTTCTGCAGCTCATGGCGCCAGGCAAAGCTCCCTCTGCTGCAGCCCTGTTCCCGGCCTCCCC
The DNA here is from genome assembly GCF_020740725.1 of Corvus hawaiiensis. Taxonomy (NCBI): domain Eukaryota; kingdom Metazoa; phylum Chordata; class Aves; order Passeriformes; family Corvidae; genus Corvus; species Corvus hawaiiensis. The sequence continues at coordinate 44,122,121 of NC_063255.1, forward strand.
TCCTGAAGACTCAGGGGCAACACTAAGATTGACCTGAAAAGAAAACCAGAAAGAAAGAAACCCAAAGATCACTTACTGTTTTCTGCAGGGACACAGTAGATCAGAGCCTGCCACATTTTCTTCTCTTGAAGAAGAAAATGCTCTTGAAAACTGCTGTGTCTGAGTTTACAGAAGACGAAAGCTCATCACACTTGGCAATGAGATATTGGGATCCCAAAAAATCCCACTCGCCACCTTGACTCTGCCCTTCCTGGCTAATGTATCTGCAGCAGGCAGTGGGTCTGCATATTAAACAAAACAGAGAAATTCTTTGGCAAAGTTGTCTAATAATACGCAAAAAGGCCAGTGCCAACACAGGAACTGAACGCTCCAGGCAAGGCTGGGAAGAGGCAAGGGTTAAGAGGAAGGGGATTCCTCAGTCAAAGAGGGAATCTGGCAAACACAAGGACTCATGGTCCCTGACTGAACTGCTCTTCCACACAGAAGAAGCCCCTGGGCTTCAAGGAGTCCTTAACCCTTTCATGTCCAGCATCATCATTGTCCTGCTCACCAATCACACAAGTCATGGGGCCTCAAAACCAACACTTCTGCCCCCTAAAAGCTCCACTGCTCACACACTTTCATCCCTTGTTCCTAACAAAGTCTGGGCCCCAAAGGCCTTCAACAGTGGAGAAGATTGACTTCTCAAACACAGTCCAAAAGCTGCCAGAGCTGACAAAGTTGACACTGAACACATGCAGTGGGCACTAAGGAAGGAGTCCTGCCAGCTCCTGGCACAGGGATGTGCCCCTCCCTCCACAGCCCTGAGCAGAACAGCAGAACAGTCTCATCCAGCTGCAGCTTTGCAGGGACTGCATGGGAGCACACATCTCTTCCCACAGAGATGCCCAAGAGGAAGGTGCCTGAGCTCTGGAACATGGAGAGCAAGACTGGCAAGTTTGCCCAGCTGAGGATTTGCCAGATAGAAACTGGAATGGAGGCACCAGGCTACTGAGAGGACCAGAAAGCTGCAGCTCCAGCCCATCCCCAAGCACGGCTCTGGCAGCGCCTGCACGCTCGGCACGGCTCACACAGCAGCAGCAGCAGCTGCAGCTGCAGCCCAGCCCTTGCTTTGCCTTGGCCTTCCCACCCAAAACAGGCAGAGCCCACGTCTGCTGCTCTAACAGAGGCACCTCTCGCATGCCCCTCCCTGCAGGGGACACTTTGCCTTCCGTGGCAATTCTCCCCACACTCTTCTCTTCTTTCCCATCACACAGAGCCTCTTAGAACCTAAAGAGCATCACCACAAAGGCCCCTGCACCAGGGATTCTTCCCAGCAAAAGGAGCACCCAAACCTGGCCAACACAGGCTCACACCTCTCATCCTCACTAAGGGGGGAGGGAAACTTTCTCATCCCTCTTCTTTTGGAAGCTTGCTTGACCAAGCAAATCCTTCCTTGTCCATTCAAAGCTTAATCCAAGAAGCCTTTGCTTCTCAGCCATGCAACAACATTCACAGCTCTCAGCCCAGCCCCTTTCATTCCCACCCAATGGAGTTACCTGAGCACAGGGAGACCTTTCAGGCAGGGATGGTGACAGCATCTCCTCCAGTGTCTCAAGAACAAGGTCGAGATCCAGGGGTGGCAATTCCTCTTGCCCAGGACTATTCCAAGCCCAGCTGGAGGCCGTCCATGCTGCCCAACCAGCACTGCCAGGTGGAGCACTGGGGGCTGAGCTGCCCGGTGTGGCTGCAGGAATCCAAACACATTGGTCAGGCTCCAGAATGTGGCTTTGGGACACAGAGCTCTATTGCTGCCTTGCAGCAAACATCACAGGAAGCACACAGCAAACTCAATGCCAGAAATGTATTCCAACTTCCCAGGGGATTGGAAGACTGATTTCTTCCTCTCAAACAGTGTTTCTTCTAATTGATGATAGGTATGTACATTAAAGGATGGATTGTAAAACTGATCTACACACAAAGACTTTGTAATCTCAGCCTTTTCTATCTCCCCAGCAGCTTCTGGATGTGGCTGCTTCTGAGTTTCTCATCCCAACAGACCACAGAAAGTGGATGCACCCAGGAAGAGCCCAGATCTGCAGACACACATGCTAAAATTCAACTGTGACTGTATTGTAAAAAGCAACCTTGTGGGTGAGGCCGTATTCTGCAGCTGCAGCAGTTCTGGGGACACACAGAGCTCCTTGAAATTTAATAGCCTTCTTTGCAGGAGAGACAATCTGCAAACTCTGCAATATCCTGTCAGCATCCTAGTTGGGCTTCATTCCAAGGAAGATAGGGGTGCACCTGACACTGACCGCTTGTGGACCAATGTTTTTTGCCTCTCCCTTTCATCCCTACAGAGAGGCTGCCTGGAAAACGGCCAGAACACCCTCCAAATCTGGAGGAAGGACAGCAAAAGCAGACAGAGATTGGTTTTGTTTTCATGGTCCTGCTTCCCCGTACACTTGACACTTTCTACCTGATTCTCACTTGAGATCTACCCATGACAGAGCACTGTGCAAAAAGACTTCAAACGGTCACTTTCCAGGACCTGTTTGAAAAGCAAGGGTACAAACTCTCTCCCTACCTGATGGGCTGTAGGCTGGGGTGTGCTGCTCTGAAGATGTGCAGCTGCGCTTCTGTGGAAGGGCCACGGAAGTTCTCTGACGGTCTACAGGAACCAGTGGAACCATGAGCTCAGGGTGGCGTTTAAGGTCCATGCGAACCAGTGGAATGATGAGCTCACGCTTGAGTGGAAACTTCCATGTGCCTGGTTCCTCTGATGAGACCCCAGGAAGTCCAGAGGTGGTAAACATTCTCTTGGGAGGTGGTGGAGAAGTGTCAGACTCCTGAGCCCCTGGGCTTGCCTTGGGAGGTCTGGGAGGCAGCTCTAAACCCTCAGGTGAGACAGCACCGAGGTGCTGGTATGAGGGAGCTGTGTAGGAGGCAGGGAAGAGGAAAGGAGGCAAAGGGAAGACTAGGTCAGTACTGGTTCTCAGGTATGCTTCCCCTGGCAGCAACTGTACTTCTATCAGGGAAGAGAAAAGCTCCCATCCTCCCAAGCAGGATTACAAAGAAGAAAAAAAAAAACAAAACAAAACAAACATGTTCCCGGGCTATTCAACAACCAATTTCTTGGCTACTTAGCTCTCCCCTACTCGTTCAACCGTCTGGGAAAACCGTCCCACTGCAATTCCTTGGCAGGAGGCAACTGCCAGAAACCCAACTGCCGGGTCTTTCCCTCTGCTCCAAAGGGACAGGAGGCTCCCTGCAGCTGGGCGGGACCACAACCGAGCCCTCGGCTTCCACACCCCCACGGAGAGCTCCCCAAGCAACCCCAGGCCCGGGCAAGGAGCAGAGCCAGCCACAGCTCAGGGCTGGGCCAGCTGCAGGCCGAACGGGCCAGGCTGTGGCGAGCGCAGCCCCGGCGGGACCGTCCCGCAGCCCCCGGCAGCGCGGCACAGCCGGCACCGCTGCCGGGCCCTGCCGGCACAGCTGCTTTGCCCAAGGACAGCCCCTGTGCCGCCCGGGGCAGCCGCGCTGAGCGGCCCCAGCACGGGCAGGGCCCGCGGCCAAAGCCCACGCCACCCCCCGCGCCCGCAGCTCCCACCCCGTCTCACCGGCGCTGGGGGGGTGCCCGGCGAGGAAGTCCAGCAGCGGCCGCTCCGTGTTGAGCTGCTGGAAGCGGCTGCGCTGGCGGCCGCGCACCTCCAGCCCGGCTGCCAGCCGCTGCCTGTTGGCCCTGGTCAGGCGCTTGATGCGCAGGAGGAGGTCGGGGCGGTCGCGGCGGAAGTTGGGATTCTGGAAGTGCACGATGGGCCCAGCATCGCCCGGCACAGCCGCGCCAAAGCAACCCAGCACTTTTTGGAAGCCGTACAGATTGAGCTGCCGCACGACGCTGCCGAAGTGCGTGGCTTTGAAGGAGTCCGGGACCGCCGCCCCTCTCTCTCTGCCCGCCCCGTCGGCGCCGGGCGGGCTGAGCAGCTCCTGCTCAAAGAGGGCGCGGTCGATGAGCAGCCCCCGGCCCTGGGTGTCCCAGCGCACGGAGCGGACGCGGGGGCTGTTCGCCAGGCGCCACAGCTTGGCGGGGAAGGTGCTGGCATCGAGCCCGGCGGGCAGCGGCAGCTCGGCCATCGCGCCTGTCGCCCACTGGCGCCGCAACGGCCGCAGCGCAACGGCCGCAGCTGCAGCGGCGGCGCGCGGCCTGAGGGGGGCGCTGCGCTCGGCCCCGCGCGGGAACGAGCGGCACAAAGCCGGGGCTGCGGGCACAGCGCGGGCGGGGCGGCTCCCGGGGCGCTGCCCGGGCACGGCACGGACCGGCACGGGGCAAACCCTTGCTTTCTCTGCCTGGAATCGGCCTTCTGCCTTTGCTTCGCAGCACGACCCCAAAGCACCAAGGCAAGCGCAGCAAATTTCAGAAAGGCTCCAAACTGAGGAATCCCATGGGAAACTGTTCCTATGTGTCAAGTGACAGCCGCATCTCTCTGTGTTCTGCATGGCTGAAGGGAGGGAGGAAAAAGATCTTCGACTGAGTAGCTTCACTCTTTTGCTTGGGGTTGCTAACAGAGTTCCCTACTTCAAAGCAGACTGGTCCAACAAGACCAGGGGAAATGATGAAAAGGAGAGACTTGAGGACTTGCTTTTTGCCTCTTTTCCAGCTAACTGGCTGGTTCTGTCTCACTGTCTCTGCCTGTCTTGGGCACATTTGGCCCATTTCTCATTCTTTGAAGTCAGAAGCAGCAACAGGAAGGGGCAGCAATTTTGTCAGCGTTGCCATCAAAGCTTAAATCCTGCACCGTGGATGGATGTTGCTGTCCCCAAGGGATGAATGACCTAGAGTTGTAATGAACTCACGCTGATGTCTCTCCAAGACATTTTGCCTTTTTCTTTCCTCAGGAATCATTTCTTCTCTTCTTTTGTTTCCCCAGTCTGGGGAGAGTTCCAATGCAAAATCCCTCCTGCAGCCAAGTCTTTTCAATGGAGACTAACCAAGGTGATCTTCCAATCCTCTGTGCTTAGTGTCACTTGTTATTTTAAATTCTCTCTGGAACTGGAAACATTCTTCTGTTCGTAGCAGGAGAAAATAGACCTAATTCTTCCATCTCTTTAATTCATGCCCTTTTTTTTTTTTATGTCTCTACATCATTTAACCCTGCGGGCTCATGTGAGTATGTTTGGTGCTGTGGCATAAGCTCATCCCACACGCAGGGGGGATGTTCTCCTTACATCCAGCTTGTCTTGAGTTCCAGCTAACACTGCCTTCTCTTGCCCTCCTTCCAGGTCCCTTTGTGAGGAGCCCTGCCCTGTCACTTCAGTCCCTGGCCTACGGGTGACCCAAGGATTGTTGGTCTCAGCACATTCTGGAATAGTCTTTTGCACTGAGTGGTTTAGAGATGCCCTGTCATCTCTTCCTCTGTGTGCTGGCTTTCTCAGAAAAATTGAAACCCACTACCTAGAAAATCTCTTCCCAATTCATCTTCAACAGCTTAAAACAGTACCTGAATTACGAATGATCCACCTCGGTGGGATGGGGTTTGTCTTTCTTTAAGCGCAGTGTAACAACTCCTGTAAAAATTATCCCAGCGACCGAATTGCAACAACATTTCTAATGAACAGGCAAAAAGGAGAAGACAGGAGTTCAGAAAAGAAGGGACATCTTTCCCCATGTTTCATTTGTCTATGCACTGCTTCATCCAGAAAAGCCTCTATTTGAAGATCTCCTCTGTAATCTCTGTGAGTTATGAGAAACACACGGACACTGGACCTGCGCCCTACTAGAGATGAGGAAGCAGGTGGCTGAAAAGCGGATTGTCCATTGGAATGTTTAGTCACCCCTGTAGTATGGTTATGGTTGCATTGACTTTTCCACAGTACTCTGTGGCTAAGAATGAGAAGTTACCCTTAGCTGTGTTTTAAGGATACTGAAACTAAAAAGAAGTGGGCTTATCTTGTGTCTGGCAGCATGACTCATTCCCAATTTTCTTCCCTACTGGTAGAATTTAATGTCAGTTACAAACACCACAAGGCAAATAATGGATATTATATTTCAGTGTTTGGGCCAAAAATTGGTTTAATAATTAACAACAGAAAAGGTTGTTAATTTTTAGGAAAGAAAAATCCTTGAATCTGTGGTATGTGGTTTTAGATTAAGATTTTTCTCTTAAAATTAATCCTTTCCCCTTTAGAAGTAATTTGTAGAGAACATCACTCAATGTACAGGCCTGATGACTTAAAGTATTATTGCTGTTCCATATCTTTCCTTTTTCCCTACCTGGCACTGTAGCTTTTGAATCACAATTTTTACCACTTTGAAAATGCAGTTTTAATGTTTTTCCTACTGGTGACTACTTACCAGTTCCAAGTTAAAGAGCAGTCAGTTCTGAAAGCGAAATATGCCTTATGTAAATCTATTTTTTCACTAGTCTCCTGCTATTACGTGCAACAGGGGCAACGTTCAAACAGTCTAAACTGACTTATTTTTGAGAAGCTGTTAGAAATGATAAATATTTTCAGTATATCTGCAATACATTAGTGTGTGTTTCAGGTGAAAACTGTCCTTTGTGCTCTTCTGCTAGCATGTAGGATCTCCTTGCAGCGTAGGAAGACACAATTTTCACTTTCTGCCTGGCACACAGCTGTGTCACTGCCTTCACCTTTCCGTCTCAGATGCTCAGACAGTTTTTCCTCCAACACCTGCGACAGCAATGTCCCTTAAGGTGATGCAGACATGGTGGGCATGCAGCAGCCAAGCCGTTCCTGATCTTCTGGGAACTAACTGCTGGTGCTGAACCCATCCTTTGCTGTTTACTTCTATACTGTACTTGTGGCAAAGGCTGTTCCTGCCAGTGTTGTAGGTTACTTGGTCTAACCACAGCACCATGAAGAGTAGAAGCTGAAGAAATAAATGTACATTTTTCTGACCAATTTACCTGGAGTCTGTATTTGGACTTACATTGCTGATAAAAGTGAGAACTTCCTGGGAAACAAGTAATAAGTCATTGAATTTAGCATGTATTTCTTGGGTTCCTTGGCTACAGAATGGGGAAGAGAATCTTCATGCCTTTCTTCCTCCTTACAGATGTGGTTTTAACGCAGTATACGAACACGTAGACCCCAAGTTTTACGTAACTAACAATATTTGCATAGGAGGTAGAATGCCATCAGGCAAAGTGAATCTTACTGCAACAGCAGGTACAGAGCATCCACGCTTTTGAGTCCAGTGAATTCAAAACACAGGTTTTGAAACCTGCTCACCAACACTGAGGGGGCCACCTTAGTCCCTGGACTTTAGAGGGTAAGAAGAGAGAACATAAAGTCTTTTATACAAAAAGCCAGAACCACAAAGCAAGAATTCATGGTAACTGCCCTGAAACTGCACCTTAGTTTTGGGATGAACTTGGTCTGAAATGGTTCCTTGCTGAACTTCACAAGCAGCTTCTGCCTCTTTGTGTTTGCTCACTTGGGTTTGTTTGTCTGCAAACAGCATGTCCGGTTGTTCTAGTGCTGCTCCCCCCCGACTAAAATCTCTCTGCACATTCTGCAGCCTCCACGGAATATCTGCATGAACTGTTTTGTGTGATGCGTGCACAAGTCTTGTCAAACCTGAAGCTGTGATGGCCTGGTTTGGGTAACCCTGTCTCCTGGACATGCTGCTCAGGTCTGCCAGGATGGTTATCCTCCCTCAAGTGAGCTGAGCTAGTGGAAGCGCTCCGGGGACGTTTAAGAGCGCAGGTACCTCAGGAGGAAGAAATTCTCATTGTCTGTGCCCATTCAGGCTGGCTGTGGGTGTGCCGAGGGGAAATGGCATTTGTTACCTGAGTAGCTCCAGGAGGACTAAAGGTCATGCTGAAATACTCTGGTGAGGACTGTGGCAAAGGAACAAAACTGGGATTAAGGGGAGTCTTCAGTAATAATTGCATCTCGTTCTGGCTGCTGTCACAGGTAGTTTAGTCACTGGCTAAGGTAGCTCAGAAGTGATTTTGGAACACAGCTGTTGGACTTTAAATGGTATGGACTCTTCCTCATCCAGATGTGTGGCTGTGAGCCTGTGTGTTTATCAGTGACACACAAGCTGAGAGAGGCAGACAAATTCTGCAGGGCTCTTGGGGTTCAGGTGCCCTCCTGCATCCTTCTGCTTGCTGGAAAGGCTTCTTGCCAAGCAATGGAAGAAATATCTCCCTCTTCTTGTCCAGGAGTATCATCTCGGCCACCTGCATCTTGCAGCTCATGTCAAGGGAAGTACTGGGGACCTGGACATCTCATAGACTCAAACCTCACCTCATATGTTTGCTGCGTCCTTCAGTAAAGAATGTCTTCTTACCAGAAGAACTTGAAGACATTCGAGACCTAAGCCAAAGTAAAAGGAAAGAAAGAAATTAAAGCATCTGTTGTCAGCATTGAGGATAAAGAAAATGCAGATATTTGCAAAAGGCTCAAGTGAAGAAATGAAGAGACAAAGTAGGGTTTACTCTATTAAAGCTAGGGATATAAGTCTGCCTGCTTATGCACCCAACTGCTTTCCAGGTATGCACCTGCCAGGGATTTTACCTTTCTGTATGCTGTAGGTCTCAGGCTAAAAGCATCAACAGGCAAACCCAACCAGACCAAACTAACCAACCAACCAAAAAAACTCCACAAAAATCCCCAACCCAAAACTAAACGGAACTAAACTAAACTAACAAAACCCAACCCCCCCCAAACACCAATCCCCCACCAAACCAAATAAAAAGTAGGTGGAGAAACTTGTTCCCATAATGTCACTCCTTTGACACAAGACAGTTTAGACATACTCTTTTGGAATGTAAAAGAAAACCATACATTCTAGGTAGCAAGATTCAATTTTCACTGAATAAATAAGAAGGACATTTTAGTGTTGGGAGAATTTGACCCTTACTCTTCAGCAAAAAATTGGTACCTTACTTTCCTGGAAACATCACTTCTGTTTATGGTATTACAGTCACTCCTGACTCGGCCAAATCACAGCTCCTTGTCTGCCGACGAATACAGCCACGATTCTCAGGTATTTCGGTGTGTGGAGATAAGCAGCAGGTGAAAAGGAGCACAAGCCATCTCCTCTGAGCTCCTGCTGTTTATGGGAACAGATACGGGCCTCGGGGATGTTTGCTAAAACACTGCACTCCAGCAATCAAACTCCACACATTCAGAGTGCTGAGTGCTGAGGCACACTCAGCACTCCCTGGCACCAGCTGAGGACTGTGTGCTTCTGTGAAGCCAACACACAAAATTACCCCTGTTAAGGTCAAAGCAATGGCATTGTTTAAGAATTAGACAAATTTATCGGACAACATTATTTTGATGACAGAATGTAAATTTATTTTTTGCAGACAGCACAGCAGATGATGGAAATTGCAATCAAATATGTCTGTTGTAGGCAAACTAGAATGCAAGGCTGATGGTTTCATTCTGAGATTTAGATCTTAACTGTGTTTGCGCTGGACAAACAATAGGATATACTATGACAAGGAGAAAGAGGTGAAAATGCTTTGAGAAAGGAGGAGCATGAGCCATCTTAGCATGGAAAGCAGGGGTCTGTGCTTGCTGGGCTCTCACACAGGCCCAGCTTTCTGCCCCATGGCCAGTCTGATTCTAGTTATGAACCCTGTGGAGAGCAATAACTGTCCTGACTTAAGCAGTGGAAAAGGGAATGTGCTTGCTTGGGTAAATTGATGGTTTTCTAGTAAATCTTTGTCTGACCATGAAAGAATAAGGGAAGAGACAAAAATTTCATAACACCATTTGAAAGAGCTGGGAAAAAAGGAACGGTGGAGTTGTTCTCTTCCTCTGGTCTGAAATCAACACTAGTTTTCAAAGTCTGATGCCCAAAAACTGGGCAAGAAAGCAGTACTCCGTAGTATAAGGCCTATAGAGCAGGTATTTGTTTATTGGACACGGGGAGTGAGGGGAGTAACTCCACCACAAACTCACTCCATTCTTCGCACACTACTAGATTTTATACTTTTTTTCCTTAATATGCACATTATACTTTCCTAACCTTCATGTTGCAACATGTTTTCTAATCGCGTGATTATGTCAGCCCTTGCAGCACATGCACAGTCTCTGCACGAGGTGGTGGTCAGCCTCCTGGTGGTCGTTCCTGATGAAGGCTCCTAAGTCTCCCTGAACTTTTCATCCCTGCTTCCTGCACATGCTCTCTAAGGTTGCCGGCTCAAACAGCTAGCCAGTGGTTAGCTTTTGCAGTTAGCCTGTTCTGCTAAATGTGCTGATTTCTAGAAAGGGCTTCCTTCACATACCCTGTTACAAAGGAACTACTTCTTTCTGCATAGCTACAGCTTTTTGCAGAGCTCAAGCATTATCTTGTTGCCTAGGCACCAGTAGCCTGGCTTTGCTAGTGCTGAACAACCAATCTGACAGAACTTCTATTGCAGGGACATCTGATTTCATTCTACTCTTTGTTTCCTTCCAAAGCGCAGCCATGGCCGAAGGAGGAACCGAGGGAGTTGTCTTGGATCCTACACCCCAAACAGGGCCACTCGTGGTCTTGTCCGGATTCTAAATACTGAAAGGTAAAGACACGTTCCACCAATGAAGGGATGCACAGATCCCACTGGTGGTAACGCCTGGTTAAGGAGCAGACCCGTAGAACATTTGGTCAGAAGGGTCATCTAGAGGGCAACTTTGGCTCAGGGCCTGTTGTTGAGGCCTCAGTCCTTCAGTGTTTTGTGGTGCAAATGAATGCCCTGGAGGGCTGGAAAGGAACAAGTCCCTCTTTAGCACAGTGCAGACAGGGAATGGGATTAGCCCTGCCAGGCCGGGCTGGGGCCAAGAGCAGAAGGCCGGCACGCTGCGTTTGCCCACAGGCAGCCGTGCAGAGCAAGGAGGCCGCTCCTGCCCAGGGGCTGAGGTGCCCGAAGCTGCCTCCCTGCTGCGCAGCTCTGCGGGGCCCGTGGTGCGCAGCGTCCTGGGCAGCCAGGGCAGCCCAGCTGCCTTGGAGCACCAGGAGCGTCCCAGAGAAGCTGCGGCCCTTTGCTTTGGAACGATTTCTCCCAGTAGTTCTTCCGAGTTCTTCTTTGGATTATTTCTCCGAGTCTTGTCATTAATCCATAGATTCTGACGTGTTTTCCTTTCTTCTTGCAAATTTAAGACGTCTTTTTGAGAGAAGTGACTGACGGAGCTTCTGCTGCGGGTGGTGCTTTAGTCTGCAGGTCAGGGCAGGTGATTTTAACCAAGGATGGAGTCCAAAGGTAACGTTCCAGTTTCGCCAAGTCAATAAAACCATTTACAATGGGGGTACTGATGCTAAGCAGCTTTCCTGGTTTTTGGGAAGTTGCAACCTTAAAAAACCCAACAGGTTTTCCTACCTGAGGATACCAGCAGTAGTAAGATGCCGATTCTTTGCACCTCTTTTCTGTATCTTTGGTGCTTTTAAGAGTTCCTCAGTCCCCAGCAGGAAAGAAAACACGTGTGATAATGTAAATGATTTGAGAGCTTTGTGTTGTGCCTTGCCACATCAGCGTTCGTGACAAGCTGGACACCCCACTCGTAGGTCTGTCGAGTTGAATTCACCCTAATTGTGTGCAAACAGCAGCCCAGAGATGCTGAGAAGAGCAAGGACGGTGGCTGGGTGGCTGGGTGTGCACGGACACAGCCGTGGGCTGATTGCTGTGTGGGCAGAAGGCTTTGGACAGCAGTACATCTTCACTCTCCCAAGTTGGAAGAATATTTCAAATCTACATAAAATGAAAATATTTCTCGAAATTTCTCAAAATGTATCAAATAATACCTATTCATTTATCATAGATTCAATTTATCTTATATAGTATGATATACGATGTATTTTAATAGATATAATAAATAGAATATGTCATATTTATACTTGATCTTTTCCTAAGCCATAGCCTGTGGGGCTTATAGACCATCTCCTAGCAGTGCTACAGTTTTGCCTTCTGGTCCTACTTATTATAGCATCGTTTCCCCTGCGAGTTCCTTCAGGGAACTTCACTCCAAGGGCTTCCATCACTTCAGCACTTGTGAGAAGTTGTTGCTTCCCAGTTCTCCAGCATCCTTCTGGATTTTGGAGCATTTCAGCACTTGGGTCAATGGCCCTTCCCTCATCCCTGCCCTGCAGCAGTTAGAGTCACTGTTCCCTCGCCCTTGCTCCAGACCCTTTGCCAAAGTGCTGCCAAAGGCAGCGCAGCTGGCTCAGGATCCCTGGTTGCTGCTGCTCTCCAGGATGAGCTTCAGAGGGACACTTGGAGCGCTCCCTAAAGAGCTCCCGGTGGGATGGGGGTGGATTTCTCCTCGCCGGGTGGCTCCTGGCTGCAGTTCTACACTCAGGGTGATGCCTTTTCCTGGTCTTAAAATCAAGAGTCATACACCGTTAGAAGGGGAAAAGGGATTTTACCTTGGTACTTATTTTAAGGATCCTTAGGTGCACACGTCCAGGTCATATGCATCGAAAATTACAGCAGTGGAAAAACTCAATTGGGAAGTACAGGGACAACCCAGAGGGAGTAGCTGTGCATGTAGAAATGGGACCCTCAAAACCCAGATTTGCAAGATTTGTCAAGAGACATCCATGACATGGGTTCAAGCCCTGCCTGTAGCCTTGCTGAGAGTCCGCATACAGCCAAGGAGAAGGGACAACATCAGTCCCTATGAAATATTATATGGCAGGCCATACCAGGTTCCACATATCCCAGGGGAAATTCATATGAGAAGTAAAAATGATTTGCAAAAGTATTTAATGGCTCTGAGTTCCACTTTGCAGAAGCTCCAGAGATTCGTCGTGTTCTCCAAACCAATAGGATTGGACACAGCTGCTCATCCATTCCAGCCTGGAGACTGGGTCTACATCAAGTGGTGGGACAGCGACCCCTTGCAAGCCAAGTGGAAGGGACCATTCCAAGTTTTGCTGACCACTTTTACTGCGGTCAAGGTTGCTGGCAAGAGGCCGTGGATTCACTACTCCAGGGTGAAGAAAGCTTCTGCTCCCAAAATCACCAAGAAGACAGAGACTGATTCAAATCAGAAAGATGCAGCTTAAACTGTTTTTTACATGTTTGCTGTTTGCCCAACTGGTAACCATGGTTCAAGGTTCACCCCATGATTTGCATAAGATTGTGGTCCAAAATGTGTCCAAAATTCTTAATAAGAGCGATTGCTAGATCTGTACTCGGTTACCACCCCTAGATGGGAAGGGTCACTGGCCATTGATTGGCATTTTAATGGAAGAGAACCGCACTGAAACGTGGGAACCAATGAATAGCACCCTTCTGCCCCCCATTACCCTGAGTGGCCTGGTAGAGCGTGCAAACTATAAGGCTCCTTGTGCAATTGTAAAGGCCACAGGAAAAGCCGTTCTTCCTTCATATTGTCATCAGACCCATTTCAGGGAAATAACAGACCCAAGAATTGCAGCAAAGATGAAATTGACAGGGTGGAGAGTGGCTCAGCCGTTTGGGACGGGGTTGTATTGGATATGTGGTAATAAGGCCTGGAAAGTTATGGCCGTGAACAAAGACCAGGCTTGTGCTATTGGGGCTGTGGTCCCAAATATAACAATATTTGACCATCTTGAAAAACCAAATGAGAAGAAAAAAAGATCTCTTAATCCCCTCATTGAAAGTCCCACACTTTTTCATAGCATAATCAGAGCCCTTGTACCCGCTTACGGAGTAGTTGCACTGGAGAGAGCAATTGTAAACATCTCGGCTGTCATTGAACGTATTGAGCAGCATACTGCAGATGCAATTTCAGCCTTACAGGAGGAAGCTGACAGTCTGTCCCGTGCAGTTGTGCAAAACAGGGTAGCTCTCCATTTCATACTTGCTGCACAAGGAGGTGTATGTGCTATTGTCAATACCACTTGTTGTTCTTATGTGGACCAAAGTGGAAGAATTAAGAAAGATTTAGATGAAATTTGGAAGGGAACTCAAATTCTACATGAAGTAGCTTCTAGAAATAACACCTTAAAATTTGATCATGTTTTTGATACCCTCACCTCATGATTACCAAACTGGGCCTGGGTAAAAGAAATATTCATCATAGCTGTAATTGTAGTTATTATCTGTGTAATTTCCTGTGGAGCAGCCGGTTGTGTAAACCGGTTCTGCGGGTAAAGAATAGAGTAGACACTAGACAAGATAGAGTTTTGTTAGTCTCTAAAAGGGGGGAAACGATGCCACGAAGATTTTTGCCTTTTCTTTCATACCCCTGTTATCCCTTTTTACAACTTCTGTATTCCTAGTGCTTTTTGCCTACATTCTTAGACTTGTTTGTTCAGCTAGGAGACTAAACATTTTAGAAGCTTTGTAGCTAGGGATCAGTGTGCCCCAGCCCCCAAGGTCCTCTCCAGAACACATTCTGTAAACCAAGATAGAACCATCCAGGGGAAGGTTCCTTAGAGAAGGGGGCTCACTTGAGCCTCTCATTGGGGAATCTTGGATAGATATGCTAATTAGTAAAACCTATAATGTTATACCCGATGCTGGGGAGACACACACATGCTCAGCGGGGTGCATCTCGATGCATATGACCTGGACGTGTGCACCTAAGGATCCTTAAAATAAATACCAAGGTAAAATCCCTTTTCCCCTTCTGACTGTGTATGACTCTTGATTTTAAGACCAAGAAAAGGCATCATGTTAAATCATTAAAAAGAGCATTACTGGTGTGGCTTCACAAGTGTCTGAATGAATGATGAACAGAAAATCCGAAGATTCCAAATGATACTTTCCTGAATAAGTTGGATTTTCCAGGGGATTCAGAAAATAGGTTTGGGTTTGGTTATTTTTCTCCCTCTAAAAAAGCTGAAAGAGTTCATGCCTTCACTTTGTCAGTTCAAGGTTCTGAAGGGTCACTCAGGTATTATCGTGCTCACAGGCAGTGGATTCTGAGCACTTCCAAAAAGCTGTCCTTGATTTTCAGACTTTTCACAGAAAAAATGTCATCAAAGAAAAAAAATCAGTTGAATTCAGACACCGTTTTGCTCTCCATTAAACCACAAACCTACATTCTACCCTTCTCATTAATACAAACACAGAAACACTGACAGCCTCGGTTTACAGAAAAAGGAAAACTGTCACTTCCAGTCAACTCATCAAGAGCAGTCAATGTTAAACCCCTGACCCTGGGTTTCACAGCTGTTCCCCACCTGTGCCCATCCCTGCATGGCAAGACCAGTGCCAGGAAGACCTGTGGCAGGAGGTGGTGACAGTGGCAGGTCCCTCTGCCCAGGGCAGAAGTCACAGCCCCTCTGCTCCTGGCTGGGACAGGAGCCACTTGTCCGGAGGGGCCCAGTGCCCCACAAAGAGGAGGGACTCCAGGCCCCAGGGCTCCCCGCAGCCATGCAAGAGGCCAACCCGCCAGCAGCTCTAGCAGGGCTCTTGCAACAATTTATTCAAGGAAAAGGAAATAAGTTATTTCCCTCTCACAGTCTCTGGGCATTGCTTTCTCTCCCTTCTAATGCCTTTCCCCTTCCCCTTGTGCCCCACTGTTGGTGGCACCCCTGTGCTGGGGAGCACAGCCACGGGCCCCTGGAGTCCCAGGGCCGTGTCAGCGGTGGCACCTCTTCCCACAGGAAATCCTGCTGCAGCTGCACACCCGCAGCATAGCAGATGCCAAAAGCAGTACAGGCATCAGGAGCAGCTGGTCCTGTCACAGGACCATGCCCTCAACCTTCCTATCCAGCTGTCTGGATATGCACACCCCGAGGTAATCGAATCAGGGGCACTGTCCTCTGATGTTTCTGCCCAGAAAGTAGACCTAACTTCAGTCACTTGAGCTTTGGAATTGAGTAGAGGAAAATGAGTTAACATTTGAACTGATTCAAAATGCGCCTTTGGAGTGGTACATGCAGACGGGACCTCTGGAAAGAAAGAGACCTTTTGACATCTCAAGGCACATCGATCAAAAATGGAAAACAAATCTTGGATTTGCTTGAAAGTATCCAGAAACCAGAGGAAGTTGCCATCATGCATTGCAGAGCACACCAAGTGGATAAGACCAAACTGGAATTAGGGAATCATTTAGCCAATGAGGCTGCAGAAAAAGGCATGTTAGAAAACAATGTTTTATCTTTCATACCCCCGCCAGAGATACCTCTCTGAGCAGAAAGACCAAAGTCTAGTGCTAGGGACTGTCAGCTAATTGAAACTGTAGAAGCAAGATTTGATCTGCGAGGCTGGGCAGTTATCCCAGCTGGGCAAACATTAGTCCCAGAATCAATCTTGCATGAAATAGTGCATTGCAAGACACTCATTGGAGTACTGAAAAACTTTTTAAACATTTGCAAAAATCTATAATTGGGTCTAAAATGGCTCAGATTGTACAATCAAGACTCCAAAAATATATCGTTTGTAAAAGAAAGAACCCTAACATGGCTCACAAAGTAGTGCTAAGAGCCATAAAATCTAGAAGTGTTCCAGGTGAATTGTGGCAGATTGATTGCACTGAATTGCCCAGAAGATGGGGCTATAAATCCCTCCTAGTCCTGGTGGACACCTTTTTTGGTGGCCAGAAGACTCTCTTGTCGCACCAACCAGTCTAGGGAAGTGTCTAAAATACTGTTGAATCAAGTAATACCTAGATGAGGGGTACCTTTGGGAATGCCATCAGACAGAGGTTCTCACTTTATTGCAGAAGGGGCACAAGAGTCTTGGAAAGCCTTGGGAATAGCTTGAGATCTTCATACTCCTTATAGGCCCCAAGCTAGTGGCAAAGTAGAGCAAATGAATTATACACTCAAATTGCAATTAGGTAAAATATGTCAGGAAACCTCCTTGACATGGGTCCAAGCCCTTCCTGTTGCTCTTCTTCAAATTAGAATTCAGCCATGGGGCACCAGCAAAATCAGCCCCTAGGAGCTGCTGTATGGTTGACCCTTACCAAGTACCACACATTTCAGGAAACACACACATAAAAGGAGAGGTTGATTTGGATAATTACCTCATTTCTCTTAGTAAAACTTTACAGGATTTGCAGCGATCAGTGGTGATCTCCAGACCAGCGGGACTGGACACACCAGTGAACAAGTTCCATCTAGGAACTTGGGTGTACTTGAAAGACTGGGGAACTGCTCCGCTACAGTGAAAGTGGAAGGCACCTTTCCAAGTTCTATGGGCAACTTCTACTGCATTGAAACTGGACAGAGTAAAATCGTGGATATGTTCTTCCAGAATCAAAAGGGGCAAAGCCCCTTGGCTCAAGACGACACCTGCTGGGGAGTTGAAGAAATCTGGACCAAACCTACTTCATGGTTACCCAGGTGGTCTTGGTTAAAACATCTCTCTATAGCTGTTGTAATGCCTGATGTTATAAAATGAAATACAGGTTTTAAGAAAATAATTCCCATAAGGAACTTTGTTTCAAGAAAAGGGAGGACTTGATAAGGACCATGGAACAGAGCAGCACAGCCTTGAAAAAATGGATGAAGTAAACAGGTAAACAGAAGTCATGCAAAACACAAGCAGGATGCCAGCTCAGCTCTGCAAGGCTGACAAAGCAGAAGTTATTTTGCAAAACAACAGTATTGTGCTTACTCCAAAGTGGGGGTTGAGGAACAGCCACCTAAAAAGCACACTGGACATTGAAGATAGACCCCAAAGAACCACATAGGGACTCCAATAAAGGGTGCAAATTTGTAAAATAAAGTAATACATACACATCAAGTAAGCAGGGAGAGCTAATGAACATGTAATCAGTGCGTATGATAAAAACTCTGTTCACCTGATGCTCAGGGCACTCAATTAGAGGCAGGATTCTTTGAGTGACCAGCATGGTGTAATAAAGAATGCCTGCTTTCTAATACTCAAAACTGTGTTAGAAAGGTTCTATTTGGCCAGTTTTAGTAGGTATCACTTTTTCTTCTTTTCTCTTGTGTTCTTTTTGGGTTCCAACAAGTAACAACTTCTCCTGGCACAGCTTTGAATTATTCCCTTGTGTCCTGTCACTGTATCCCAGGGACACCTTTAAAGGCACGATGAGACACACAGCCACAGACACATGATGCAGGTGACCAAGGGAGCGCAACATGGGAATGTAGAAGTTGGAAACAAGAAATGGTATTTCCCTTTTTTCTCCAACACCGTGTGCCTACACAGATGGAAGGCCTCCTGTGACAATACCAGGTGGAGGAGGCTGATGTCACCAACCTGTGGACTGTGACATCCCTGAGCTATGGGTTGTGACCTCACTTCCCTCACTACTTATATGGGGGCGACCAGAAGGTGAAATACCTGTTTTGCTGTCACGGGTGAGTGGAGGCTGATGTCACTGAGCAGTGGACTGTGTGACATCACAGGAGGAATGGATGATGACATTGTGTCCCTCACTGCTTATATTCAGTTGGCAGAGCCTGGGCCAGTCTGGCTCTAGCCTGAACTCCATCCAAGTGACACTGTGAGGTCTGGAGGATCAAGCCAGGCTTCTCTAGTGCTGGATGGTGCCTGTTACTGGCAGATCTTGGTGCCAGTCCCATAGCCATCACTCCTGATTCCCTGCCCTGCCTGCTTCAGGCAGCCGAGCACTGCAGATGCAGCACTGAAAGTGAGCTGTGCAGGAAAATGTCCCGCTGGCATGGCTGTGGGGTGGGTGACAGGACTCGGGGATGTGTCCTTCTCCAGGGGCCTGGCCATTTCTTCCTCCCTGCCCCAGGACAGCCAGTGACCATGGCCTCTCTCTCCTGCAGGATGTGACAGCAGTGAGGGCAAACAGGTCCTGATCCTTATCTCTCCACAGCGTGCTGCAGAGCACAAAAATGTCCACAGAGACCGACAGCAACTGCCCCATCTGCCAGGGCACTTGTGAGGGTGTTGCTTCTACTCTGCCCTGTCACCACCAGTTTTGCCTGGGCTGTATCCTGCGGTGGACACAGAGAAATCCAGTGTGCCCACTCTGCAGAAGAATAATAATGACTGTGCGATTTTCTGATCGTGGAGAAGACGACTATCTGGAGACATTCATCACAGTCCCTGAGGAGCTGCCAGATGCCAGCAGCCAGGCAGGGAGAGCTCCCGACAGCCTGGATGAGAACAGCTCCCATTCTCCTGTGGTGTCCCCTTTATCCTCTCCACAGGGGACAGTGTTTCCAGCAGAGCAGGAGGGTTCAGGACTGGAGTTTGTGGGCAGTGTCCTGCCTGAGATCTGGGCAGAACTCTTCTGTCAACAACAGCATCTCCTGGACCCTGTGCGGCCCTGGCTGCATCAGAGGCTGGAGCGAATATACCGGGGCTGGTGGTGGGTGGTTGATGCCATAGAGAGCACCATCTTGCATGGCCTTTGCATCTACGGGCCAAATGCTGACATGCTGGTTGAGGTTCTGCAGCCTGTCCTCGAGCAACACACGGCACCACTGGTCCATGGCATCATCAGCATCATTGTGGGCCAGTGCCGCGAGGAGGCCCAGAGGCTGCTGCGCTCTGGTGCCATCAGGGATGAGAACAACAGCCCTGTGGCCAGTGCCAGCTCCAGCTCCAGCTCCACCAGCTCCAGCAATTGCAGGATCTCCAGCTTCAGCAACTCCAGTTTCAGCAACTCCAGGAGCTCCAGCTTCAGCAGCAACAGCTCCAGTGGCTGCTGGAGCTGCCACTCCGACAGCTCCAGCAGTTCCCAGCAAGGGACTCCTGCCAGCAGTCCCCCAGGCTCTGATGAGGAGGAAGAAGCTGGTACATCAGAGGCCTCCCCCTGCCCAGGGCAGCAGTCGCAGCCCCTGTGCTCCCAGGAAAGGGACTGATTGTCCACTGGGCCCCAGCATGTCTGACAAAAGAGGGAGCCCAGGCCCTAGGACTCTCCCCGGGCCTTCCAGAGGCTGCCCCACTGGCAGCTCTAGCAGGGCTCTTGCAACTCTCTATTCAAGGAAAAGGAAATAAATGGTTATTTCCCTCACAAAATCTCTGGGTGCTGCTTTCTCTCCCTTCTAAATGCCCTTCCCCTTAAGCCCCATCGGGGGTGGCACTCCAGTGCTGGGGGGGCACAGCCATGGGCTTCCCGAGCCGCAGGGCCACGGTAGCAGCACCTCTTCCCACAGCTTCCTGCTGCAGCTGCATACTGTTACGATCCGGTTTAAACTCAGAAAAGCAAAGCAAGCTAAGTCTCTGAGCATAAACCGGAAAGAACTTAGAACGTTCTAAATATTCCCAGAAATGAGATTAAAACCAAACAAGATTAAATATTGTTGCCAAAAAATGGATGTATTTTATTTAATAGTGAAAGAGGCAAAAAGAAGGGAAGAGAGAAAAAGAGAGAAAGAAATAGAAAAAGAAGTGTGCGTGGGGGGTGGGGGAACACGGAGAGGTGACAGGGGTTAGGTGGAAGCAGATCACCCATCCGAGGGTCCCAGTGACGCCTCGTTGCTCCCCTCCATCCGCTCTGCTGGTGCTGAGGGTCCCCCATCGCCGCTGTGGCCACACGGCCACACGCCAAAGAGTACAGAATCCCGTGGATTAATGTACGCTGTGGGCCAGGTGGGAACGCCCACGTGCCTCCTCTTGCAGGGGCTGGCTTGACACTGTCCCTTGCAACCCTGAGGCTCTGTTGCATCATCTCTGGTGCTCTGGTGCAGGGTCTGGGGACCCCTTGGGGGGGGGGGGGCCCTGTGATGGGCCATGTCACCCCCTCCTGCTGTGGATAAGCTTCTGACCAGAGGCTTTTCCAAGATACCCAAAGCCTCTCCTCCCCCTGCCCTGTGATGTTTTTTGCTCTTATCTATTTACTACAAAGAGAAGCCTAAAACCTCTAAATTTTTCACCCTGTGACAATCTTACATAATAGTCTATGAACCCATAGTTCACACCATTGTATTTTCTAGTTCTTGTCTGATCATAGGCAGTTTTTTCCAAGGTTGGAGGTTAAAACAGTGTTTTTCAGGGGGGTAAAAACACTTCAAAACAGGCAGAGAAATATTACCGGCACTCTTGTGGGTTCCTGGGGTTGCAGGGGTGGGTTCCACCACCTTGCAAGACGGGGTGTGGGAGGTGCTGGAAAGACTTGGGATGCCTGCTGGGCAGACGGCACCTGAGTGACCTGCTGCCTTATCTGATGATAGTATGCAGGTAGATCAAAGAGATGCAACAATGAAGCCAGCTAGTGGTGGCACAGAGGGTGCTGTCCAGGCTTTCCCAGTGCAGAAAGCTCCTCCTAACTCAGGCCAGGCTGACAAGCATGAGAGTATTGCTTGGAGGGTGGTCCAGGATTTGCAGAATAAGGTTGCTCAGTATGGATTAGGTTCCCCTCAGGTCATGCAGGTTATTAGAGTGCTGAATACTGATCTGCTTTCTCTATTTGATATTAAACATTTAGGTCAGATTTTATTCCAACCTATACAATATTCAGTTTTTGAGAGAAGGTTGGCTGAGAAGGCTGTAGCTGGGAATGTGCAGCTGCCTGAATCTGATCCCAGGCGTCTAGTTCCTATGGATGGTTTTCTGGGGATCAGTACATTTTGGGACCCTGATATTCGGGCTACCTGGCATGCCCAGATCCTGGAACAAGTTCAGAAGGTTTGCATGGCAGCTTTGGTACAAAGTTTGGATACAGCTGCTCCACAGATGTGACATAGGAAGGTATTTCAGGGGCGAGCCCCGACGAGCTCCCACATCCCGCAGCCCCTCGCCAGGCACAGCGTGGGCGCAGCCGGGGCCGCTCCGCCTGCGCGGGGCCGCTGCCGGGGCGGTGTCGCGGCTCCTCCGCGGGGCGGAGCTGACCCGGCCCCGGCGGCCCCGGCCCGACCCCGCTGGGCTCCGAGCGCGGCCCCGGCGCGGCCCGGGCGAGGCGGCGGGGGACGGGCTGCGAGGGGCCGGAGGGGGTCCAGGAACGGTCGGACATCCCAGGAGAGGGGAGAGAGACCTGGGAGAGGGAGGAGTGACTGGGAGAGGGGGGAGATGCTGGGAGAGCCCTGGGAGAGCCCTGGGAGAGGGAGGAGTGACCGGGGAGAAGGGGGAGATGCTGAGAGAGGGGGGAGAGCCCGAGAGAAGGGGGAGGGCTTGAAAGAGAGGGAAGGACCCAGGGAGGGGAGGGGAGGGGAGGGGAGGAAGGATCAGTAAGAAGGCACTGAAGAGTCTAATCCTTTGGTGCAGTATTGTATGGACTTGGGGATCACTACACCATTGCAAACATGTTCCCTTTCCAGCAGAAGAGGCTTCCATCGTGGTTTGACACTGACCTGACGCCGGCACCCATGAGGGTCGCTCGCTCACCCTCCCCTGCCACAGCTGCCACTAAATTTTGTGCCAGTTTGGCCAAATTTAGAAATATATCCTCTGAGAGAAGGCTGGTTATAAACCACCCCTCTCCCACCAGGTTTGGGGAAAAAAAAGAAACTTTTTCCTTGAAGGAAAGTGAAAGAAAAAACTATCTAACAAACACAGGGGAAAAGGATAATACTGCTAAATAATAAAATCTCTCGCTGTAGAGAAAAACCTGGGAAATGTTAGAGTCCTCCCTTTGGTCTCCCTCTTCCTCAGAGCTGGGACTTGGCCCAGGACCAGGCCCTCTGTGCTCGGTGGAAAGTCCTCCCAATGTGTTCTGATATTGAAGCAGTCCATCAGAAAAAGGGAAAAAATCCGAAATTCCTGGAAAAACAAAGTTCAACTCTCTGGAGGGCAAAAACCCCAAAAAAACGGCTGAACAAGCAAGCAGGGTGCTTTCTCGGCTCCCGCTCTGCGAGCCGCAGAATGCAGAAGCCCTTTCTTTTCTTGTGGAAGGAAAAAAAAATGAATGAACTCTTCATGAGTGAGATAAGGACCAGGAGAAACACTTCAAGGGCAAAACAGGCTTAACTTAAAGTTACAAAGTGAATTTATTGGTAACAGAATCAGAGGAAGATAATGAGAAGTAAAATAAGCCCTTAGAACACCTTTGCCCCCCCAGCCCCTCCCTCCTTCCCCCGGACAGCGCAGGGAGACAGGGCACGGGGGTTTGGTCAGTTCATCACCACGATTTTCTTCTACTTCTCCGGGAGAGGAGTCCTTCCCCTGGGAGGCTGTGGGGTCTCTCCCATGGGAGACAGTTCTCCACGAACCTCTCTGACGTGGGTCCACTCTCATGAGCAGCAGTCCTCCCAAAACTGCTGCAGCGTGGGTCACTCTTCCACAGGGTACAGTCCTTCAAGGACAGGCTGCTCCCGCCTGGAAGCAGGGCCCCTCTCTGCACCGGGTCTCCCACTGGATCACAGCCCCCTCCAGGCATCCACCCGCTCCGGCACGGGCACCTCGCCACGGGCTGCGGGTGGATCTCTGCATCCCCCGTGGATCCATGGGCTGCAGGGGCACAGCGGCTTCACCATGGGCTGCACCACGGCCTGCAGAGGAACCTCGGCTCCGGCACCTGGAACACCTCCTGCCCCTCCTTCTCCACTCACCCTGGTGTTGCCGTGTTGTTTTTCCTCACATGTTCTCACTTCATTCTCTTCTCTTACTAGAAGCAAAACCACCATGACTTTGTTTTGATTTTCTTCTTAAATATGTTATCACAGAGGTTTTACCCGCCTCTGTCATTGGGCCAGTTTTGGCCAGCAGCATGTCTATCTTTCGGAGCCATCAGAGATTGGCTCTGCTGAACATGGTGGAAACTTCCAGGAGCTTCTACCAGGAGCCGCCTCTGTGGCCCTCCTGCTACCAAAAACCAGGCTGAGCAAAACCAATACAGACGGACAGAGTGAGCAAGGCTCGGTAAGCTCACAGGGTTACGGACATTTGCCACAGAGGGGCTGCAACAAAACGAGAAGTCAAAGGCAAACAAGCTCATGGCCTGATTCCAGAACAGCCCAAGCAACCTTCATGCCTGCTGGCAAGACAAGAAGGCTCTTCACACCTTAAAGGCTGCTTAGCCCTTTGCAAGACCTTTGCAGGACCAAAACATCAAGATCTACAGCAGAAAGATGTGGAGGGTTGGATTTTTTTGCTCACTGCATGGGAGTTGCTTCAGTTGCTGTTTTGAAGGTCTTGCCTAAGTTGTTGTCCTAAAATACAGTAAAAAAAGGCTGTGTTTTTGCTAAATGAAGACACAGTGCGTCTGTCTTTCAGAAAGGAATAAAGAAAACATAGATTGCCAATTGAATTTATTCTGCTCCCTTCTAAATCAGCTCACTACTCAAGCACAAGCCTCAGGAACATCCCCAATTCCCTCTCTGCCAGCAACTCAGAGCTGCATGGTGCCGTGCTTGCTGTGCACCGGAGAGCACAAAGCAGGCTGGCCTGGTGGCCCCGAATATTTCTGCAGAACGCTCTGCATTTCACACCTTTGCTCTGACTCAGTGCAGAACTGCAGGATTGCAGGCGCTTCCTCCCAGAGCTGTGTGAGGCACTGGCTCCTGCAGATCTGACCTGAGGAGCTGTCGCTGCCTCCCGTTGGCCTCGGTTCCCCTGGCAGAACTGCCGTGCCTGAAGGACGCTGCCCTGTGCTGGAGCCTGCGGAGCAGCCCGGCTCCCTCCCGCTGTGCCCAGGCTGCTGCACACACTGCTAACCTTTCCCAGGAGTTACAGGGCAGCCGGCAGAAGAGTAGCAATCCTCAGCCGGGGCACCAGCCCTCGGCTGCCTTTTGCCTTTCTCTCCTCCTGGGCTGCCTCCAGACGGCCAATGGCACCAGTCTGCGCTGTGCCCAGCACGGCTACGCTTCCCTCGGGAGCAGCCAGCTGCCGCTTTGGCTCTGAGACGGGAGGATTTGCCCGCTCCCAGGAAGAGGCACCCAGTGCCAGGCTGCTGCCTCTTGCAGCTACAAGGGCCTCCTGCCAGCCGGCCTCTGCCGAGCCTCAGGCTGCTCTGGGCTCTGCCAGGGCTCTGCTGGGGCTCCGGCCCGGGCAAGGCTGGGCCGCTCTCAGCTCACGGTCGCTGACAGCTCTGCATCAGACGAGACCTTTCAGAGCACCCTCACTGACCTTTCTGCTTTCTCAGCTGAGCAAGACTCTCCCCGAGCCAAAGAGATTGCACTTAGGGATACAAATCCAAGTGGCAGGAACCCCAATGCTCTCGAGTCACAGCTGAACGCCTGCATCTGCACAGGATGTCTTGGCTGCATCACTCCTCCTCTGGTTTTGCCTGCAAATGCCATTGCCCTTTCTGCCTCAACTACAAGCACAATTGCTGGACAAAAAACGGCCAGTGTGCCGTATTCCAAAGGCAGTGTGGTCTGGAGAGGATGAATGAAGAAGAGCCTGCCCCACTTACAAACCATACCAAAGAAGTCGTTAAGTGTCACTTTCCACCTTTAAGGAACAACGGACAATTCAGACGGAAATCTTGAGCTTAATCACAAGGTGAGAAATAAGGAATCTTACAGATGAGTTGGGGTTTCAGAAACTTTATTTATTTGCCATCCATGTAGAGTACAATTGTACTCTACAATCCTAATCTAAACTGGTCATGAAGAAAATAGTCCTGAATGGATGGATTGGCACTGCCATCTTTTCTCCTCCTCCTTCCACTTCTTCACTGACTGGATCAGTGGCAGCAAGATGGACACAGGCTTGGCTGATGTTACAAATGGATGCTGCCCAAAGGAAAAAAAAAACAGCCAAGAACAATGAGCCATGGCTTTCCAAGCTCAGTGCTTCAAAGGCAGGGGTAATATTTTTAGAAGAAAAGGGGATTTACTCCGAGTAGGTCTAAGGTGTGTGTTGCAACAGTGGCACAGGTTGTCCTGAGAACTGGTAAGTGTCCCATCCCTGGAAACATTCCAGGTCAGGTGAGAAGGGGCTCTGAGCAACCTGATCTCTTTCAAGATATCCCTGCTCATTGCAGGCCACATGGATCAGATGGCCTTTACAGGTCCCTGCCAGCCCAGCCCAGGATTCCTCGCCATTTTCATTTGAAAAGCACCAAAAGTGGAGATGAGGAGGAAGGGAGCTCATCTGATGCCTTGGGCTCCAGTGGAGGAGGAGCCCATCCTCGGACACCGTTTGACCTGCAGTCCCTTTGCGTTTTACCTGCAGGAGCTCCTTGGCAGACCAGCGCTGTTCCTCGTTTTTCTGCAGGCAGCAGCTCAGGAAGTGACGCAGCAAAGCCGAGAATAGATTGGGCTGCTGCAGCTGTGGGGTCCCTCCTGTGGCTATCAGGAGTTCAGCCTGGAGAAGAAGGAAACACAAGACTCCACCTGCTTCTTTTGATGCCTTAGGTTTTAACTTTTCTCTTTTTCAAGTCCTGTACTGCCTAGTGTGTAGCTCTGAAGTTTCGTGTGGCCTATTAGCTACTGTTCTCTCGTGCTAGTTAGACATAACAAAGCCTCTCTAGGTTTGCTCTCCAAGGACACTTCGATTGTCCCAGGGCCCAAAATGTGTAAACTGAAAGCCTCTGAAGAGGGGCAAACTTGGGGTAATTACATCATTAACTGGGGTCATAATTGGAGAATTAACCCTGATACGGAAATGGACCAAACTTACAAAACTGTGAAGAACTCATGACCCAGGCTCCATCTTGGATGTAGCCTTTTGACTGCCCAGGGTGTATCTTTGAAGGCCGTTCAAATAAATACCTATTTTTATTCTCTTATTCTTGTCTAGTCTCTGTTTTTAGGTAGCCACTCCAGGCATCAGTTTCAAGTCTGTAAATGCTCTCCCAGAGCCCATTGTTTAAGCTCAACTCTGCAGTGGCAATTTCTGCCCTGGCAGAGAGGCAGAGATGACTTTCCTATACCAACAAAAAACCCAAACCCCAAAGCAGCTGCAGCTTTTCCAGCATCCAGCAGATCTTGCCTTGGCAGCTGATTTGATTGGCTGACCTAGTTAGGGGCAACTACACCAGCAAAAGCACATTTTGCTTCTCTGAAGATTCACACCAGCTTGACAGGCAGTTTGGAAGAGGGACCTTGTTCTAACTGTTTTCAAGTGTTATTACATAAAAGGGAGTTATTGCTCAGGTAAGGAAAGAAACATTTGGAACTCCGCATTCAACACAGACACGTTAAGATGCATGCAGAAACATATTGGGATGAAAATGCCTGTTTGGGCACACAGGAGCCACCTGCAGCTCTGTCTCGCAGCAGTCTGCAAGTTCCAGCTTCTCCGATGTGGCAAACGAATAACTTTTTGTGGTCAAATCAGAAGAAGGAGAAATGCCATCCCTATGGTAA
This sequence comes from Corvus hawaiiensis, assembly GCF_020740725.1. NCBI lineage: Eukaryota > Metazoa > Chordata > Aves > Passeriformes > Corvidae > Corvus > Corvus hawaiiensis. The sequence continues at coordinate 44,149,143 of NC_063255.1, forward strand.
CCCTCTGCTCTTCTGGATACTCAAGTCAATACATTAATGATGTGCCCATCCCAGAAAGTGCCAGGTAAAAAATGGGAGGTTTTGGCAGGCTCTCCATGTCACCAGGCTGCAGCTTGGTCACGTGGAGAACGTGGCTTGGGCTATGACAGAAATATGGTCACTAAGTGTTTCAGCAACACTGCACAAGAAGCAGAAGATACTCTGTGGCCTTTACACCCTCATGCCCAGGTTTTAGGCAAGTGACAAGAAACTGTACAGGGAGTGCAGTTCTTCTCTAGAAAACCACTGTTTTAGAGACTTTGTTGGTTTGGGTTTCTTTCCTTCTTTTCTGGAGATGTAACACCAGCTCTGAGATGTGTGTTTTGTGTTATTAGAGACATCTACACAGACAGACGAGCTGGAACAACTTAAAACCCAAAGGAAAGTGTTGCCTGAGAATGGAGAGTGTTTGCACTCAGGTAAGGCCTGAGTTCCCCCACTGATGCAAACAAAACTACAGCAGATGCTGATGTGCTGCAGGGCCATTTTTAGAAGGGGACCTTGGTGGAAGCAGTGCCAGCAGATGGCAATGGGATTTTGTCTGATGGAGGACAGAACACAGGATAGGTGAAAAAGACAGAGGGATCAGTGAGTATTTGCTCCTTACCGAGGTACGACTTTCATTCCAGTGAGGAACTTGTCGTTCCACCATTTCGATTCCCACAATTCCAAGAGACCATATGTCCACTTTGGGGCCATATGGTTGACCTGTCACAACCTCAGGCGCCATCCACCAAGACGTCCCAACCACTGAGCTCCTTAGATTCTGCTCAGGGGTGAGCTGAGCAGAGAGGCCAAAATCAGCTGAGGGGAACAAAAAAGTTCTGTACAATTAGGAAACCAAGCAAAAGAACTCCCCACTGTAAGTCTGCGAATGTGCTGTTGAATCTCCTGGAAATCCGTCCCTGCTCTGTTTCCTCAGGACTTTAGCCAAGGAAATATGGAAGTGTCTGCTTCCAAAAATCCCCACATTTTTTAATGCTGCCCCCAGAAGTGGCTTTTATTCCCTGGAACCTTTAGATTGTAGCTCCCTCCCTCTGGAAGGGACACACACAGACCCAAACCAGTGCCACTCTGGACTGCTTTTTCCTCGCCATACCTCTGTGCACGTTGCAACTGTGCCTTCAGCTCGCTGCAGGGGTCCCTGCACTGCCACCAGCACCACTTTGGGGGAACTGGCAGTCACTCAAAAGCAGCCCCAAACCCCACATCCCTGGAACGCTGTGCCTGGCCAAGAATATACCAACCCAGCTTGACAGAGCCGTCAGTTCTGAGAAGGATGTTGCAGCTCTTCACATCTCGATGGATGACATGGTTTGAGTGAAGAAAATCCAGTCCTTGCAGGCACTGAGAGAGAAAACAGAGACAGGAGGATAAAAATTAGTGGTGTGATTTGAGCACACAAGAAAGGAAACAGCTCTAAAATATTCCCTTTCCAGGGGAATGGAGTGTAATGGCAGAACACAGTGCCATTGAGAGGAAGAGCTTGCTGCTCCAACACTACCTTTCTAAGGGAAGGCACGTCAGCTTTTGAGAGAGCCAACGGGAATTGCTGTTCTAGACTGTCCTCTGCAAACCAGCCAGAATGACTGCTGCTGCAGTGGATGTGCTTTCTTCATCCAGAGGACAAACAAGGGTTTGCCAAGAAAGAAAGAGTCCCTCCCTTTGCTGTGAAGTGGGTCACTTTTGGGTGGGAGGCTGCATGGCAAAGGTTTTATTGCTGGCCTCAGTACAGACTTGGAAGTATCACATGAGTCACCTTTCAGAAGCAAACAGCATTTTGGGTGCACTATTACCCTTTTCAGCTGAGGACTCTGAGAAATGAGTCTCTTTTAGCATTAGTTTCAAATTCTGCCACCAGCACCTTTGCTTTTACAGGCAAGGAATGCAGTGCAGACAGGCTCCAGGCAAACATTCAGAGAGGCAAGGTGGAGAACAGCAAATACAAATACAAGAGACAGAGTGAGAATGCAACAGCAGGAGATAAGAGTACAAGAACAGAGCACAGTGAGTGCAGGCACACTGCCACGCAGTTCACCTGCTTCCCCATAGCATAGCAGCCACACAGAAGCAAAGTTTGGCACATGGAACCACTCCAGTTCTCAGCCCCTGTTTCCCAGACAATCCTGCCCAAGCCCTCGGAAGCACAGGTGGGATTCCTGACCTCCCGACTGATGGCTGCCATCTCATATTCAGATATGTACATCTCATTGATGGCATCACTCAGAGTGCCTCCATCCATGTACTCCATCACCAGCCAGAGTTCATCATCCACAAGGTAGCTGAAAGAAGGAAATGAGGCCATGGAGATGAACGTGCATGGCTAGGCTACTGTTTGGAAAAGACAACGATTGATTCTTGTTTCCAGGTCCCTTTGAAACGAGGACAGACTCAAAGGAATAGACGTTCCCTCTAGGCTGTGCAGTGATTGCAGTCTGTGCTGTGTCAAGGAGAAAGGCACAGCTGTGAAAAAGGAGATGTCTTAGATGGCCAGCAAGTGAAAAACGCAGTTTACTAACAGCCCAGATAAAAAGCTGTCACACATGGTGTTTATGGAAAAAAAGCACCTAGTCTTCCTGGCATGCACAGCAATGGAAAAGAGGGGCTGCAGTCCAAGGGAAATCCTCTCTCGGGTGGTTCATCAGCATTTAAGACTTGAGAAAAACCAAGCCCCAAGACAACGTGGTGGCAGTGAACTTCGAGGGTATTGACTTAGTAAGATAGCGCTGGTCAAGGCTTTTGAAGAATTTTCAAACTATGTGTGCCAGGGAAGACTAATGCAGACAAAATGCACTCTCTTCCCATCCACTGGAGATGAGTAGAGAAATAATGATTGATCAATAATTAATGGCTCTATTTTCTGCCACAGACCAAAGTGGGTTTTTGACCTCTCATGCTTGCAGTAGGTAAACAAACATTCATGGGATAAGACCACGATCACTCACCTGTCTAAATAGTTGACCAGGTTGGGATTCCTATTCATCTTCATGACCATGAGTTCATTGACAGTTACTTCCTTTCTCCTCAGTCCTTGGAGATTAATTTTCTTTATGGCCACCTAAAATGACAATGACAATCAGTACCTTGAGAAGGTGGTGGCACGAGACCACAACGCACATGGAGCGAGTGATTTTGGGATGACACAGCCAAGCTGTGCCAAAGTGCCTTGTGATTAGACACTGGAGTAATTAGGAACTGACATTCCAACAGCCCATGTCTCTGCTCCGTTGAGGCCAGAAACAGGACACATGGCCACTGACGTTTTGCCTTGTCCACTTGGTAACAACGGTGTCTCAACTATCACCCACAAAGCTCTGCCCACACTCTCTGCTGAGTGCAGAGAAGTAATCCAAGTCTTGCTACTCTATGGATACAGATCCTGGGCTATAAGCAGGGCTTAGGGCTTTTAGGGACGCCTTGCAGATCCCTCCCTACGTGCAGTTCCCAAGTGCAGCACTGCAGGTTGCTAAGGAACTACCAGGAAGATTCAGACGTATTTGCTGGCAGCCAGAAATGAGAATCCAGGACTCTGAAGCTGTAGCCACAAAAAAGCAGTGAGATGCTCTAAGGCACCACCTTTGTTTTAGCCACTGAGAGCGAGTGAGCACTTCCTTCTCCAAAAGGAACCACTGCTCTCCTTGCCTTCCTTCTGGCAGCTGAGAAGGACAAAGACTGTCCCAAATGTATTTTGCAGGCTGGCAACAGTCTGTGCTTCTTGTGCCTTTGCAGCACAGCTCTCCCGGTGACCCAAAGCTCCAGCCACAACTCACACCAGAGCAGGAAAGCCCTCAAGAGCTGCAGAATCTGCAGGGACTGTTGACATTTACCTCTCCTCCTGTGGCATTGTCGAGTGCTCTACAAACTTCTCCGAAACCCCTAGAAATAAAACAGCAGCAAAGAAAGGAGAAGCTGTTTAGATCTTGGAGTGAAAGCCAGCCCAGACAGGAGATCTCTGCTCTAAGTGCCTAAAACCTGCAGGAGGCATGAGGGGTCTGCCAGAGGGCACATGATGCATTTTCCTCTCAAGTGCATGGGCACTGGGCCTGTTCCTGAAGCTTTGGGCTTTAGTGCCTCAGCTCAAAAAGAGAGCTTATTCTTTCATCTTGAGTTTCAGTTTCTAAACTGTGTGGTTCTAATCCTGACCACCGAGTATTTCCTTCAGCAAACTCTTGGAAAGAACTGTTCCTGAGAGCTGTTATCTGACAGCTACCGGGGGGTAGGCTGCTCTTTCAGGCAAGCAAGATTCTCTTTCGTTAGTGTGGCCGTATGATTTTGAGACATACAAAAATGCTAAGGAAATTAACACACAGCTGTCCCACACTTGAGAGGCAGGAGATCTTCCAGCTCCTGTTCCTTGCTGCAGGCAAGACTGTGGCAGCATGGAGATGTCTTTGACAATGCCTTCTGACCACACGTACAAATTCTGCCCAGCACTGAGAGATGGGCCAATCTAACCCCAGTGTCTCAACGTGTTTGCAGCTTGCCTGACTTCACACTTGGTAGATGTTCCACCAGCAGAACACCCGGCCCATGGTTTTGTAGAAGAAACTGTGGTTGGACTCACCCACTGCCGATATTTTCCAGTTCAGTGTATTTCGTCACCGGATTTTCCATGCTCACCATTTTGCCTGGGGGAAACAAAGTGCAAGATGCTCACTTTAAAGCAGAGATGCCACCTTCCAGGAGATACAAAAGGCAGCCCCACTGTCTGGGGCTCTGAGCCTTTTGTGGTCATCTGGGTAACAACAACAACAGCGACAAGAACCACAACAGCAACAGCAACAAGCCAGGCAGCTCTGCAGCACAGATGGCCAGCACTGAGACTGATTTTCTACAGTCCTCTGAAGAGATCTCTTGAGAGGAAACAAAGCCCAGAGAGATGCATTCCCAGGAGAGGAGGGCATCTTCTCCACCTTTCGCAGTTTGCCAGAAGAATGCCTTTCTCTTTGTAAACCAGAGCAGCTCACGTTGTGACCAATACCAACGGGGCTTTCAGCATCAGGATGCTCAGCCTTTATGGGCAGGCTGAGTTCAAAGATGCCCGTGCCCCATGTGAAGAACCACACTGCTTGTCTTCACCCTGACTGCGTGGATCAGTCGCTCGCATCGGACTCGCTCTCTCAGCTCCGCACACGTCCCCGTCTTCCCAGCTCGGCACAGCGGCCATGGGCAGCAAGGACAGCAGTGCTCCTCAGGCGCTGGCGTGGCACGGACAGCTGCCCAGAGGAGATGCTGAGCCTCTCGTGAGTCCAGGCCGTGCGATGCAGAAGCCGGCCCAGACGAGGGGCTGCTGCCTCCCGGCAGTTCCGCGCTGCAGCGGCCGGGCAGCAGCAGGACTCTCTCAGCTAAGGAAGGCTCCAGCCTCTGCAGTCGCACCGGCCGTCAGGGGCAGAGCAGGTACCACAGCAAGGCTGGGAAGGGCCAAGGATGAGCACTGACAAGCACTGGCAAGAAGCCACAGCCAGGCCGAGCCCCGTTACAAGCTCTTGCCCCCTTTCAGGACGCAAGAGGATTGGCTTTGAGATCAGACACAGCGAGGTGCACATCAATGCCCTTTTTGTCCCAACAGGTGATGGTAGACACAGAGTCAACTGGGCTCTGTTCTCAGCCCCACCAGGTCTTACCTGAGAGCCCAGCACTGGCAGCTGTTATGGGCAGGAAGCACATTAAATGGGTTGTGCTGCAGAATCACAAAGGGCTTCATGTGTTTTCCTAGAGAGTGAGCTGTGCAGGGGTTGGCCCAACGGGTCACTCTAACAGTCACAGGAGTGATTGGGAATCAGGAATGAAAAAGTGCCACGGATCTGAGGGATAGACAGTGGATGGGCTGGTGGCTCACTCCTGAGAGCAGTGCAGTTTTACCTGACCACACCACATCGATGTGTCTCTTGGACACATCCTTATAAGCATAAAACTAGGATATTAAATAGGGATTGTTATAAAAGTATCTGCTTTTTCTCTGGGGGCATGTGGAAAACACCTCTTGCTCTCAATTTGTGCTGTCACTTGATGTTTTTTCAAAGAAGTGGTCATTGGCAAAAATTTGCATTGTCATAAAAACCAACTGTAGATGTAGTAGTGGTAATAATAACAATCATAAAAATTACACCAATAAGACACATGAGGCAGAAGAGCTCCTTCAGGATGGAGAAAAACCAACTTCACCAAAAAAAAAAAAAGCCCAAACCAAACAATAAAAACAAAACAAAAAAAAACCCCATCAACCAAAATCCTTACAAACCCACCAAAAGACAAAACCCCAAAACCAAACAATTTCTGTGACGATCTTTTGCTCTGATGAATGCTGAGAAATCAGGAGTCTTTAGGAATTAGGAGAATTTAGGAAGCCAAATATTCTGTTCAGTTTGGCCACTAGCACAGAGGACTTGCCTAGATCATTTGCTAAGTCACAGCCTTCTACTGATCCAGGAACAGTCCCTGCTTCTGCCTTCAGCAGAGAGGGAAGCTCAGGCAAACCCAAGCCAGTCTGAGCTGTGCTCAGAGGCAGCAGGAACACCCAGAGCACTCCCTCGCTGCCTCGAAGCACAGCACTTCCTGCGAGGAGTCCTAAATGTCCCTGTGACACCAAACTGCGGAGGAACATTTGGCACAGCTATGCTGACACAGGCCCACAATACACTGTCCCTCACACAAGAAATACACAAGACATACTCAGTAGCTCCAGGAAGTAATCTTCCATCTCCTGTTGATGGGAAGAAGCTGTGTCAGTGTTGGAGCTGAGCAAACTTCCCTGGCTCCACTTCTCAGGCTGGGCTGCAAAGGCTCCTTTAGACAATGCTGCTGCTGCTGGAGCAGGTTCCATGAGAGAGCCTGTGGAGATCTGAGACAAGAAATGAGTTTGTGTCAGAAAGTGTGGCTGGCAGAGATTGCCCTGGGATCACATTGCAAATGCAGGCCCATAGGAAGCTGCTTTCAGCCACATGCAGGGCTCTTAAAATGGATTTTTTTGGATGTCCACTTCTCAAACCGGATGGGTCAAAACCAAAGGCTGATTTTACTTGAGTTCATGGCCAGATTCATGTTCCATTTTCATGGATTTTCTGAAGGACGACTGCCGCAATGACTATTCCACTTCCTCCCAAGCACTCTTTTCCCCCTCCAAGGGCTATGGACACACTTGAACTTCCTTGTTCTAATGTTCTACCTGCTCCCATTGAGTCCCCCTTTCTTCCACCATCTTCAGGACGGGCTCAAGCTGCAGCAGGGACAGTTCCTGTGCCCCACGCCAGCCTTGGGGCTCTTTGTGGCCAATCACTTGCTGGAAGTCTTTGCAGGCTGCCAGGTGAGATGTCCACACTTCCACCTCAAGTCAAACACAACAAAGCAGTCAGACGCTACAGCTTATCCCTGTCAGCCGTGGGTCACAGACTGTGAGGAAAGGGAAAGAACAGGTTCACAAGGGATACAGACAGCTTGTTTCAAGATCCATCAGAGTCACCAAGTTGACCTGCAAAAACACCTCAAGAAACAAGGAGAGCAGGAACAGGCCAGCAGGAATCCATTTGGATGACTGCTGGCCAACAGGCCAATGGACTAGTCGCACTGTCCAGGGCAGCAGCTGAGATTCAGCAGCCCAGGACGTGTCCTTCAGAGTGGCTGTGATAGAGACCACAGCAGGATGGCACTCAGAGACATCACCCAGCCCGCCTGCTGCTCTGCAGAGGAAAGGTAGGAAGGGCAGAAACCACCAGTTTGGTGACTGCAGCGGCTATCTCTGTTTCACTCACTCGCTTTTCTAGAGCCTCTTGCTTTTGGAGTAGAAGATTAATTTCCTCTTGGATGATTTTCATTCCTTCATCCAGCCTCTTCTCCCTTGCCTTGATCCTAGCCTCAGTTTCCTGCAGCTCTGCCTGCAGCTGTTTGTCGATGTTCTGCAAAGAAGAAGAGAGAGGATGTTTCATGAGTGGAGTGGCTTCAGCTCTTACACTCACCTGGTCTTGTAGATCGCTCCTGTGCTGATGGAGATTCTTCTCCTCTTGGATGCTTCTGATGTCTTCCTTGTTCCTCCTCTTTGCTGCTTTGATGTCACTCTGGGCTTTGGGCAGCTCTGCTTGTGGCTCTGCCTTGATGTTCTGTACACACAAATGCAGAGCAAGTGACTGGGAGCTGCCATCAGGCTCAGCTTTTTCCTCTTTCGGCCTCAAAATCACATTCATTCAGCCACTCCCTTCTGCTTCCCTACCCAGCTCTGCTTCCATTGGAACCCTCCTGTCCTGGGGCTGGTCTCTGCAGATGACAAGGCTCTGTGCTTTCAGTGCCTGTGGGACTCCTGGCCTCCCAAGAGCTCCGTTTTATGTCCCTGTTCCTGCCCTTCACTCTGTCACCTGGCTAGTCAGGCTCACCTGGCCATTCTCTTGTGGCTCTTCCACCTGCTGCCTGAGCTGCTCCAGCTGCTCTTGGGCTGGGAACAGCTCTCCCCGAGTCTGGCAAGGCATCTCTGGTAGAGCAATCTGCTCATGCTCTTTCTCTAGAAGGAGCTGCACAGAAAGCAAGAGAAGATGGGTTTCAACTTCCCATAAAACATTTGTGGGGCAGGACTCAGAGACTAATGGGCTCACACATTCCCAAAGCAATGTGCTGCTGCTCTCCTGGGTCCTTCTCTGCCCATGGGGAGGCACAGATTCCAAAGTGACACTGGCAGTACAGTCAGGGTCCATCTGGGACTGAAGCTCCAACAGCATCTTAGGCATCTGACAGGGAATGTGGGGCATTTCTCAAGGCTCTGCTGAGGACCTTGCTCCTCTTCTGCCGTGTCCTGTTTGTCTTTCAGAAGTGACTGACACCCAGCCCTGTCCCAAAGCCCCACCCTGGCTCTGCAGGTGGCTTCCTGTGTGAGCTTGCTCCTTGTGAGAGACACTTCTGGAGTTCATGTTCTCTTCAGGCCTGCACTGCCATTCCTGCCTTTCTGACATCTACACTCTTGTTACAAATCCTGGATTATTCAGGAGATGAGGATGCGCACAAAGACCCTCTGATGGAGGTCAGAGGGCCTCTATGGCCACCTCAGTATATGGAGGAGGACCAAGGTGTTTATTGTCCTCCCTCTTTTGTCAACTGAGAATTCTGACCGGCAGTAACAGAGACCCTCATAAGGCCCCATTAACAAATTAACTTAGACACCCTACAGGATGCCAGTGAAGGAAACCGTGTGTCCTGTAATGCATGTTTGACCAGACTCACCAAACCCCACCTAGAGGATGGGATTGTTCCACACCCATAGGACAGACCAAACTTTAAAGGATAAACAGGGGGAGGAGAACACCTCTGAGGGAAAAAAACAACCATCTCTGGAGGGGGAAACATCTCTGCCTGCTCGGGATTGATCGATGGAACATGCCTCTCCTCCTCTCCTGAAAGGATGTCTTTAGGTGAGCTTTGCACCTCCAATTGCCTTGGAGCAGAGCCAGGAAGTTTCAGATAGATAGATAGATAGATAGATAGATCTATCTCACTGTTATCATCTCTCTTTTCCTATGCTTTCTGTCACTACACACATCAACACTCAGTAGCCAGTGCCCTGATAAGCGGCAATCCTGAACTTGTTCTCCTGTTGCTTCAATAAACCACACTCTTGGAGAACCTGGAGCAGGAATATCCTTAAGGAATGCAATCAGACCCAGGGCACTGCACTGGGAACTGCACTCCTTGTGCATCTGTACTGGGGCAAGTTCTTCTCTTGGACTCAACCAGACTGATGATGTTAAAGTGGCTGCACTTCAGAAATGAAGCTGAGCCCCTCCCAGTCCCTCTGATCTCTGAGGACCAGATGGAATGCAAGGGTGTTGATTTCCTGCTGAATTCTCATACCTGGAATACAACACATTCTGATCCCCTGGGCTGCGAAAAGGCACGGGCGCTGTTAACCTGAAAGTGATGTGCAAGGCCCTACTGGCTGGCCGGCCACCAGAACAGCTCCTTGTGCACAACCATCCCTGCCCAGAGTACGTGTCCTCAGGGAAAAATACTGCAACTTCCAGAACCACCACCTTGCAAACTAAAATTCTAGCAGAATCTCGTCCAGTGCTAGAAAAGGGCATGAAGGTTGAGCAAAAGCACGTTTGCTTGCCGAGAAAGAAAATACAGGGCTTCTACTCGTAGGAAATCAAAAAAGCAAGAAACAAAAAGATGAAAGTTTCACCTATTCAGAGCTACAGCTTTGCCAACACTCTCGGCTCCAGTGCAGTTTTCAAGTGGAGTTTGAAAAACAGACTTCACAACAGAAAGTAGCTACAGAAACATGGCAGCCTCTGGCTTCTGCCACGGAACAAGGGTTCCCAACTGCGCACTTTGTTTCTTTTGCCACACGGGAGAAGAGTGGCCCCACACAGCTCCGTGGACAACACAACCATCTCTTTGCACCTTATCAAAAGCAAAAACACAGGCGCACTCAGAGCCCCTGTCAGCTCTGCTCCTGACTGCTCTGCCTGAAGAGGCGAAAGAACAACCTGGCAACAAAGGCACCAAAGCCCCTGACTACATCAAGCAGCAGCTCCCCGTCCCCAGTGTGTCTCTGAACTACTCCCAGGTAGGCCCACCCAAGAAGCTCATGTGGACAAACCACCCCAAAGAACTTGTGTGCTCACATCAACAGCTTCTGTGCCAGCAGCTACTTGGCCAGCCTGCGGAGTGGGACACGTCTCTCCAGGCCACCGTGTCCCCTACGTGTGTGGCAAGGCTGAGAGCGGTGTCCTTTGAGCGCTCCCTCCTCTGGGGACAGGGGAGCCTTCATGATTCACGTTTGCCCCTCTTGGAATCCCAGCAAGCTGCGGCCTAAACATGACAGCTCAAAGGCCATGTTCCAGCTCTCACTGGCTGGCGGGAATCGCTAGGTCCTGGCAGCACTCCAGCACTCAGCATCCTTGGCCACCACCAGCAAGTGCTGGCCGCTCAGAAACTTGCAGCTCTCATTTCCTCTAAAGACAGCCCCAACCACAACTGGCACTTACTGGCTCAGGACGTTCAGGTTCGCGTCTGACCACAGCTGGAGAAGTCGGGACATTTTGCACCCATTTGGCCTCTCCTCCAGGAGCAGAGGGAGCCAGAGGAGAGCCTGCGGTTGCTTCTGTGCTCTGTGGAGAGGCAGCAGCGTGAGGGACAGGCAGTTACCTGTCATTTCTAACCTTATCTCTATTCAGCTCTACAACCAGCTCTACCCTAAGGAGAAATCATAACCTTGGATAGCAATGGGATTCCAAGTGCCTCCAACTAAAGTAAAATGGCCTAATTCAACACTACTGCATATTGCTCTGAATTAGATATCGCACCCTGCCTACTCTCAGCAAGCAACGTTCTCTCTGCAAAGCTGGGCTTTTAGTTCTTCAACAGCTCTCAAATGCAAAAGCAGCTATTACACAGCGATGCCTTTGCTATTGCTGCTGCACACATGGAAACCTAAAACTGCATCGCAATCTCTCCCAGCGCTGGAAAAGGGCAGCAAAGGTTGAGCAAAAGCACCTTTGCTTGCTGGAGAAAGAGAAAATAAACAGGGCTTCTCCTCCTAGCAAACTACAAACCAACAGACCAAAAGACTAAAGTCTCACCTGCTGCAGTGCCTAAAGCCCTTGCGTGCAGGGAGGGGATGCTTGGCAGGGGATGCAACGGCACTTGTGGCGAGCACTGTCATGTAGGCATTTAGGGAAGTCTGCTTGAAGGTCCCTCAGGAGCCTCCCTTTCTCCAGCCTAAAGCTGCCTCAGCACCTCCTCATGGCACTTGGGCTCCACACCCTTCCCCAGCTCCCTTGCCCTTCTCTGCACACGCTGCAGCCTCTCAACGTCTTGCTTCTTCACAGGGGCCCACAACTGGACCCAGCACTGGACCCAGCACTCGAGCTGCGGCCTCACCCGTGCCCAGCACAGGGGGACGGTCACTGCCCTGCTCCCCCTGCCCCACTATTGCTGACACAGGCCAGCATGCCCTTGGCCTTCCTGGCCACCTGGGCACACGCTGCCTCATGTTCAGCTACTGTGCACCGGCACCCCAGGCTCCTTTTCTGCCACGCAGCTCCCCAGGCACAAAGTTGCACAGTTGACTTCAAATACAGCAGCCAGAACTTCAAGATCTCCTTCCTATTCTTAACCCTACGAGACAGCACTCAAGGACCTGCAGCTTTGCCCCCACTCTAGGCTCCAATGCAGTTTTCAAATGGAGTTGGAGAAACAGACTTCACAACAGAAAGTTGCTGCAGAAACATGGCAGCCTCTGGCTTCTGCCACGGAACAAGGGTTCCCAACTGCGCACTTTGTTTCTTTTGCCACACGGGAGAAGAGTGGCCCCACACAGCTCCGTGGACAACACAACCATCTCTTTGCACCTTATCAAAAGCAAAAACACAGGCGCACTCAGAGCCCCTGTCAGCTCTGCTCCTGACTGCTCTGCCTGAAGAGGCGAAAGAACAACCTGGCAACAAAGGCACCAAAGTCCCTGACTACATCAAGCAGCAGCTCCCCGTCCCCAGTGTGTCTCTGAACTACTCCCAGGTAGGCCCACCCAAGAAGCTCATGTGGACAAACCACCCCAAAGAACTTGTGTGCTCACATCAACAGCTTTTGTGCCAGCAGCTACTTGGCCAGCCTGCGGAGTGGGACACGTCTCTCCAGGCCACCGTGTCCCCTACGTGTGTGGCAAGGCTGAGAGCGGTGTCCTTTGAGCGCTCCCTCCTCTGGGGATAGGGGAGCCTTCATGATTCACGTTTGCCCCTCTTGGAATCCCAGCAAGCTGCGGCCTAAACATGACAGCTCAAAGGCCATGTTCCAGCTCTCACTGGCTGGCGGGAATCGCTAGGTCCTGGCAGCACTCCAGCACTCAGCATCCTCGGCCACCACCAGCAAGTGCTGGCCGCTCAGAAACTTGCAGCTCTCATTTCCTCTAAAGACAGCCCCAACCACAACTGGCACTTACTGGCTCAGGACGTTCAGGTTCGCGTCTGACCACAGCTGGAGAAGTCGGGACATTTTGCACCCATTTGGCCTCTCCTCCAGGAGCAGAGGGAGCCAGAGGAGAGCCTGCGGTTGCTTCTGTGCTCTGTGGAGAGGCAGCAGCGTGAGGGACAGGCAGTTACCTGTCATTTCTAACCTTATCTCTATTCAGCTCTACAACCAGCTCTACCCTAAGGAGAAATCATAACCTTGGATAGCAATGGGATTCCAAGTGCCTCCAACTAAAGTAAAATGGCCTAATTCAACACTACTGCATATTGCTCTGAATTAGATATCGCACCCTGCCTACTCTCAGCAAGCAACGTTCTCTCTGCAAAGCTGGGCTTTTAGTTCTTCAACAGCTCTCAAATGCAAAAGCAGCTATTACACAGCGATGCCTTTGCTATTGCTGCTGCACACATGGAAACCTAAAACTGCATCGCAATCTCTCCCAGCGCTGGAAAAGGGCAGCAAAGGTTGAGCAAAAGCACCTTTGCTTGCTGGAGAAAGAGAAAATAAACAGGGCTTCTCCTCCTAGCAAACTACAAACCAACAGACCAAAAGACTAAAGTCTCACCTGCTGCAGTGCCTAAAGCCCTTGCGTGCAGGGAGGGGATGCTTGGCAGGGGATGCAACGGCACTTGTGGCGAGCACTGTCATGTAGGCATTTAGGGAAGTCTGCTTGAAGGTCCCTCAGGAGCCTCCCTTTCTCCAGCCTAAAGCTGCCTCAGCACCTCCTCATGGCACTTGGGCTCCACACCCTTCCCCAGCTCCCTTGCCCTTCTCTGCACACGCTGCAGCCTCTCAACGTCTTGCTTCTTCACAGGGGCCCACAACTGGACCCAGCACTGGACCCAGCACTCGAGCTGCGGCCTCACCCGTGCCCAGCACAGGGGGACGGTCACTGCCCTGCTCCCCCTGCCCCACTATTGCTGACACAGGCCAGCATGCCCTTGGCCTTCCTGGCCACCTGGGCACACGCTGCCTCACGTTCAGCTACTGTGCACCGGCACCCCAGGCTCCTTTTCTGCCACGCAGCTCCCCAGGCACAAAGTTGCACAGCTGACTTCAAATACAGCAGCCAGAACTTCAAGATCTCCTTCCTATTCTTAACCCTACGAGACAGCACTCAAGGACCTGCAGCTTTGCCCCCACTCTAGGCTCCAATGCAGTTTTCAAATGGAGTTGGAGAAACAGACTTCACAACAGAAAGTAGCTGCAGAAACATGGCAGCCTCTGGCTTCTGCCACGGAACAAGGGTTCCCAACTGCGCACTTTGTTTCTTTTGCCACACGGGAGAAGAGTGGCCCCACACAGCTCCGTGGACAACACAACCATCTCTTTGCACCTTATCAAAAGCAAAAACACAGGCGCACTCAGAGCCCTTGTCAGCTCTGCTCCTGACTGCTCTGCCTGAAGAGGCGAAAGAACAACCTGGCAACAAAGGCACCAAAGTCCCTGACTACATCAAGCAGCAGCTCCCCGTCCCCAGTGTGTCTCTGAACTACTCCCAGGTAGGCCCACCCAAGAAGCTCATGTGGACAAACCACCCCAAAGAACTTGTGTGCTCACATCAACAGCTTTTGTGCCAGCAGCTACTTGGCCAGCCTGCGGAGTGGGACACGTCTCTCCAGGCCACCGTGTCCCCTACGTGTGTGGCAAGGCTGAGAGCGGTGTCCTTTGAGCGCTCCCTCCTCTGGGGACAGGGGAGCCTTCATGATTCACGTTTGTCCCTCTTGGAATCCCAGCAAGCTGCGGCCTAAACATGACAGCTCAAAGGCCATGTTCCAGCTCTCACTGGCTGGCGGGAATCGCTAGGTCCTGGCAGCACTCCAGCACTCAGCATCCTCGGCCACCACCAGCAAGTGCTGGCCGCTCAGAAACTTGCAGCTCTCATTTCCTCTAAAGACAGCCCCAACCACAACTGGCACTTACTGGCTCAGGACGTTCAGGTTCGCGTCTGACCACAGCTGGAGAAGTCGGGACATTTTGCACCCATTTGGCCTCTCCTCCAGGAGCAGAGGGAGCCAGAGGAGAGCCTGCGGTTGCTTCTGTGCTCTGTGGAGAGGCAGCAGCGTGAGGGACAGGCAGTTACCTGTCATTTCTAACCTTATCTCTATTCAGCTCTACAACCAGCTCTACCCTAAGGAGAAATCATAACCTTGGATAGCAATGGGATTCCAAGTGCCTCCAACTAAAGTAAAATGGCCTAATTCAACACTACTGCATATTGCTCTGAATTAGATATCGCACCCTGCCTACTCTCAGCAAGCAACGTTCTCTCTGCAAAGCTGGGCTTTTAGTTCTTCAACAGCTCTCAAATGCAAAAGCAGCTATTACACAGCGATGCCTTTGCTATTGCTGCTGCACACATGGAAACCTAAAACTGCATCGCAATCTCTCCCAGCGCTGGAAAAGGGCAGCAAAGGTTGAGCAAAAGCACCTTTGCTTGCTGGAGAAAGAGAAAATAAACAGGGCTTCTCCTCCTAGCAAACTACAAACCAACAGACCAAAAGACTAAAGTCTCACCTGCTGCAGTGCCTAAAGCCCTTGCGTGCAGGGAGGGGATGCTTGGCAGGGGATGCAACGGCACTTGTGGCGAGCACTGTCATGTAGGCATTTAGGGAAGTCTGCTTGAAGGTCCCTCAGGAGCCTCCCTTTCTCCAGCCTAAAGCTGCCTCAGCACCTCCTCATGGCACTTGGGCTCCACACCCTTCCCCAGCTCCCTTGCCCTTCTCTGCACACGCTGCAGCCTCTCAACGTCTTGCTTCTTCACAGGGGCCCACAACTGGACCCAGCACTGGACCCAGCACTCGAGCTGCGGCCTCACTCGTGCCCAGCACAGGGGGACGGTCACTGCCCTGCTCCCCCTGCCCCACTATTGCTGACACAGGCCAGCATGTCCTTGGCCTTCCTGGCCACCTGGGCACACGCTGCCTCACGTTCAGCTACTGTGCACCGGCACCCCTGGCTCCTTTTCTGCCACGCAGCTCCCCAGGCACAAAGTTGCACAGTTGACTTCAAATACAGCAGCCAGAACTTCAAGATCTCCTTCCTGTTCTTAACCCTACGAGACAGCACTCAAGGACCTGCAGCTTTGCCCCCACTCTAGGCTCCAATGCAGTTTTCAAATGGAGTTGGAGAAACAGACTTCACAACAGAAAGTAGCTGCAGAAACATGGCAGCCTCTGGCTTCTGCCACGGAACGAGGGTTCCCAACTGCGCGCTTTGTTTCTTTTGCCACACGGGAGAAGAGTGGCCCCACACAGCTCCGTGGACAACACAACCATCTCTTTGCACCTTATCAAAAGCAAAAACACAGGCGCACTCAGAGCCCTTGTCAGCTCTGCTCCTGACTGCTCTGCCTGAAGAGGCAAAAGAACAACCTGGCAACAAAGGCACCAAAGCCCCTGACTACATCAAGCAGCAGCTCCCCGTCCCCAGTGTGTCTCTGAACTACTCCCAGGTAGGCCCACCCAAGAAGCTCATGTGGACAAACCACCCCAAAGAACTTGTGTGCTCACATCAACAGCTTCTGTGCCAGCAGCTACTTGGCCAGCCTGCGGAGTGGGACACGTCTCTCCAGGCCACCGTGTCCCCTACGTGTGTGGCAAGGCTGAGAGCGGTGTCCTTTGAGCGCTCCCTCCTCTGGGGATAGGGGAGCCTTCATGATTCACGTTTGCCCCTCTTGGAATCCCAGCAAGCTGCGGCCTAAACATGACAGCTCAAAGGCCATGTTCCAGCTCTCACTGGCTGGCGGGAATCGCTAGGTCCTGGCAGCACTCCAGCACTCAGCATCCTTGGCCACCACCAGCAAGTGCTGGCCGCTCAGAAACTTGCAGCTCTCATTTCCTCTAAAGACAGCCCCAACCACAACTGGCACTTACTGGCTCAGGACGTTCAGGTTCGCGTCTGACCACAGCTGGAGAAGTCGGGACATTTTGCACCCATTTGGCCTCTCCTCCAGGAGCAGAGGGAGCCAGAGGAGAGCCTGCGGTTGCTTCTGTGCTCTGTGGAGAGGCAGCAGCGTGAGGGACAGGCAGTTACCTGTCATTTCTAACCTTATCTCTATTCAGCTCTACAACCAGCTCTACCCTAAGGAGAAATCATAACCTTGGATAGCAATGGGATTCCAAGTGCCTCCAACTAAAGTAAAATGGCCTAATTCAACACTACTGCATATTGCTCTGAATTAGATATCGCACCCTGCCTACTCTCAGCAAGCAACGTTCTCTCTGCAAAGCTGGGCTTTTAGTTCTTCAACAGCTCTCAAATGCAAAAGCAGCTATTACACAGCGATGCCTTTGCTATTGCTGCTGCACACATGGAAACCTAAAACTGCATCGCAATCTCTCCCAGCGCTGGAAAAGGGCAGCAAAGGTTGAGCAAAAGCACCTTTGCTTGCTGGAGAAAGAGAAAATAAACAGGGCTTCTCCTCCTAGCAAACTACAAACCAACAGACCAAAAGACTAAAGTCTCACCTGCTGCAGTGCCTAAAGCCCTTGCGTGCAGGGAGGGGATGCTTGGCAGGGGATGCAACGGCACTTGTGGCGAGCACTGTCATGTAGGCATTTAGGGAAGTCTGCTTGAAGGTCCCTCAGGAGCCTCCCTTTCTCCAGCCTAAAGCTGCCTCAGCACCTCCTCATGGCACTTGAGCTCCACACCCTTCCCCAGCTCCCTTGCCCTTCTCTGCACACGCTGCAGCCTCCCAACGTCTTGCTTCTTCACAGGGGCCCACAACTGGACCCAGCACTGGACCCAGCACTCGAGCTGCGGCCTCACCCGTGCCCAGCACAGGGGGACGGTCACTGCTCTGCTCCCCCTGCCCCACTATTGCTGACACAGGCCAGCATGTCCTTGGCCTTCCTGGCCACCTGGGCACACGCTGCCTCACGTTCAGCTACTGTGCACCGGCACCCCAGGCTCCTTTTCTGCCACGCAGCTCCCCAGGCACAAAGTTGCACAGCTGACTTCAAATACAGCAGCCAGAACTTCAAGATCTCCTTCCTATTCTTAACCCTACAAGACAGCACTCAAGGACCTGCAGCTTTGCCCCCACTCTAGGCTCCAAAGCAGTTTTCAAATGGAGTTGGAGAAACAGACTTCACAACAGAAAGTAGCTGCAGAAACATGGCAGCCTCTGGCTTCTGCCACGGAACAAGGGTTCCCAACTGCGCACTTTGTTTCTTTTGCCACACGGGAGAAGAGTGGCCCCACACAGCTCCGTGGACAACACAACCATCTCTTTGCACCTTATCAAAAGCAAAAACACAGGCGCACTCAGAGCCCCTGTCAGCTCTGCTCCTGACTGCTCTGCCTGAAGAGGCGAAAGAACAACCTGGCAACAAAGGCACCAAAGTCCCTGACTACATCAAGCAGCAGCTCTCCGTCCCCAGTGTGTCTCTGAACTACTCCCAGGTAGGCCCACCCAAGAAGCTCATGTGGACAAACCACCCCAAAGAACTTGTGTGCTCACATCAACAGCTTTTGTGCCAGCAGCTACTTGGCCAGCCTGCGGAGTGGGACACGTCTCTCCAGGCCACCGTGTCCCCTACGTGTGTGGCAAGGCTGAGAGCGGTGTCCTTTGAGCGCTCCCTCCTCTGGGGATAGGGGAGCCTTCATGATTCACGTTTGCCCCTCTTGGAATCCCAGCAAGCTGCGGCCTAAACATGACAGCTCAAAGGCCATGTTCCAGCTCTCACTGGCTGGCGGGAATTGCTAGGTCCTGGCAGCACTCCAGCACTCAGCATCCTTGGCCACCACCAGCAAGTGCTGGCCGCTCAGAAACTTGCAGCTCTCATTTCCTCTAAAGACAGCCCCAACCACAACTGGCACTTACTGGCTCAGGACGTTCAGGTTCGCGTCTGACCACAGCTGGAGAAGTCGGGACATTTTGCACCCATTTGGCCTCTCCTCCAGGAGCAGAGGGAGCCAGAGGAGAGCCTGCGGTTGCTTCTGTGCTCTGTGGAGAGGCAGCAGCGTGAGGGACAGGCAGTTACCTGTCATTTCTAACCTTATCTCTATTCAGCTCTACAACCAGCTCTACCCTAAGGAGAAATCATAACCTTGGATAGCAATGGGATTCCAAGTGCCTCCAACTAAAGTAAAATGGCCTAATTCAACACTACTGCATATTGCTCTGAATTAGATATCGCACCCTACCTACTCTCAGCAAGCAACGTTCTCTCTGCAAAGCTGGGCTTTTAGTTCTTCAACAGCTCTCAAATGCAAAAGCAGCTATTACACAGCGATGCCTTTGCTATTGCTGCTGCACACATGGAAACCTAAAACTGCATCGCAATCTCTCCCAGCGCTGGAAAAGGGCAGCAAAGGTTGAGCAAAAGCACCTTTGCTTGCTGGAGAAAGAGAAAATAAACAGGGCTTCTCCTCCTAGCAAACTACAAACCAACAGACCAAAAGACTAAAGTCTCACCTGCTGCAGTGCCTAAAGCCCTTGCGTGCAGGGAGGGGATGCTTGGCAGGGGATGCAACGGCACTTGTGGCGAGCACTGTCATGTAGGCATTTAGGGAAGTCTGCTTGAAGGTCCCTCAGGAGCCTCCCTTTCTCCAGCCTAAAGCTGCCTCAGCACCTCCTCATGGCACTTGGGCTCCACACCCTTCCCCAGCTCCCTTGCCCTTCTCTGCACACGCTGCAGCCTCTCAACGTCTTGCTTCTTCACAGGGGCCCACAACTGGACCCAGCACTGGACCCAGCACTCGAGCTGCGGCCTCACCCGTGCCCAGCACAGGGGGACGGTCACTGCCCTGCTCCCCCTGCCCCACTATTGCTGACACAGGCCAGCATGTCCTTGGCCTTCCTGGCCACCTGGGCACACGCTGCCTCACGTTCAGCTACTGTGCACCGGCACCCCTGGCTCCTTTTCTGCCACGCAGCTCCCCAGGCACAAAGTTGCACAGCTGACTTCAAATACAGCAGCCAGAACTTCAAGATCTCCTTCCTATTCTTAACCTTACGAGACAGCACTCAAGGACCTGCAGCTTTGCCCCCACTCTAGGCTCCAATGCAGTTTTCAAATGGAGTTGGAGAAACAGACTTCACAACAGAAAGTAGCTGCAGAAACATGGCAGCCTCTGGCTTCTGCCACGGAACAAGGGTTCCCAACTGCGCACTTTGTTTCTTTTGCCACACGGGAGAAGAGTGGCCCCACACAGCTCCGTGGACAACACAACCATCTCTTTGCACCTTATCAAAAGCAAAAACACAGGCGCACTCAGAGCCCCTGTCAGCTCTGCTCCTGACTGCTCTGCCTGAAGAGGCAAAAGAACAACCTGGCAACAAAGGCACCAAAGCCCCTGACTACATCAAGCAGCAGCTCCCCGTCCCCAGTGTGTCTCTGAACTACTCCCAGGTAGGCCCACCCAAGAAGCTCATGTGGACAAACCACCCCAAAGAACTTGTGTGCTCACATCAACAGCTTTTGTGCCAGCAGCTACTTGGCCAGCCTGCGGAGTGGGACACGTCTCTCCAGGCCACCGTGTCCCCTACGTGTGTGGCAAGGCTGAGAGCGGTGTCCTTTGAGCGCTCCCTCCTCTGGGGACAGGGGAGCCTTCATGATTCACGTTTGCCCCTCTTGGAATCCCAGCAAGCTGCGGCCTAAACATGACAGCTCAAAGGCCATGTTCCAGCTCTCACTGGCTGGCGGGAATCGCTAGGTCCTGGCAGCACTCCAGCACTCAGCATCCTTGGCCACCACCAGCAAGTGCTGGCCGCTCAGAAACTTGCAGCTCTCATTTCCTCTAAAGACAGCCCCAACCACAACTGGCACTTACTGGCTCAGGACGTTCAGGTTCGCGTCTGACCACAGCTGGAGAAGTCGGGACATTTTGCACCCATTTGGCCTCTCCTCCAGGAGCAGAGGGAGCCAGAGGAGAGCCTGCGGTTGCTTCTGTGCTCTGTGGAGAGGCAGCAGCGTGAGGGACAGGCAGTTACCTGTCATTTCTAACCTTATCTCTATTCAGCTCTACAACCAGCTCTACCCTAAGGAGAAATCATAACCTTGGATAGCAATGGGATTCCAAGTGCCTCCAACTAAAGTAAAATGGCCTAATTCAACACTACTGCATATTGCTCTGAATTAGATATCGCACCCTGCCTACTCTCAGCAAGCAACGTTCTCTCTGCAAAGCTGGGCTTTTAGTTCTTCAACAGCTCTCAAATGCAAAAGCAGCTATTACACAGCGATGCCTTTGCTATTGCTGCTGCACACATGGAAACCTAAAACTGCATCGCAATCTCTCCCAGCGCTGGAAAAGGGCAGCAAAGGTTGAGCAAAAGCACCTTTGCTTGCTGGAGAAAGAGAAAATAAACAGGGCTTCTCCTCCTAGCAAACTACAAACCAACAGACCAAAAGACTAAAGTCTCACCTGCTGCAGTGCCTAAAGCCCTTGCGTGCAGGGAGGGGATGCTTGGCAGGGGATGCAACGGCACTTGTGGCGAGCACTGTCATGTAGGCATTTAGGGAAGTCTGCTTGAAGGTCCCTCAGGAGCCTCCCTTTCTCCAGCCTAAAGCTGCCTCAGCACCTCCTCATGGCACTTGGGCTCCACACCCTTCCCCAGCTCCCTTGCCCTTCTCTGCACACGCTGCAGCCTCTCAACGTCTTGCTTCTTCACAGGGGCCCACAACTGGACCCAGCACTGGACCCAGCACTCGAGCTGCGGCCTCACCCGTGCCCAGCACAGGGGGACGGTCACTGCTCTGCTCCCCCTGCCCCACTATTGCTGACACAGGCCAGCATGTCCTTGGCCTTCCTGGCCACCTGGGCACACGCTGCCTCACGTTCAGCTACTGTGCACCGGCACCCCAGGCTCCTTTTCTGCCACGCAGCTCCCCAGGCACAAAGTTGCACAGCTGACTTCAAATACAGCAGCCAGAACTTCAAGATCTCCTTCCTATTCTTAACCCTACGAGACAGCACTCAAGGACCTGCAGCTTTGCCCCCACTCTAGGCTCCAATGCAGTTTTCAAATGGAGTTGGAGAAACAGACTTCACAACAGAAAGTAGCTGCAGAAACATGGCAGCCTCTGGCTTCTGCCACGGAACAAGGGTTCCCAACTGCGCACTTTGTTTCTTTTGCCACACGGGAGAAGAGTGGCCCCACACAGCTCCGTGGACAACACAACCATCTCTTTGCACCTTATCAAAAGCAAAAACACAGGCGCACTCAGAGCCCCTGTCAGCTCTGCTCCTGACTGCTCTGCCTGAAGAGGCGAAAGAACAACCTGGCAACAAAGGCACCAAAGTCCCTGACTACATCAAGCAGCAGCTCCCCGTCCCCAGTGTGTCTCTGAACTACTCCCAGGTAGGCCCACCCAAGAAGCTCATGTGGACAAACCACCCCAAAGAACTTGTGTGCTCACATCAACAGCTTTTGTGCCAGCAGCTACTTGGCCAGCCTGCGGAGTGGGACACGTCTCTCCAGGCCACCGTGTCCCCTACGTGTGTGGCAAGGCTGAGAGCGGTGTCCTTTGAGCGCTCCCTCCTCTGGGGATAGGGGAGCCTTCATGATTCACGTTTGCCCCTCTTGGAATCCCAGCAAGCTGCGGCCTAAACATGACAGCTCAAAGGCCATGTTCCAGCTCTCACTGGCTGGCGGGAATCGCTAGGTCCTGGCAGCACTCCAGCACTCAGCATCCTTGGCCACCACCAGCAAGTGCTGGCCGCTCAGAAACTTGCAGCTCTCATTTCCTCTAAAGACAGCCCCAACCACAACTGGCACTTACTGGCTCAGGACGTTCAGGTTCGCGTCTGACCACAGCTGGAGAAGTCGGGACATTTTGCACCCATTTGGCCTCTCCTCCAGGAGCAGAGGGAGCCAGAGGAGAGCCTGCGGTTGCTTCTGTGCTCTGTGGAGAGGCAGCAGCGTGAGGGACAGGCAGTTACCTGTCATTTCTAACCTTATCTCTATTCAGCTCTACAACCAGCTCTACCCTAAGGAGAAATCATAACCTTGGATAGCAATGGGATTCCAAGTGCCTCCAACTAAAGTAAAATGGCCTAATTCAACACTACTGCATATTGCTCTGAATTAGATATCGCACCCTGCCTACTCTCAGCAAGCAACGTTCTCTCTGCAAAGCTGGGCTTTTAGTTCTTCAACAGCTCTCAAATGCAAAAGCAGCTATTACACAGCGATGCCTTTGCTATTGCTGCTGCACACATGGAAACCTAAAACTGCATCGCAATCTCTCCCAGCGCTGGAAAAGGGCAGCAAAGGTTGAGCAAAAGCACCTTTGCTTGCTGGAGAAAGAGAAAATAAACAGGGCTTCTCCTCCTAGCAAACTACAAACCAACAGACCAAAAGACTAAAGTCTCACCTGCTGCAGTGCCTAAAGCCCTTGCGTGCAGGGAGGGGATGCTTGGCAGGGGATGCAACGGCACTTGTGGCGAGCACTGTCATGTAGGCATTTAGGGAAGTCTGCTTGAAGGTCCCTCAGGAGCCTCCCTTTCTCCAGCCTAAAGCTGCCTCAGCACCTCCTCATGGCACTTGGGCTCCACACCCTTCCCCAGCTCCCTTGCCCTTCTCTGCACACGCTGCAGCCTCTCAACGTCTTGCTTCTTCACAGGGGCCCACAACTGGACCCAGCACTGGACCCAGCACTCGAGCTGCGGCCTCACCCGTGCCCAGCACAGGGGGACGGTCACTGCCCTGCTCCCCCTGCCCCACTATTGCTGACACAGGCCAGCATGTCCTTGGCCTTCCTGGCCACCTGGGCACACGCTGCCTCACGTTCAGCTACTGTGCACCGGCACCCCTGGCTCCTTTTCTGCCACGCAGCTCCCCAGGCACAAAGTTGCACAGTTGACTTCAAATACAGCAGCCAGAACTTCAAGATCTCCTTCCTGTTCTTAACCCTACGAGACAGCACTCAAGGACCTGCAGCTTTGCCCCCACTCTAGGCTCCAATGCAGTTTTCAAATGGAGTTGGAGAAACAGACTTCACAACAGAAAGTAGCTGCAGAAACATGGCAGCCTCTGGCTTCTGCCACGGAACGAGGGTTCCCAACTGCGCACTTTGTTTCTTTTGCCACACGGGAGAAGAGTGGCCCCACACAGCTCCGTGGACAACACAACCATCTCTTTGCACCTTATCAAAAGCAAAAACACAGGCGCACTCAGAGCCCCTGTCAGCTCTGCTCCTGACTGCTCTGCCTGAAGAGGCGAAAGAACAACCTGGCAACAAAGGCACCAAAGTCCCTGACTACATCAAGCAGCAGCTCTCCGTCCCCAGTGTGTCTCTGAACTACTCCCAGGTAGGCCCACCCAAGAAGCTCATGTGGACAAACCACCCCAAAGAACTTGTGTGCTCACATCAACAGCTTTTGTGCCAGCAGCTACTTGGCCAGCCTGCGGAGTGGGACACGTCTCTCCAGGCCACCGTGTCCCCTACGTGTGTGGCAAGGCTGAGAGCGGTGTCCTTTGAGCGCTCCCTCCTCTGGGGATAGGGGAGCCTTCATGATTCACGTTTGCCCCTCTTGGAATCCCAGCAAGCTGCGGCCTAAACATGACAGCTCAAAGGCCATGTTCCAGCTCTCACTGGCTGGCGGGAATTGCTAGGTCCTGGCAGCACTCCAGCACTCAGCATCCTTGGCCACCACCAGCAAGTGCTGGCCGCTCAGAAACTTGCAGCTCTCATTTCCTCTAAAGACAGCCCCAACCACAACTGGCACTTACTGGCTCAGGACGTTCAGGTTCGCGTCTGACCACAGCTGGAGAAGTCGGGACATTTTGCACCCATTTGGCCTCTCCTCCAGGAGCAGAGGGAGCCAGAGGAGAGCCTGCGGTTGCTTCTGTGCTCTGTGGAGAGGCAGCAGCGTGAGGGACAGGCAGTTACCTGTCATTTCTAACCTTATCTCTATTCAGCTCTACAACCAGCTCTACCCTAAGGAGAAATCATAACCTTGGATAGCAATGGGATTCCAAGTGCCTCCAACTAAAGTAAAATGGCCTAATTCAACACTACTGCATATTGCTCTGAATTAGATATCGCACCCTACCTACTCTCAGCAAGCAACGTTCTCTCTGCAAAGCTGGGCTTTTAGTTCTTCAACAGCTCTCAAATGCAAAAGCAGCTATTACACAGCGATGCCTTTGCTATTGCTGCTGCACACATGGAAACCTAAAACTGCATCGCAATCTCTCCCAGCGCTGGAAAAGGGCAGCAAAGGTTGAGCAAAAGCACCTTTGCTTGCTGGAGAAAGAGAAAATAAACAGGGCTTCTCCTCCTAGCAAACTACAAACCAACAGACCAAAAGACTAAAGTCTCACCTGCTGCAGTGCCTAAAGCCCTTGCGTGCAGGGAGGGGATGCTTGGCAGGGGATGCAACGGCACTTGTGGCGAGCACTGTCATGTAGGCATTTAGGGAAGTCTGCTTGAAGGTCCCTCAGGAGCCTCCCTTTCTCCAGCCTAAAGCTGCCTCAGCACCTCCTCATGGCACTTGGGCTCCACACCCTTCCCCAGCTCCCTTGCCCTTCTCTGCACACGCTGCAGCCTCTCAACGTCTTGCTTCTTCACAGGGGCCCACAACTGGACCCAGCACTGGACCCAGCACTCGAGCTGCGGCCTCACCCGTGCCCAGCACAGGGGGACGGTCACTGCCCTGCTCCCCCTGCCCCACTATTGCTGACACAGGCCAGCATGTCCTTGGCCTTCCTGGCCACCTGGGCACACGCTGCCTCACGTTCAGCTACTGTGCACCGGCACCCCTGGCTCCTTTTCTGCCACGCAGCTCCCCAGGCACAAAGTTGCACAGCTGACTTCAAATACAGCAGCCAGAACTTCAAGATCTCCTTCCTATTCTTAACCTTACGAGACAGCACTCAAGGACCTGCAGCTTTGCCCCCACTCTAGGCTCCAATGCAGTTTTCAAATGGAGTTGGAGAAACAGACTTCACAACAGAAAGTAGCTGCAGAAACATGGCAGCCTCTGGCTTCTGCCACGGAACAAGGGTTCCCAACTGCGCACTTTGTTTCTTTTGCCACACGGGAGAAGAGTGGCCCCACACAGCTCCGTGGACAACACAACCATCTCTTTGCACCTTATCAAAAGCAAAAACACAGGCGCACTCAGAGCCCCTGTCAGCTCTGCTCCTGACTGCTCTGCCTGAAGAGGCAAAAGAACAACCTGGCAACAAAGGCACCAAAGCCCCTGACTACATCAAGCAGCAGCTCCCCGTCCCCAGTGTGTCTCTGAACTACTCCCAGGTAGGCCCACCCAAGAAGCTCATGTGGACAAACCACCCCAAAGAACTTGTGTGCTCACATCAACAGCTTTTGTGCCAGCAGCTACTTGGCCAGCCTGCGGAGTGGGACACGTCTCTCCAGGCCACCGTGTCCCCTACGTGTGTGGCAAGGCTGAGAGCGGTGTCCTTTGAGCGCTCCCTCCTCTGGGGACAGGGGAGCCTTCATGATTCACGTTTGCCCCTCTTGGAATCCCAGCAAGCTGCGGCCTAAACATGACAGCTCAAAGGCCATGTTCCAGCTCTCACTGGCTGGCGGGAATCGCTAGGTCCTGGCAGCACTCCAGCACTCAGCATCCTTGGCCACCACCAGCAAGTGCTGGCCGCTCAGAAACTTGCAGCTCTCATTTCCTCTAAAGACAGCCCCAACCACAACTGGCACTTACTGGCTCAGGACGTTCAGGTTCGCGTCTGACCACAGCTGGAGAAGTCGGGACATTTTGCACCCATTTGGCCTCTCCTCCAGGAGCAGAGGGAGCCAGAGGAGAGCCTGCGGTTGCTTCTGTGCTCTGTGGAGAGGCAGCAGCGTGAGGGACAGGCAGTTACCTGTCATTTCTAACCTTATCTCTATTCAGCTCTACAACCAGCTCTACCCTAAGGAGAAATCATAACCTTGGATAGCAATGGGATTCCAAGTGCCTCCAACTAAAGTAAAATGGCCTAATTCAACACTACTGCATATTGCTCTGAATTAGATATCGCACCCTGCCTACTCTCAGCAAGCAACGTTCTCTCTGCAAAGCTGGGCTTTTAGTTCTTCAACAGCTCTCAAATGCAAAAGCAGCTATTACACAGCGATGCCTTTGCTATTGCTGCTGCACACATGGAAACCTAAAACTGCATCGCAATCTCTCCCAGCGCTGGAAAAGGGCAGCAAAGGTTGAGCAAAAGCACCTTTGCTTGCTGGAGAAAGAGAAAATAAACAGGGCTTCTCCTCCTAGCAAACTACAAACCAACAGACCAAAAGACTAAAGTCTCACCTGCTGCAGTGCCTAAAGCCCTTGCGTGCAGGGAGGGGATGCTTGGCAGGGGATGCAACGGCACTTGTGGCGAGCACTGTCATGTAGGCATTTAGGGAAGTCTGCTTGAAGGTCCCTCAGGAGCCTCCCTTTCTCCAGCCTAAAGCTGCCTCAGCACCTCCTCATGGCACTTGGGCTCCACACCCTTCCCCAGCTCCCTTGCCCTTCTCTGCACACGCTGCAGCCTCTCAACGTCTTGCTTCTTCACAGGGGCCCACAACTGGACCCAGCACTGGACCCAGCACTCGAGCTGCGGCCTCACCCGTGCCCAGCACAGGGGGACGGTCACTGCTCTGCTCCCCCTGCCCCACTATTGCTGACACAGGCCAGCATGTCCTTGGCCTTCCTGGCCACCTGGGCACACGCTGCCTCACGTTCAGCTACTGTGCACCGGCACCCCAGGCTCCTTTTCTGCCACGCAGCTCCCCAGGCACAAAGTTGCACAGCTGACTTCAAATACAGCAGCCAGAACTTCAAGATCTCCTTCCTATTCTTAACCCTACGAGACAGCACTCAAGGACCTGCAGCTTTGCCCCCACTCTAGGCTCCAATGCAGTTTTCAAATGGAGTTGGAGAAACAGACTTCACAACAGAAAGTAGCTGCAGAAACATGGCAGCCTCTGGCTTCTGCCACGGAACAAGGGTTCCCAACTGCGCACTTTGTTTCTTTTGCCACACGGGAGAAGAGTGGCCCCACACAGCTCCGTGGACAACACAACCATCTCTTTGCACCTTATCAAAAGCAAAAACACAGGCGCACTCAGAGCCCCTGTCAGCTCTGCTCCTGACTGCTCTGCCTGAAGAGGCGAAAGAACAACCTGGCAACAAAGGCACCAAAGTCCCTGACTACATCAAGCAGCAGCTCCCCGTCCCCAGTGTGTCTCTGAACTACTCCCAGGTAGGCCCACCCAAGAAGCTCATGTGGACAAACCACCCCAAAGAACTTGTGTGCTCACATCAACAGCTTTTGTGCCAGCAGCTACTTGGCCAGCCTGCGGAGTGGGACACGTCTCTCCAGGCCACCGTGTCCCCTACGTGTGTGGCAAGGCTGAGAGCGGTGTCCTTTGAGCGCTCCCTCCTCTGGGGATAGGGGAGCCTTCATGATTCACGTTTGCCCCTCTTGGAATCCCAGCAAGCTGCGGCCTAAACATGACAGCTCAAAGGCCATGTTCCAGCTCTCACTGGCTGGCGGGAATCGCTAGGTCCTGGCAGCACTCCAGCACTCAGCATCCTTGGCCACCACCAGCAAGTGCTGGCCGCTCAGAAACTTGCAGCTCTCATTTCCTCTAAAGACAGCCCCAACCACAACTGGCACTTACTGGCTCAGGACGTTCAGGTTCGCGTCTGACCACAGCTGGAGAAGTCGGGACATTTTGCACCCATTTGGCCTCTCCTCCAGGAGCAGAGGGAGCCAGAGGAGAGCCTGCGGTTGCTTCTGTGCTCTGTGGAGAGGCAGCAGCGTGAGGGACAGGCAGTTACCTGTCATTTCTAACCTTATCTCTATTCAGCTCTACAACCAGCTCTACCCTAAGGAGAAATCATAACCTTGGATAGCAATGGGATTCCAAGTGCCTCCAACTAAAGTAAAATGGCCTAATTCAACACTACTGCATATTGCTCTGAATTAGATATCGCACCCTGCCTACTCTCAGCAAGCAACGTTCTCTCTGCAAAGCTGGGCTTTTAGTTCTTCAACAGCTCTCAAATGCAAAAGCAGCTATTACACAGCGATGCCTTTGCTATTGCTGCTGCACACATGGAAACCTAAAACTGCATCGCAATCTCTCCCAGCGCTGGAAAAGGGCAGCAAAGGTTGAGCAAAAGCACCTTTGCTTGCTGGAGAAAGAGAAAATAAACAGGGCTTCTCCTCCTAGCAAACTACAAACCAACAGACCAAAAGACTAAAGTCTCACCTGCTGCAGTGCCTAAAGCCCTTGCGTGCAGGGAGGGGATGCTTGGCAGGGGATGCAACGGCACTTGTGGCGAGCACTGTCATGTAGGCATTTAGGGAAGTCTGCTTGAAGGTCCCTCAGGAGCCTCCCTTTCTCCAGCCTAAAGCTGCCTCAGCACCTCCTCATGGCACTTGGGCTCCACACCCTTCCCCAGCTCCCTTGCCCTTCTCTGCACACGCTGCAGCCTCTCAACGTCTTGCTTCTTCACAGGGGCCCACAACTGGACCCAGCACTGGACCCAGCACTCGAGCTGCGGCCTCACCCGTGCCCAGCACAGGGGGACGGTCACTGCCCTGCTCCCCCTGCCCCACTATTGCTGACACAGGCCAGCATGCCCTTGGCCTTCCTGGCCACCTGGGCACACGCTGCCTCACGTTCAGCTACTGTGCACCGGCACCCCTGGCTCCTTTTCTGCCACGCAGCTCCCCAGGCACAAAGTTGCACAGTTGACTTCAAATACAGCAGCCAGAACTTCAAGATCTCCTTCCTGTTCTTAACCCTACGAGACAGCACTCAAGGACCTGCAGCTTTGCCCCCACTCTAGGCTCCAATGCAGTTTTCAAATGGAGTTGGAGAAACAGACTTCACAACAGAAAGTAGCTGCAGAAACATGGCAGCCTCTGGCTTCTGCCACGGAACGAGGGTTCCCAACTGCGCACTTTGTTTCTTTTGCCACACGGGAGAAGAGTGGCCCCACACAGCTCCGTGGACAACACAACCATCTCTTTGCACCTTATCAAAAGCAAAAACACAGGCGCACTCAGAGCCCTTGTCAGCTCTGCTCCTGACTGCTCTGCCTGAAGAGGCGAAAGAACAACCTGGCAACAAAGGCACCAAAGTCCCTGACTACATCAAGCAGCAGCTCCCCGTCCCCAGTGTGTCTCTGAACTACTCCCAGGTAGGCCCACCCAAGAAGCTCATGTGGACAAACCACCCCAAAGAACTTGTGTGCTCACATCAACAGCTTCTGTGCCAGCAGCTACTTGGCCAGCCTGCGGAGTGGGACACGTCTCTCCAGGCCACCGTGTCCCCTACGTGTGTGGCAAGGCTGAGAGCGGTGTCCTTTGAGCGCTCCCTCCTCTGGGGACAGGGGAGCCTTCATGATTCACGTTTGCCCCTCTTGGAATCCCAGCAAGCTGCGGCCTAAACATGACAGCTCAAAGGCCATGTTCCAGCTCTCACTGGCTGGCGGGAATCGCTAGGTCCTGGCAGCACTCCAGCACTCAGCATCCTTGGCCACCACCAGCAAGTGCTGGCCGCTCAGAAACTTGCAGCTCTCATTTCCTCTAAAGACAGCCCCAACCACAACTGGCACTTACTGGCTCAGGACGTTCAGGTTCGCGTCTGACCACAGCTGGAGAAGTCGGGACATTTTGCACCCATTTGGCCTCTCCTCCAGGAGCAGAGGGAGCCAGAGGAGAGCCTGCGGTTGCTTCTGTGCTCTGTGGAGAGGCAGCAGCGTGAGGGACAGGCAGTTACCTGTCATTTCTAACCTTATCTCTATTCAGCTCTACAACCAGCTCTACCCTAAGGAGAAATCATAACCTTGGATAGCAATGGGATTCCAAGTGCCTCCAACTAAAGTAAAATGGCCTAATTCAACACTACTGCATATTGCTCTGAATTAGATATCGCACCCTGCCTACTCTCAGCAAGCAACGTTCTCTCTGCAAAGCTGGGCTTTTAGTTCTTCAACAGCTCTCAAATGCAAAAGCAGCTATTACACAGCGATGCCTTTGCTATTGCTGCTGCACACATGGAAACCTAAAACTGCATCGCAATCTCTCCCAGCGCTGGAAAAGGGCAGCAAAGGTTGAGCAAAAGCACCTTTGCTTGCTGGAGAAAGAGAAAATAAACAGGGCTTCTCCTCCTAGCAAACTACAAACCAACAGACCAAAAGACTAAAGTCTCACCTGCTGCAGTGCCTAAAGCCCTTGCGTGCAGGGAGGGGATGCTTGGCAGGGGATGCAACGGCACTTGTGGCGAGCACTGTCATGTAGGCATTTAGGGAAGTCTGCTTGAAGGTCCCTCAGGAGCCTCCCTTTCTCCAGCCTAAAGCTGCCTCAGCACCTCCTCATGGCACTTGGGCTCCACACCCTTCCCCAGCTCCCTTGCCCTTCTCTGCACACGCTGCAGCCTCTCAACGTCTTGCTTCTTCACAGGGGCCCACAACTGGACCCAGCACTGGACCCAGCACTCGAGCTGCGGCCTCACCCGTGCCCAGCACAGGGGGACGGTCACTGCTCTGCTCCCCCTGCCCCACTATTGCTGACACAGGCCAGCATGTCCTTGGCCTTCCTGGCCACCTGGGCACACGCTGCCTCACGTTCAGCTACTGTGCACCGGCACCCCAGGCTCCTTTTCTGCCACGCAGCTCCCCAGGCACAAAGTTGCACAGCTGACTTCAAATACAGCAGCCAGAAC
Source organism: Corvus hawaiiensis (assembly GCF_020740725.1). Taxonomy (NCBI): domain Eukaryota; kingdom Metazoa; phylum Chordata; class Aves; order Passeriformes; family Corvidae; genus Corvus; species Corvus hawaiiensis. Next base: position 44,180,774 of record NC_063255.1, read on the forward strand.
TTCAAGATCTCCTTCCTATTCTTAACCCTACGAGACAGCACTCAAGGACCTGCAGCTTTGCCCCCACTCTAGGCTCCAATGCAGTTTTCAAATGGAGTTGGAGAAACAGACTTCACAACAGAAAGTAGCTGCAGAAACATGGCAGCCTCTGGCTTCTGCCACGGAACAAGGGTTCCCAACTGCGCACTTTGTTTCTTTTGCCACACGGGAGAAGAGTGGCCCCACACAGCTCCGTGGACAACACAACCATCTCTTTGCACCTTATCAAAAGCAAAAACACAGGCGCACTCAGAGCCCCTGTCAGCTCTGCTCCTGACTGCTCTGCCTGAAGAGGCGAAAGAACAACCTGGCAACAAAGGCACCAAAGTCCCTGACTACATCAAGCAGCAGCTCCCCGTCCCCAGTGTGTCTCTGAACTACTCCCAGGTAGGCCCACCCAAGAAGCTCATGTGGACAAACCACCCCAAAGAACTTGTGTGCTCACATCAACAGCTTTTGTGCCAGCAGCTACTTGGCCAGCCTGCGGAGTGGGACACGTCTCTCCAGGCCACCGTGTCCCCTACGTGTGTGGCAAGGCTGAGAGCGGTGTCCTTTGAGCGCTCCCTCCTCTGGGGATAGGGGAGCCTTCATGATTCACGTTTGCCCCTCTTGGAATCCCAGCAAGCTGCGGCCTAAACATGACAGCTCAAAGGCCATGTTCCAGCTCTCACTGGCTGGCGGGAATCGCTAGGTCCTGGCAGCACTCCAGCACTCAGCATCCTTGGCCACCACCAGCAAGTGCTGGCCGCTCAGAAACTTGCAGCTCTCATTTCCTCTAAAGACAGCCCCAACCACAACTGGCACTTACTGGCTCAGGACGTTCAGGTTCGCGTCTGACCACAGCTGGAGAAGTCGGGACATTTTGCACCCATTTGGCCTCTCCTCCAGGAGCAGAGGGAGCCAGAGGAGAGCCTGCGGTTGCTTCTGTGCTCTGTGGAGAGGCAGCAGCGTGAGGGACAGGCAGTTACCTGTCATTTCTAACCTTATCTCTATTCAGCTCTACAACCAGCTCTACCCTAAGGAGAAATCATAACCTTGGATAGCAATGGGATTCCAAGTGCCTCCAACTAAAGTAAAATGGCCTAATTCAACACTACTGCATATTGCTCTGAATTAGATATCGCACCCTGCCTACTCTCAGCAAGCAACGTTCTCTCTGCAAAGCTGGGCTTTTAGTTCTTCAACAGCTCTCAAATGCAAAAGCAGCTATTACACAGCGATGCCTTTGCTATTGCTGCTGCACACATGGAAACCTAAAACTGCATCGCAATCTCTCCCAGCGCTGGAAAAGGGCAGCAAAGGTTGAGCAAAAGCACCTTTGCTTGCTGGAGAAAGAGAAAATAAACAGGGCTTCTCCTCCTAGCAAACTACAAACCAACAGACCAAAAGACTAAAGTCTCACCTGCTGCAGTGCCTAAAGCCCTTGCGTGCAGGGAGGGGATGCTTGGCAGGGGATGCAACGGCACTTGTGGCGAGCACTGTCATGTAGGCATTTAGGGAAGTCTGCTTGAAGGTCCCTCAGGAGCCTCCCTTTCTCCAGCCTAAAGCTGCCTCAGCACCTCCTCATGGCACTTGGGCTCCACACCCTTCCCCAGCTCCCTTGCCCTTCTCTGCACACGCTGCAGCCTCTCAACGTCTTGCTTCTTCACAGGGGCCCACAACTGGACCCAGCACTGGACCCAGCACTCGAGCTGCGGCCTCACCCGTGCCCAGCACAGGGGGACGGTCACTGCCCTGCTCCCCCTGCCCCACTATTGCTGACACAGGCCAGCATGCCCTTGGCCTTCCTGGCCACCTGGGCACACGCTGCCTCACGTTCAGCTACTGTGCACCGGCACCCCTGGCTCCTTTTCTGCCACGCAGCTCCCCAGGCACAAAGTTGCACAGTTGACTTCAAATACAGCAGCCAGAACTTCAAGATCTCCTTCCTGTTCTTAACCCTACGAGACAGCACTCAAGGACCTGCAGCTTTGCCCCCACTCTAGGCTCCAATGCAGTTTTCAAATGGAGTTGGAGAAACAGACTTCACAACAGAAAGTAGCTGCAGAAACATGGCAGCCTCTGGCTTCTGCCACGGAACGAGGGTTCCCAACTGCGCACTTTGTTTCTTTTGCCACACGGGAGAAGAGTGGCCCCACACAGCTCCGTGGACAACACAACCATCTCTTTGCACCTTATCAAAAGCAAAAACACAGGCGCACTCAGAGCCCTTGTCAGCTCTGCTCCTGACTGCTCTGCCTGAAGAGGCGAAAGAACAACCTGGCAACAAAGGCACCAAAGTCCCTGACTACATCAAGCAGCAGCTCCCCGTCCCCAGTGTGTCTCTGAACTACTCCCAGGTAGGCCCACCCAAGAAGCTCATGTGGACAAACCACCCCAAAGAACTTGTGTGCTCACATCAACAGCTTCTGTGCCAGCAGCTACTTGGCCAGCCTGCGGAGTGGGACACGTCTCTCCAGGCCACCGTGTCCCCTACGTGTGTGGCAAGGCTGAGAGCGGTGTCCTTTGAGCGCTCCCTCCTCTGGGGACAGGGGAGCCTTCATGATTCACGTTTGCCCCTCTTGGAATCCCAGCAAGCTGCGGCCTAAACATGACAGCTCAAAGGCCATGTTCCAGCTCTCACTGGCTGGCGGGAATCGCTAGGTCCTGGCAGCACTCCAGCACTCAGCATCCTTGGCCACCACCAGCAAGTGCTGGCCGCTCAGAAACTTGCAGCTCTCATTTCCTCTAAAGACAGCCCCAACCACAACTGGCACTTACTGGCTCAGGACGTTCAGGTTCGCGTCTGACCACAGCTGGAGAAGTCGGGACATTTTGCACCCATTTGGCCTCTCCTCCAGGAGCAGAGGGAGCCAGAGGAGAGCCTGCGGTTGCTTCTGTGCTCTGTGGAGAGGCAGCAGCGTGAGGGACAGGCAGTTACCTGTCATTTCTAACCTTATCTCTATTCAGCTCTACAACCAGCTCTACCCTAAGGAGAAATCATAACCTTGGATAGCAATGGGATTCCAAGTGCCTCCAACTAAAGTAAAATGGCCTAATTCAACACTACTGCATATTGCTCTGAATTAGATATCGCACCCTGCCTACTCTCAGCAAGCAACGTTCTCTCTGCAAAGCTGGGCTTTTAGTTCTTCAACAGCTCTCAAATGCAAAAGCAGCTATTACACAGCGATGCCTTTGCTATTGCTGCTGCACACATGGAAACCTAAAACTGCATCGCAATCTCTCCCAGCGCTGGAAAAGGGCAGCAAAGGTTGAGCAAAAGCACCTTTGCTTGCTGGAGAAAGAGAAAATAAACAGGGCTTCTCCTCCTAGCAAACTACAAACCAACAGACCAAAAGACTAAAGTCTCACCTGCTGCAGTGCCTAAAGCCCTTGCGTGCAGGGAGGGGATGCTTGGCAGGGGATGCAACGGCACTTGTGGCGAGCACTGTCATGTAGGCATTTAGGGAAGTCTGCTTGAAGGTCCCTCAGGAGCCTCCCTTTCTCCAGCCTAAAGCTGCCTCAGCACCTCCTCATGGCACTTGGGCTCCACACCCTTCCCCAGCTCCCTTGCCCTTCTCTGCACACGCTGCAGCCTCTCAACGTCTTGCTTCTTCACAGGGGCCCACAACTGGACCCAGCACTGGACCCAGCACTCGAGCTGCGGCCTCACCCGTGCCCAGCACAGGGGGACGGTCACTGCTCTGCTCCCCCTGCCCCACTATTGCTGACACAGGCCAGCATGTCCTTGGCCTTCCTGGCCACCTGGGCACACGCTGCCTCACGTTCAGCTACTGTGCACCGGCACCCCAGGCTCCTTTTCTGCCACGCAGCTCCCCAGGCACAAAGTTGCACAGCTGACTTCAAATACAGCAGCCAGAACTTCAAGATCTCCTTCCTGTTCTTAACCCTACGAGACAGCACTCAAGGACCTGCAGCTTTGCCCCCACTCTAGGCTCCAATGCAGTTTTCAAATGGAGTTGGAGAAACAGACTTCACAACAGAAAGTTGCTGCAGAAACATGGCAGCCTCTGGCTTCTGCCACGGAACAAGGGTTCCCAACTGCGCACTTTGTTTCTTTTGCCACACGGGAGAAGAGTGGCCCCACACAGCTCCGTGGACAACACAACCATCTCTTTGCACCTTATCAAAAGCAAAAACACAGGCGCACTCAGAGCCCCTGTCAGCTCTGCTCCTGACTGCTCTGCCTGAAGAGGCAAAAGAACAACCTGGCAACAAAGGCACCAAAGTCCCTGACTACATCAAGCAGCAGCTCCCTGTCCCCAGTGTGTCTCTGAACTACTCCCAGGTAGGCCCACCCAAGAAGCTCATGTGGACAAACCACCCCAAAGAACTTGTGTGCTCACATCAACAGCTTTTGTGCCAGCAGCTACTTGGCCAGCCTGCGGAGTGGGACACGTCTCTCCAGGCCACCGTGTCCCCTACGTGTGTGGCAAGGCTGAGAGCGGTGTCCTTTGAGCGCTCCCTCCTCTGGGGACAGGGGAGCCTTCATGATTCACGTTTGTCCCTCTTGGAATCCCAGCAAGCTGCGGCCTAAACATGACAGCTCAAAGGCCATGTTCCAGCTCTCACTGGCTGGTGGGAATCGCTAGGTCCTGGCAGCACTCCAGCACTCAGCATCCTCGGCCACCACCAGCAAGTGCTGGCCGCTCAGAAACTTGCAGCTCTCATTTCCTCTAAAGACAGCCCCAACCACAACTGGCACTTACTGGCTCAGGACGTTCAGGTTCGCGTCTGACCACAGCTGGAGAAGTCGGGACATTTTGCACCCATTTGGCCTCTCCTCCAGGAGCAGAGGGAGCCAGAGGAGAGCCTGCGGTTGCTTCTGTGCTCTGTGGAGAGGCAGCAGCGTGAGGGACAGGCAGTTACCTGTCATTTCTAACCTTATCTCTATTCAGCTCTACAACCAGCTCTACCCTAAGGAGAAATCATAACCTTGGATAGCAATGGGATTCCAAGTGCCTCCAACTAAAGTAAAATGGCCTAATTCAACACTACTGCATATTGCTCTGAATTAGATATCGCACCCTGCCTACTCTCAGCAAGCAACGTTCTCTCTGCAAAGCTGGGCTTTTAGTTCTTCAACAGCTCTCAAATGCAAAAGCAGCTATTACACAGCGATGCCTTTGCTATTGCTGCTGCACACATGGAAACCTAAAACTGCATCGCAATCTCTCCCAGCGCTGGAAAAGGGCAGCAAAGGTTGAGCAAAAGCACCTTTGCTTGCTGGAGAAAGAGAAAATAAACAGGGCTTCTCCTCCTAGCAAACTACAAACCAACAGACCAAAAGACTAAAGTCTCACCTGCTGCAGTGCCTAAAGCCCTTGCGTGCAGGGAGGGGATGCTTGGCAGGGGATGCAACGGCACTTGTGGCGAGCACTGTCATGTAGGCATTTAGGGAAGTCTGCTTGAAGGTCCCTCAGGAGCCTCCCTTTCTCCAGCCTAAAGCTGCCTCAGCACCTCCTCATGGCACTTGGGCTCCACACTCTTCCCCAGCTCCCTTGCCCTTCTCTGCACACGCTGCAGCCTCTCAACGTCTTGCTTCTTCACAGGGGCCCACAACTGGACCCAGCACTGGACCCAGCACTCGAGCTGCGGCCTCACCCGTGCCCAGCACAGGGGGACGGTCACTGCCCTGCTCCCCCTGCCCCACTATTGCTGACACAGGCCAGCATGTCCTTGGCCTTCCTGGCCACCTGGGCACACGCTGCCTCACGTTCAGCTACTGTGCACTGGCACCCCAGGCTCCTTTTCTGCCACGCAGCTCCCCAGGCACAAAGTTGCACAGCTGACTTCAAATACAGCAGCCAGAACTTCAAGATCTCCTTCCTGTTCTTAACCCTACGAGACAGCACTCAAGGACCTGCAGCTTTGCCCCCACTCTAGGCTCCAATGCAGTTTTCAAATGGAGTTGGAGAAACAGACTTCACAACAGAAAGTAGCTGCAGAAACATGGCAGCCTCTGGCTTCTGCCACGGAACAAGGGTTCCCAACTGCGCACTTTGTTTCTTTTGCCACACGGGAGAAGAGTGGCCCCACACAGCTCCGTGGACAACACAACCATCTCTTTGCACCTTATCAAAAGCAAAAACACAGGCGCACTCAGAGCCCTTGTCAGCTCTGCTCCTGACTGCTCTGCCTGAAGAGGCGAAAGAACAACCTGGCAACAAAGGCACCAAAGCCCCTGACTACATCAAGCAGCAGCTCCCCGTCCCCAGTGTGTCTCTGAACTACTCCCAGGTAGGCCCACCCAAGAAGCTCATGTGGACAAACCACCCCAAAGAACTTGTGTGCTCACATCAACAGCTTTTGTGCCAGCAGCTACTTGGCCAGCCTGCGGAGTGGGACACGTCTCTCCAGGCCACCGTGTCCCCTACGTGTGTGGCAAGGCTGAGAGCGGTGTCCTTTGAGCGCTCCCTCCTCTGGGGACAGGGGAGCCTTCATGATTCACGTTTGCCCCTCTTGGAATCCCAGCAAGCTGCGGCCTAAACATGACAGCTCAAAGGCCATGTTCCAGCTCTCACTGGCTGGCGGGAATCGCTAGGTCCTGGCAGCACTCCAGCACTCAGCATCCTTGGCCACCACCAGCAAGTGCTGGCCGCTCAGAAACTTGCAGCTCTCATTTCCTCTAAAGACAGCCCCAACCACAACTGGCACTTACTGGCTCAGGACGTTCAGGTTCGCGTCTGACCACAGCTGGAGAAGTCGGGACATTTTGCACCCATTTGGCCTCTCCTCCAGGAGCAGAGGGAGCCAGAGGAGAGCCTGCGGTTGCTTCTGTGCTCTGTGGAGAGGCAGCAGCGTGAGGGACAGGCAGTTACCTGTCATTTCTAACCTTATCTCTATTCAGCTCTACAACCAGCTCTACCCTAAGGAGAAATCATAACCTTGGATAGCAATGGGATTCCAAGTGCCTCCAACTAAAGTAAAATGGCCTAATTCAACACTACTGCATATTGCTCTGAATTAGATATCGCACCCTGCCTACTCTCAGCAAGCAACGTTCTCTCTGCAAAGCTGGGCTTTTAGTTCTTCAACAGCTCTCAAATGCAAAAGCAGCTATTACACAGCGATGCCTTTGCTATTGCTGCTGCACACATGGAAACCTAAAACTGCATCGCAATCTCTCCCAGCGCTGGAAAAGGGCAGCAAAGGTTGAGCAAAAGCACCTTTGCTTGCTGGAGAAAGAGAAAATAAACAGGGCTTCTCCTCCTAGCAAACTACAAACCAACAGACCAAAAGACTAAAGTCTCACCTGCTGCAGTGCCTAAAGCCCTTGCGTGCAGGGAGGGGATGCTTGGCAGGGGATGCAACGGCACTTGTGGTGAGCACTGTCATGTAGGCATTTAGGGAAGTCTGCTTGAAGGTCCCTCAGGAGCCTCCCTTTCTCCAGCCTAAAGCTGCCTCAGCACCTCCTCATGGCACTTGGGCTCCACACTCTTCCCCAGCTCCCTTGCCCTTCTCTGCACACGCTGCAGCCTCTCAACGTCTTGCTTCTTCACAGGGGCCCACAACTGGACCCAGCACTGGACCCAGCACTCGAGCTGCGGCCTCACCCGTGCCCAGCACAGGGGGACGGTCACTGCCCTGCTCCCCCTGCCCCACTATTGCTGACACAGGCCAGCATGTCCTTGGCCTTCCTGGCCACCTGGGCACACGCTGCCTCACGTTCAGCTACTGTGCACCGGCACCCCAGGCTCCTTTTCTGCCACGCAGCTCCCCAGGCACAAAGTTGCACAGCTGACTTCAAATACAGCAGCCAGAACTTCAAGATCTCCTTCCTATTCTTAACCCTACGAGACAGCACTCAAGGACCTGCAGCTTTGCCCCCACTCTAGGCTCCAATGCAGTTTTCAAATGGAGTTGGAGAAACAGACTTCACAACAGAAAGTAGCTGCAGAAACATGGCAGCCTCTGGCTTCTGCCACGGAACAAGGGTTCCCAACTGCGCACTTTGTTTCTTTTGCCACACGGGAGAAGAGTGGCCCCACACAGCTCCGTGGACAACACAACCATCTCTTTGCACCTTATCAAAAGCAAAAACACAGGCGCACTCAGAGCCCCTGTCAGCTCTGCTCCTGACTGCTCTGCCTGAAGAGGCGAAAGAACAACCTGGCAACAAAGGCACCAAAGTCCCTGACTACATCAAGCAGCAGCTCCCCGTCCCCAGTGTGTCTCTGAACTACTCCCAGGTAGGCCCACCCAAGAAGCTCATGTGGACAAACCACCCCAAAGAACTTGTGTGCTCACATCAACAGCTTTTGTGCCAGCAGCTACTTGGCCAGCCTGCGGAGTGGGACACGTCTCTCCAGGCCACCGTGTCCCCTACGTGTGTGGCAAGGCTGAGAGCGGTGTCCTTTGAGCGCTCCCTCCTCTGGGGACAGGGGAGCCTTCATGATTCACGTTTGCCCCTCTTGGAATCCCAGCAAGCTGCGGCCTAAACATGACAGCTCAAAGGCCATGTTCCAGCTCTCACTGGCTGGTGGGAATCGCTAGGTCCTGGCAGCACTCCAGCACTCAGCATCCTCGGCCACCACCAGCAAGTGCTGGCCGCTCAGAAACTTGCAGCTCTCATTTCCTCTAAAGACAGCCCCAACCACAACTGGCACTTACTGGCTCAGGACGTTCAGGTTCGCGTCTGACCACAGCTGGAGAAGTCGGGACATTTTGCACCCATTTGGCCTCTCCTCCAGGAGCAGAGGGAGCCAGAGGAGAGCCTGCGGTTGCTTCTGTGCTCTGTGGAGAGGCAGCAGCGTGAGGGACAGGCAGTTACCTGTCATTTCTAACCTTATCTCTATTCAGCTCTACAACCAGCTCTACCCTAAGGAGAAATCATAACCTTGGATAGCAATGGGATTCCAAGTGCCTCCAACTAAAGTAAAATGGCCTAATTCAACACTACTGCATATTGCTCTGAATTAGATATCGCACCCTGCCTACTCTCAGCAAGCAACGTTCTCTCTGCAAAGCTGGGCTTTTAGTTCTTCAACAGCTCTCAAATGCAAAAGCAGCTATTACACAGCGATGCCTTTGCTATTGCTGCTGCACACATGGAAACCTAAAACTGCATCGCAATCTCTCCCAGCGCTGGAAAAGGGCAGCAAAGGTTGAGCAAAAGCACCTTTGCTTGCTAGAGAAAGAGAAAATAAACAGGGCTTCTCCTCCTAGCAAACTACAAACCAACAGACCAAAAGACTAAAGTCTCACCTGCTGCAGTGCCTAAAGCCCTTGCGTGCAGGGAGGGGATGCTTGGCAGGGGATGCAACGGCACTTGTGGCGAGCACTGTCATGTAGGCATTTAGGGAAGTCTGCTTGAAGGTCCCTCAGGAGCCTCCCTTTCTCCAGCCTAAAGCTGCCTCAGCACCTCCTCATGGCACTTGGGCTCCACACCCTTCCCCAGCTCCCTTGCCCTTCTCTGCACACGCTGCAGCCTCTCAACGTCTTGCTTCTTCACAGGGGCCCACAACTGGACCCAGCACTGGACCCAGCACTCGAGCTGCGGCCTCACCCGTGCCCAGCACAGGGGGACGGTCACTGCTCTGCTCCCCCTGCCCCACTATTGCTGACACAGGCCAGCATGTCCTTGGCCTTCCTGGCCACCTGGGCACACGCTGCCTCACGTTCAGCTACTGTGCACCGGCACCCCAGGCTCCTTTTCTGCCACGCAGCTCCCCAGGCACAAAGTTGCACAGCTGACTTCAAATACAGCAGCCAGAACTTCAAGATCTCCTTCCTATTCTTAACCCTACGAGACAGCACTCAAGGACCTGCAGCTTTGCCCCCACTCTAGGCTCCAATGCAGTTTTCAAATGGAGTTGGAGAAACAGACTTCACAACAGAAAGTTGCTGCAGAAACATGGCAGCCTCTGGCTTCTGCCACGGAACAAGGGTTCCCAACTGCGCACTTTGTTTCTTTTGCCACACGGGAGAAGAGTGGCCCCACACAGCTCCGTGGACAACACAACCATCTCTTTGCACCTTATCAAAAGCAAAAACACAGGCGCACTCAGAGCCCCTGTCAGCTCTGCTCCTGACTGCTCTGCCTGAAGAGGCAAAAGAACAACCTGGCAACAAAGGCACCAAAGTCCCTGACTACATCAAGCAGCAGCTCCCCGTCCCCAGTGTGTCTCTGAACTACTCCCAGGTAGGCCCACCCAAGAAGCTCATGTGGACAAACCACCCCAAAGAACTTGTGTGCTCACATCAACAGCTTCTGTGCCAGCAGCTACTTGGCCAGCCTGCGGAGTGGGACACGTCTCTCCAGGCCACCGTGTCCCCTACGTGTGTGGCAAGGCTGAGAGCGGTGTCCTTTGAGCGCTCCCTCCTCTGGGGACAGGGGAGCCTTCATGATTCACGTTTGCCCCTCTTGGAATCCCAGCAAGCTGCGGCCTAAACATGACAGCTCAAAGGCCATGTTCCAGCTCTCATTGGCTGGCGGGAATCGCTAGGTCCTGGCAGCACTCCAGCACTCAGCATCCTCGGCCACCACCAGCAAGTGCTGGCCGCTCAGAAACTTGCAGCTCTCATTTCCTCTAAAGACAGCCCCAACCACAACTGGCACTTACTGGCTCAGGACGTTCAGGTTCGCGTCTGACCACAGCTGGAGAAGTCGGGACATTTTGCACCCATTTGGCCTCTCCTCCAGGAGCAGAGGGAGCCAGAGGAGAGCCTGCGGTTGCTTCTGTGCTCTGTGGAGAGGCAGCAGCGTGAGGGACAGGCAGTTACCTGTCATTTCTAACCTTATCTCTATTCAGCTCTACAACCAGCTCTACCCTAAGGAGAAATCATAACCTTGGATAGCAATGGGATTCCAAGTGCCTCCAACTAAAGTAAAATGGCCTAATTCAACACTACTGCATATTGCTCTGAATTAGATATCGCACCCTGCCTACTCTCAGCAAGCAACGTTCTCTCTGCAAAGCTGGGCTTTTAGTTCTTCAACAGCTCTCAAATGCAAAAGCAGCTATTACACAGCGATGCCTTTGCTATTGCTGCTGCACACATGGAAACCTAAAACTGCATCGCAATCTCTCCCAGCGCTGGAAAAGGGCAGCAAAGGTTGAGCAAAAGCACCTTTGCTTGCTGGAGAAAGAGAAAATAAACAGGGCTTCTCCTCCTAGCAAACTACAAACCAACAGACCAAAAGACTAAAGTCTCACCTGCTGCAGTGCCTAAAGCCCTTGCGTGCAGGGAGGGGATGCTTGGCAGGGGATGCAACGGCACTTGTGGCGAGCACTGTCATGTAGGCATTTAGGGAAGTCTGCTTGAAGGTCCCTCAGGAGCCTCCCTTTCTCCAGCCTAAAGCTGCCTCAGCACCTCCTCATGGCACTTGGGCTCCACACCCTTCCCCAGCTCCCTTGCCCTTCTCTGCACACGCTGCAGCCTCTCAACGTCTTGCTTCTTCACAGGGGCCCACAACTGGACCCAGCACTGGACCCAGCACTCGAGCTGCGGCCTCACCCGTGCCCAGCACAGGGGGACGGTCACTGCTCTGTTCCCCCTGCCCCACTATTGCTGACACAGGCCAGCATGCCCTTGGCCTTCCTGGCCACCTGGGCACACGCTGCCTCACGTTCAGCTACTGTGCACCGGCACCCCAGGCTCCTTTTCTGCCACGCAGCTCCCCAGGCACAAAGTTGCACAGCTGACTTCAAATACAGCAGCCAGAACTTCAAGATCTCCTTCCTATTCTTAACCCTACGAGACAGCACTCAAGGACCTGCACCTTTGCCCCCACTCTAGGCTCCAATGCAGTTTTCAAATGGAGTTGGAGAAACAGACTTCACAACAGAAAGTTGCTGCAGAAACATGGCAGCCTCTGGCTTCTGCCACGGAACAAGGGTTCCCAACTGCGCACTTTGTTTCTTTTGCCACACGAGAGAAGAGTGGCCCCACACAGCTCCGTGGACAACACAACCATCTCTTTGCACCTTATCAAAAGCAAAAACACAGGCGCACTCAGAGCCCCTGTCAGCTCTGCTCCTGACTGCTCTGCCTGAAGAGGCAAAAGAACAACCTGGCAACAAAGGCACCAAAGCCCCTGACTACATCAAGCAGCAGCTCCCCGTCCCCAGTGTGTCTCTGAACTACTCCCAGGTAGGCCCACCCAAGAAGCTCATGTGGACAAACCACCCCAAAGAACTTGTGTGCTCACATCAACAGCTTCTGTGCCAGCAGCTACTTGGCCAGCCTGCGGAGTGGGACACGTCTCTCCAGGCCACCGTGTCCCCTACGTGTGTGGCAAGGCTGAGAGCGGTGTCCTTTGAGCGCTCCCTCCTCTGGGGACAGGGGAGCCTTCATGATTCACGTTTGCCCCTCTTGGAATCCCAGCAAGCTGCGGCCTAAACATGACAGCTCAAAGGCCATGTTCCAGCTCTCACTGGCTGGCGGGAATCGCTAGGTCCTGGCAGCACTCCAGCACTCAGCATCCTTGGCCACCACCAGCAAGTGCTGGCCGCTCAGAAACTTGCAGCTCTCATTTCCTCTAAAGACAGCCCCAACCACAACTGGCACTTACTGGCTCAGGACGTTCAGGTTCGCGTCTGACCACAGCTGGAGAAGTCGGGACATTTTGCACCCATTTGGCCTCTCCTCCAGGAGCAGAGGGAGCCAGAGGAGAGCCTGCGGTTGCTTCTGTGCTCTGTGGAGAGGCAGCAGCGTGAGGGACAGGCAGTTACCTGTCATTTCTAACCTTATCTCTATTCAGCTCTACAACCAGCTCTACCCTAAGGAGAAATCATAACCTTGGATAGCAATGGGATTCCAAGTGCCTCCAACTAAAGTAAAATGGCCTAATTCAACACTACTGCATATTGCTCTGAATTAGATATCGCACCCTGCCTACTCTCAGCAAGCAACGTTCTCTCTGCAAAGCTGGGCTTTTAGTTCTTCAACAGCTCTCAAATGCAAAAGCAGCTATTACACAGCGATGCCTTTGCTATTGCTGCTGCACACATGGAAACCTAAAACTGCATCGCAATCTCTCCCAGCGCTGGAAAAGGGCAGCAAAGGTTGAGCAAAAGCACCTTTGCTTGCTGGAGAAAGAGAAAATAAACAGGGCTTCTCCTCCTAGCAAACTACAAACCAACAGACCAAAAGACTAAAGTCTCACCTGCTGCAGTGCCTAAAGCCCTTGCGTGCAGGGAGGGGATGCTTGGCAGGGGATGCAACGGCACTTGTGGCGAGCACTGTCATGTAGGCATTTAGGGAAGTCTGCTTGAAGGTCCCTCAGGAGCCTCCCTTTCTCCAGCCTAAAGCTGCCTCAGCACCTCCTCATGGCACTTGGGCTCCACACCCTTCCCCAGCTCCCTTGCCCTTCTCTGCACACGCTGCAGCCTCTCAACGTCTTGCTTCTTCACAGGGGCCCACAACTGGACCCAGCACTGGACCCAGCACTCGAGCTGCGGCCTCACCCGTGCCCAGCACAGGGGGACGGTCACTGCCCTGCTCCCCCTGCCCCACTATTGCTGACACAGGCCAGCATGCCCTTGGCCTTCCTGGCCACCTGGGCACACGCTGCCTCACGTTCAGCTACTGTGCACCGGCACCCCAGGCTCCTTTTCTGCCACGCAGCTCCCCAGGCACAAAGTTGCACAGCTGACTTCAAATACAGCAGCCAGAACTTCAAGATCTCCTTCCTATTCTTAACCCTACGAGACAGCACTCAAGGACCTGCAGCTTTGCCCCCACTCTAGGCTCCAATGCAGTTTTCAAATGGAGTTGGAGAAACAGACTTCACAACAGAAAGTTGCTGCAGAAACATGGCAGCCTCTGGCTTCTGCCACGGAACAAGGGTTCCCAACTGCGCACTTTGTTTCTTTTGCCACACGGGAGAAGAGTGGCCCCACACAGCTCCGTGGACAACACAACCATCTCTTTGCACCTTATCAAAAGCAAAAACACAGGCGCACTCAGAGCCCCTGTCAGCTCTGCTCCTGACTGCTCTGCCTGAAGAGGCGAAAGAACAACCTGGCAACAAAGGCACCAAAGTCCCTGACTACATCAAGCAGCAGCTCCCCGTCCCCAGTGTGTCTCTGAACTACTCCCAGGTAGGCCCACCCAAGAAGCTCATGTGGACAAACCACCCCAAAGAACTTGTGTGCTCACATCAACAGCTTCTGTGCCAGCAGCTACTTGGCCAGCCTGCGGAGTGGGACACGTCTCTCCAGGCCACCGTGTCCCCTACGTGTGTGGCAAGGCTGAGAGCGGTGTCCTTTGAGCGCTCCCTCCTCTGGGGACAGGGGAGCCTTCATGATTCACGTTTGCCCCTCTTGGAATCCCAGCAAGCTGCGGCCTAAACATGACAGCTCAAAGGCCATGTTCCAGCTCTCACTGGCTGGCGGGAATCGCTAGGTCCTGGCAGCACTCCAGCACTCAGCATCCTCGGCCACCACCAGCAAGTGCTGGCCGCTCAGAAACTTGCAGCTCTCATTTCCTCTAAAGACAGCCCCAACCACAACTGGCACTTACTGGCTCAGGACGTTCAGGTTCGCGTCTGACCACAGCTGGAGAAGTCGGGACATTTTGCACCCATTTGGCCTCTCCTCCAGGAGCAGAGGGAGCCAGAGGAGAGCCTGCGGTTGCTTCTGTGCTCTGTGGAGAGGCAGCAGCGTGAGGGACAGGCAGTTACCTGTCATTTCTAACCTTATCTCTATTCAGCTCTACAACCAGCTCTACCCTAAGGAGAAATCATAACCTTGGATAGCAATGGGATTCCAAGTGCCTCCAACTAAAGTAAAATGGCCTAATTCAACACTACTGCATATTGCTCTGAATTAGATATCGCACCCTGCCTACTCTCAGCAAGCAACGTTCTCTCTGCAAAGCTGGGCTTTTAGTTCTTCAACAGCTCTCAAATGCAAAAGCAGCTATTACACAGCGATGCCTTTGCTATTGCTGCTGCACACATGGAAACCTAAAACTGCATCGCAATCTCTCCCAGCGCTGGAAAAGGGCAGCAAAGGTTGAGCAAAAGCACCTTTGCTTGCTGGAGAAAGAGAAAATAAACAGGGCTTCTCCTCCTAGCAAACTACAAACCAACAGACCAAAAGACTAAAGTCTCACCTGCTGCAGTGCCTAAAGCCCTTGCGTGCAGGGAGGGGATGCTTGGCAGGGGATGCAACGGCACTTGTGGCGAGCACTGTCATGTAGGCATTTAGGGAAGTCTGCTTGAAGGTCCCTCAGGAGCCTCCCTTTCTCCAGCCTAAAGCTGCCTCAGCACCTCCTCATGGCACTTGGGCTCCACACCCTTCCCCAGCTCCCTTGCCCTTCTCTGCACACGCTGCAGCCTCTCAACGTCTTGCTTCTTCACAGGGGCCCACAACTGGACCCAGCACTGGACCCAGCACTCGAGCTGCGGCCTCACCCGTGCCCAGCACAGGGGGACGGTCACTGCTCTGCTCCCCCTGCCCCACTATTGCTGACACAGGCCAGCATGCCCTTGGCCTTCCTGGCCACCTGGGCACACGCTGCCTCACGTTCAGCTACTGTGCACCGGCACCCCAGGCTCCTTTTCTGCCACGCAGCTCCCCAGGCACAAAGTTGCACAGCTGACTTCAAATACAGCAGCCAGAACTTCAAGATCTCCTTCCTATTCTTAACCCTACGAGACAGCACTCAAGGACCTGCACCTTTGCCCCCACTCTAGGCTCCAATGCAGTTTTCAAATGGAGTTGGAGAAACAGACTTCACAACAGAAAGTTGCTGCAGAAACATGGCAGCCTCTGGCTTCTGCCACGGAACAAGGGTTCCCAACTGCGCACTTTGTTTCTTTTGCCACACGGGAGAAGAGTGGCCCCACACAGCTCCGTGGACAACACAACCATCTCTTTGCACCTTATCAAAAGCAAAAACACAGGCGCACTCAGAGCCCCTGTCAGCTCTGCTCCTGACTGCTCTGCCTGAAGAGGCAAAAGAACAACCTGGCAACAAAGGCACCAAAGTCCCTGACTACATCAAGCAGCAGCTCCCCGTCCCCAGTGTGTCTCTGAACTACTCCCAGGTAGGCCCACCCAAGAAGCTCATGTGGACAAACCACCCCAAAGAACTTGTGTGCTCACATCAACAGCTTCTGTGCCAGCAGCTACTTGGCCAGCCTGCGGAGTGGGACACGTCTCTCCAGGCCACCGTGTCCCCTACGTGTGTGGCAAGGCTGAGAGCGGTGTCCTTTGAGCGCTCCCTCCTCTGGGGACAGGGGAGCCTTCATGATTCACGTTTGCCCCTCTTGGAATCCCAGCAAGCTGCGGCCTAAACATGACAGCTCAAAGGCCATGTTCCAGCTCTCACTGGCTGGCGGGAATCGCTAGGTCCTGGCAGCACTCCAGCACTCAGCATCCTCGGCCACCACCAGCAAGTGCTGGCCGCTCAGAAACTTGCAGCTCTCATTTCCTCTAAAGACAGCCCCAACCACAACTGGCACTTACTGGCTCAGGACGTTCAGGTTCGCGTCTGACCACAGCTGGAGAAGTCGGGACATTTTGCACCCATTTGGCCTCTCCTCCAGGAGCAGAGGGAGCCAGAGGAGAGCCTGCGGTTGCTTCTGTGCTCTGTGGAGAGGCAGCAGCGTGAGGGACAGGCAGTTACCTGTCATTTCTAACCTTATCTCTATTCAGCTCTACAACCAGCTCTACCCTAAGGAGAAATCATAACCTTGGATAGCAATGGGATTCCAAGTGCCTCCAACTAAAGTAAAATGGCCTAATTCAACACTACTGCATATTGCTCTGAATTAGATATCGCACCCTGCCTACTCTCAGCAAGCAACGTTCTCTCTGCAAAGCTGGGCTTTTAGTTCTTCAACAGCTCTCAAATGCAAAAGCAGCTATTACACAGCGATGCCTTTGCTATTGCTGCTGCACACATGGAAACCTAAAACTGCATCGCAATCTCTCCCAGCGCTGGAAAAGGGCAGCAAAGGTTGAGCAAAAGCACCTTTGCTTGCTGGAGAAAGAGAAAATAAACAGGGCTTCTCCTCCTAGCAAACTACAAACCAACAGACCAAAAGACTAAAGTCTCACCTGCTGCAGTGCCTAAAGCCCTTGCGTGCAGGGAGGGGATGCTTGGCAGGGGATGCAACGGCACTTGTGGCGAGCACTGTCATGTAGGCATTTAGGGAAGTCTGCTTGAAGGTCCCTCAGGAGCCTCCCTTTCTCCAGCCTAAAGCTGCCTCAGCACCTCCTCATGGCACTTGGGCTCCACACCCTTCCCCAGCTCCCTTGCCCTTCTCTGCACACGCTGCAGCCTCTCAACGTCTTGCTTCTTCACAGGGGCCCACAACTGGACCCAGCACTGGACCCAGCACTCGAGCTGCGGCCTCACCCGTGCCCAGCACAGGGGGACGGTCACTGCCCTGCTCCCCCTGCCCCACTATTGCTGACACAGGCCAGCATGCCCTTGGCCTTCCTGGCCACCTGGGCACACGCTGCCTCACGTTCAGCTACTGTGCACCGGCACCCCAGGCTCCTTTTCTGCCACGCAGCTCCCCAGGCACAAAGTTGCACAGCTGACTTCAAATACAGCAGCCAGAACTTCAAGATCTCCTTCCTATTCTTAACCCTACGAGACAGCACTCAAGGACCTGCAGCTTTGCCCCCACTCTAGGCTCCAATGCAGTTTTCAAATGGAGTTGGAGAAACAGACTTCACAACAGAAAGTTGCTGCAGAAACATGGCAGCCTCTGGCTTCTGCCACGGAACAAGGGTTCCCAACTGCGCACTTTGTTTCTTTTGCCACACGGGAGAAGAGTGGCCCCACACAGCTCCGTGGACAACACAACCATCTCTTTGCACCTTATCAAAAGCAAAAACACAGGCGCACTCAGAGCCCCTGTCAGCTCTGCTCCTGACTGCTCTGCCTGAAGAGGCAAAAGAACAACCTGGCAACAAAGGCACCAAAGTCCCTGACTACATCAAGCAGCAGCTCCCCGTCCCCAGTGTGTCTCTGAACTACTCCCAGGTAGGCCCACCCAAGAAGCTCATGTGGACAAACCACCCCAAAGAACTTGTGTGCTCACATCAACAGCTTCTGTGCCAGCAGCTACTTGGCCAGCCTGCGGAGTGGGACACGTCTCTCCAGGCCACCGTGTCCCCTACGTGTGTGGCAAGGCTGAGAGCGGTGTCCTTTGAGCGCTCCCTCCTCTGGGGACAGGGGAGCCTTCATGATTCACGTTTGCCCCTCTTGGAATCCCAGCAAGCTGCGGCCTAAACATGACAGCTCAAAGGCCATGTTCCAGCTCTCACTGGCTGGCGGGAATCGCTAGGTCCTGGCAGCACTCCAGCACTCAGCATCCTCGGCCACCACCAGCAAGTGCTGGCCGCTCAGAAACTTGCAGCTCTCATTTCCTCTAAAGACAGCCCCAACCACAACTGGCACTTACTGGCTCAGGACGTTCAGGTTCGCGTCTGACCACAGCTGGAGAAGTCGGGACATTTTGCACCCATTTGGCCTCTCCTCCAGGAGCAGAGGGAGCCAGAGGAGAGCCTGCGGTTGCTTCTGTGCTCTGTGGAGAGGCAGCAGCGTGAGGGACAGGCAGTTACCTGTCATTTCTAACCTTATCTCTATTCAGCTCTACAACCAGCTCTACCCTAAGGAGAAATCATAACCTTGGATAGCAATGGGATTCCAAGTGCCTCCAACTAAAGTAAAATGGCCTAATTCAACACTACTGCATATTGCTCTGAATTAGATATCGCACCCTGCCTACTCTCAGCAAGCAACGTTCTCTCTGCAAAGCTGGGCTTTTAGTTCTTCAACAGCTCTCAAATGCAAAAGCAGCTATTACACAGCGATGCCTTTGCTATTGCTGCTGCACACATGGAAACCTAAAACTGCATCGCAATCTCTCCCAGCGCTGGAAAAGGGCAGCAAAGGTTGAGCAAAAGCACCTTTGCTTGCTGGAGAAAGAGAAAATAAACAGGGCTTCTCCTCCTAGCAAACTACAAACCAACAGACCAAAAGACTAAAGTCTCACCTGCTGCAGTGCCTAAAGCCCTTGCGTGCAGGGAGGGGATGCTTGGCAGGGGATGCAACGGCACTTGTGGCGAGCACTGTCATGTAGGCATTTAGGGAAGTCTGCTTGAAGGTCCCTCAGGAGCCTCCCTTTCTCCAGCCTAAAGCTGCCTCAGCACCTCCTCATGGCACTTGGGCTCCACACCCTTCCCCAGCTCCCTTGCCCTTCTCTGCACACGCTGCAGCCTCTCAACGTCTTGCTTCTTCACAGGGGCCCACAACTGGACCCAGCACTGGACCCAGCACTCGAGCTGCGGCCTCACCCGTGCCCAGCACAGGGGGACGGTCACTGCCCTGCTCCCCCTGCCCCACTATTGCTGACACAGGCCAGCATGCCCTTGGCCTTCCTGGCCACCTGGGCACACGCTGCCTCACGTTCAGCTACTGTGCACCGGCACCCCAGGCTCCTTTTCTGCCACGCAGCTCCCCAGGCACAAAGTTGCACAGCTGACTTCAAATACAGCAGCCAGAACTTCAAGATCTCCTTCCTATTCTTAACCCTACGAGACAGCACTCAAGGACCTGCAGCTTTGCCCCCACTCTAGGCTCCAATGCAGTTTTCAAATGGAGTTGGAGAAACAGACTTCACAACAGAAAGTTGCTGCAGAAACATGGCAGCCTCTGGCTTCTGCCACGGAACAAGGGTTCCCAACTGCGCACTTTGTTTCTTTTGCCACACGGGAGAAGAGTGGCCCCACACAGCTCCGTGGACAACACAACCATCTCTTTGCACCTTATCAAAAGCAAAAACACAGGCGCACTCAGAGCCCCTGTCAGCTCTGCTCCTGACTGCTCTGCCTGAAGAGGCAAAAGAACAACCTGGCAACAAAGGCACCAAAGTCCCTGACTACATCAAGCAGCAGCTCCCCGTCCCCAGTGTGTCTCTGAACTACTCCCAGGTAGGCCCACCCAAGAAGCTCATGTGGACAAACCACCCCAAAGAACTTGTGTGCTCACATCAACAGCTTCTGTGCCAGCAGCTACTTGGCCAGCCTGCGGAGTGGGACACGTCTCTCCAGGCCACCGTGTCCCCTACGTGTGTGGCAAGGCTGAGAGCGGTGTCCTTTGAGCGCTCCCTCCTCTGGGGACAGGGGAGCCTTCATGATTCACGTTTGCCCCTCTTGGAATCCCAGCAAGCTGCGGCCTAAACATGACAGCTCAAAGGCCATGTTCCAGCTCTCACTGGCTGGCGGGAATCGCTAGGTCCTGGCAGCACTCCAGCACTCAGCATCCTCGGCCACCACCAGCAAGTGCTGGCCGCTCAGAAACTTGCAGCTCTCATTTCCTCTAAAGACAGCCCCAACCACAACTGGCACTTACTGGCTCAGGACGTTCAGGTTCGCGTCTGACCACAGCTGGAGAAGTCGGGACATTTTGCACCCATTTGGCCTCTCCTCCAGGAGCAGAGGGAGCCAGAGGAGAGCCTGCGGTTGCTTCTGTGCTCTGTGGAGAGGCAGCAGCGTGAGGGACAGGCAGTTACCTGTCATTTCTAACCTTATCTCTATTCAGCTCTACAACCAGCTCTACCCTAAGGAGAAATCATAACCTTGGATAGCAATGGGATTCCAAGTGCCTCCAACTAAAGTAAAATGGCCTAATTCAACACTACTGCATATTGCTCTGAATTAGATATCGCACCCTGCCTACTCTCAGCAAGCAACGTTCTCTCTGCAAAGCTGGGCTTTTAGTTCTTCAACAGCTCTCAAATGCAAAAGCAGCTATTACACAGCGATGCCTTTGCTATTGCTGCTGCACACATGGAAACCTAAAACTGCATCGCAATCTCTCCCAGCGCTGGAAAAGGGCAGCAAAGGTTGAGCAAAAGCACCTTTGCTTGCTGGAGAAAGAGAAAATAAACAGGGCTTCTCCTCCTAGCAAACTACAAACCAACAGACCAAAAGACTAAAGTCTCACCTGCTGCAGTGCCTAAAGCCCTTGCGTGCAGGGAGGGGATGCTTGGCAGGGGATGCAACGGCACTTGTGGCGAGCACTGTCATGTAGGCATTTAGGGAAGTCTGCTTGAAGGTCCCTCAGGAGCCTCCCTTTCTCCAGCCTAAAGCTGCCTCAGCACCTCCTCATGGCACTTGGGCTCCACACCCTTCCCCAGCTCCCTTGCCCTTCTCTGCACACGCTGCAGCCTCTCAACGTCTTGCTTCTTCACAGGGGCCCACAACTGGACCCAGCACTGGACCCAGCACTCGAGCTGCGGCCTCACCCGTGCCCAGCACAGGGGGACGGTCACTGCTCTGCTCCCCCTGCCCCACTATTGCTGACACAGGCCAGCATGTCCTTGGCCTTCCTGGCCACCTGGGCACACGCTGCCTCACGTTCAGCTACTGTGCACCGGCACCCCAGGCTCCTTTTCTGCCACGCAGCTCCCCAGGCACAAAGTTGCACAGCTGACTTCAAATACAGCAGCCAGAACTTCAAGATCTCCTTCCTATTCTTAACCCTACGAGACAGCACTCAAGGACCTGCAGCTTTGCCCCCACTCTAGGCTCCAATGCAGTTTTCAAATGGAGTTGGAGAAACAGACTTCACAACAGAAAGTAGCTGCAGAAACATGGCAGCCTCTGGCTTCTGCCATGGAACAAGGGTTCCCAACTGCGCACTTTGTTTCTTTTGCCACACGGGAGAAGAGTGGCCCCACACAGCTCCGTGGACAACACAACCATCTCTTTGCACCTTATCAAAAGCAAAAACACAGGCGCACTCAGAGCCCCTGTCAGCTCTGCTCCTGACTGCTCTGCCTGAAGAGGCAAAAGAACAACCTGGCAACAAAGGCACCAAAGCCCCTGACTTCAAGCAGCAGCTCCCCGTCCCCAGTGTGTCTCTGAACTACTCCCAGGTAGGCCCACCCAAGAAGCTCATGTGGACAAACCACCCCAAAGAACTTGTGTGCTCACATCAACAGCTTTTGTGCCAGCAGCTACTTGGCCAGCCTGCGGAGTGGGACACGTCTCTCCAGGCCACCGTGTCCCCTACATGTGTGGCAAGGCTGAGAGCGGTGTCCTTTGAGCGCTCCCTCCTCTGGGGATAGGGGAGCCTTCATGATTCACGTTTGCCCCTCTTGGAATCCCAGCAAGCTGCGGCCTAAACATGACAGCTCAAAGGCCATGTTCCAGCTCTCACTGGCTGGCGGGAATCGCTAGGTCCTGGCAGCACTCCAGCACTCAGCATCCTCGGCCACCACCAGCAAGTGCTGGCCGCTCAGAAACTTGCAGCTCTCATTTCCTCTAAAGACAGCCCCAACCACAACTGGCACTTACTGGCTCAGGACGTTCAGGTTCGCGTCTGACCACAGCTGGAGAAGTCGGGACATTTTGTACCCATTTGGCCTCTCCTCCAGGAGCAGTGGGAGCCAGAGGAGAGCCTGCGGTTGCTTCTGTGCTCTGTGGAGAGGCAGCAGCGTGAGGGACAGGCAGTTACCTGTCATTTCTAACCTTATCTCTATTCAGCTCTACAACCAGCTCTACCCTAAGGAGAAATCATAACCTTGGATAGCAATGGGATTCCAAGTGCCTCCAACTAAAGTAAAATGGCCTAATTCAACACTACTGCATATTGCTCTGAATTAGATATCGCACCCTGCCTACTCTCAGCAAGCAACGTTCTCTCTGCAAAGCTGGGCTTTTAGTTCTTCAACAGCTCTCAAATGCAAAAGCAGCTATTACACAGCGATGCCTTTGCTATTGCTGCTGCACACATGGAAACCTAAAACTGCATCGCAATCTCTCCCAGCGCTGGAAAAGGGCAGCAAAGGTTGAGCAAAAGCACCTTTGCTTGCTGGAGAAAGAGAAAATAAACAGGGCTTCTCCTCCTAGCAAACTACAAACCAACAGACCAAAAGACTAAAGTCTCACCTGCTGCAGTGCCTAAAGCCCGTGCGTGCAGGGAGGGGATGCTTGGCAGGGGATGCAACGGCACTTGTGGCGAGCACTGTCATGTAGGCATTTAGGGAAGTCTGCTTGAAGGTCCCTCAGGAGCCTCCCTTTCTCCAGCCTAAAGCTGCCTCAGCACCTCCTCATGGCACTTGGGCTCCACACCCTTCCCCAGCTCCCTTGCCCTTCTCTGCACACGCTGCAGCCTCTCAACGTCTTGCTTCTTCACAGGGGCCCACAACTGGACCCAGCACTGGACCCAGCACTCGAGCTGCGGCCTCACCCGTGCCCAGCACAGGGGGACGGTCACTGCCCTGCTCCCCCTGCCCCACTATTGCTGACACAGGCCAGCATGCCCTTGGCCTTCCTGGCCACCTGGGCACACGCTGCCTCACGTTCAGCTACTGTGCACCGGCACCCCAGGCTCCTTTTCTGCCACGCAGCTCCCCAGGCACAAAGTTGCACAGCTGACTTCAAATACAGCAGCCAGAACTTCAAGATCTCCTTCCTATTCTTAACCTTACGAGACAGCACTCAAGGACCTGCAGCTTTGCCCCCACTCTAGGCTCCAATGCAGTTTTCAAATGGAGTTGGAGAAACAGACTTCACAACAGAAAGTAGCTGCAGAAACATGGCAGCCTCTGGCTTCTGCCACGGAACGAGGGTTCCCAACTGCGCACTTTGTTTCTTTTGCCACACGGGAGAAGAGTGGCCCCACACAGCTCCGTGGACAACACAACCATCTCTTTGCACCTTATCAAAAGCAAAAACACAGGCGCACTCAGAGCCCCTGTCAGCTCTGCTCCTGACTGCTCTGCCTGAAGAGGCGAAAGAACAACCTGGCAACAAAGGCACCAAAGTCCCTGACTACATCAAGCAGCAGCTCCCCGTCCCCAGTGTGTCTCTGAACTACTCCCAGGTAGGCCCACCCAAGAAGCTCATGTGGACAAACCACCCCAAAGAACTTGTGTGCTCACATCAACAGCTTCTGTGCCAGCAGCTACTTGGCCAGCCTGCGGAGTGGGACACGTCTCTCCAGGCCACCGTGTCCCCTACGTGTGTGGCAAGGCTGAGAGCGGTGTCCTTTGAGCGCTCCCTCCTCTGGGGACAGGGGAGCCTTCATGATTCACGTTTGTCCGTCTTGGAATCCCAGCAAGCTGCGGCCTAAACATGACAGCTCAAAGGCCATGTTCCAGCTCTCACTGGCTGGTGGGAATCGCTAGGTCCTGGCAGCACTCCAGCACTCAGCATCCTCGGCCACCACTAGCAAGTGCTGGCCGCTCAGAAACTTGCAGCTCTCATTTCCTCTAAAGACAGCCCCAACCACAACTGGCACTTACTGGCTCAGGACGTTCAGGTTCGCGTCTGACCACAGCTGGAGAAGTCGGGACATTTTGCACCCATTTGGCCTCTCCTCCAGGAGCAGAGGGAGCCAGAGGAGAGCCTGCGGTTGCTTCTGTGCTCTGTGGAGAGGCAGCAGCGTGAGGGACAGGCAGTTACCTGTCATTTCTAACCTTATCTCTATTCAGCTCTACAACCAGCTCTACCCTAAGGAGAAATCATAACCTTGGATAGCAATGGGATTCCAAGTGCCTCCAACTAAAGTAAAATGGCCTAATTCAACACTACTGCATATTGCTCTGAATTAGATATCGCACCCTGCCTACTCTCAGCAAGCAACGTTCTCTCTGCAAAGCTGGGCTTTTAGTTCTTCAACAGCTCTCAAATGCAAAAGCAGCTATTACACAGCGATGCCTTTGCTATTGCTGCTGCACACATGGAAACCTAAAACTGCATCGCAATCTCTCCCAGCGCTGGAAAAGGGCAGCAAAGGTTGAGCAAAAGCACCTTTGCTTGCTGGAGAAAGAGAAAATAAACAGGGCTTCTCCTCCTAGCAAACTACAAACCAACAGACCAAAAGACTAAAGTCTCACCTGCTGCAGTGCCTAAAGCCCTTGCGTGCAGGGAGGGGATGCTTGGCAGGGGATGCAACGGCACTTGTGGCGAGCACTGTCATGTAGGCATTTAGGGAAGTCTGCTTGAAGGTCCCTCAGGAGCCTCCCTTTCTCCAGCCTAAAGCTGCCTCAGCACCTCCTCATGGCACTTGGGCTCCACACCCTTCCCCAGCTCCCTTGCCCTTCTCTGCACACGCTGCAGCCTCTCAACGTCTTGCTTCTTCACAGGGGCCCACAACTGGACCCAGCACTGGACCCAGCACTCGAGCTGCGGCCTCACCCGTGCCCAGCACAGGGGGACGGTCACTGCCCTGCTCCCCCTGCCCCACTATTGCTGACACAGGCCAGCATGCCCTTGGCCTTCCTGGCCACCTGGGCACACGCTGCCTCACGTTCAGCTACTGTGCACCGGCACCCCTGGCTCCTTTTCTGCCACGCAGCTCCCCAGGCACAAAGTTGCACAGCTGACTTCAAATACAGCAGCCAGAACTTCAAGATCTCCTTCCTATTCTTAACCCTACGAGACAGCACTCAAGGACCTGCAGCTTTGCCCCCACTCTAGGCTCCAATGCAGTTTTCAAATGGAGTTGGAGAAACAGACTTCACAACAGAAAGTTGCTGCAGAAACATGGCAGCCTCTGGCTTCTGCCACGGAACAAGGGTTCCCAACTGCGCACTTTGTTTCTTTTGCCACACGGGAGAAGAGTGGCCCCACACAGCTCCGTGGACAACACAACCATCTCTTTGCACCTTATCAAAAGCAAAAACACAGGCGCACTCAGAGCCCCTGTCAGCTCTGCTCCTGACTGCTCTGCCTGAAGAGGCAAAAGAACAACCTGGCAACAAAGGCACCAAAGTCCCTGACTACATCAAGCAGCAGCTCCCCATCCCCAGTGTGTCTCTGAACTACTCCCAGGTAGGCCCACCCAAGAAGCTCATGTGGACAAACCACCCCAAAGAACTTGTGTGCTCACATCAACAGCTTCTGTGCCAGCAGCTACTTGGCCAGCCTGCGGAGTGGGACACGTCTCTCCAGGCCACCGTGTCCCCTACGTGTGTGGCAAGGCTGAGAGCGGTGTCCTTTGAGCGCTCCCTCCTCTGGGGACAGGGGAGCCTTCATGATTCACGTTTGCCCCTCTTGGAATCCCAGCAAGCTGCGGCCTAAACATGACAGCTCAAAGGCCATGTTCCAGCTCTCACTGGCTGGCGGGAATCGCTAGGTCCTGGCAGCACTCCAGCACTCAGCATCCTCGGCCACCACCAGCAAGTGCTGGCCGCTCAGAAACTTGCAGCTCTCATTTCCTCTAAAGACAGCCCCAACCACAACTGGCACTTACTGGCTCAGGACGTTCAGGTTCGCGTCTGACCACAGCTGGAGAAGTCGGGACATTTTGCACCCATTTGGCCTCTCCTCCAGGAGCAGAGGGAGCCAGAGGAGAGCCTGCGGTTGCTTCTGTGCTCTGTGGAGAGGCAGCAGCATGAGGGACAGGCAGTTACCTGTCATTTCTAACCTTATCTCTATTCAGCTCTACAACCAGCTCTACCCTAAGGAGAAATCATAACCTTGGATAGCAATGGGATTCCAAGTGCCTCCAACTAAAGTAAAATGGCCTAATTCAACACTACTGCATATTGCTCTGAATTAGATATCGCACCCTGCCTACTCTCAGCAAGCAACGTTCTCTCTGCAAAGCTGGGCTTTTAGTTCTTCAACAGCTCTCAAATGCAAAAGCAGCTATTACACAGCGATGCCTTTGCTATTGCTGCTGCACACATGGAAACCTAAAACTGCATCACAATCTCTCCCAGCGTTGGAAAAGGGCAGCAAAGGTTGAGCAAAAGCACCTTTGCTTGCTGGAGAAAGAGAAAATAAACAGGGCTTCTCCTCCTAGCAAACTACAAACCAACAGACCAAAAGACTAAAGTCTCACCTGCTGCAGTGCCTAAAGCCCTTGCGTGCAGGGAGGGGATGCTTGGCAGGGGATGCAACGGCACTTGTGGCGAGCACTGTCATGTAGGCATTTAGGGAAGTCTGCTTGAAGGTCCCTCAGGAGCCTCCCTTTCTCCAGCCTAAAGCTGCCTCAGCACCTCCTCATGGCACTTGGGCTCCACACCCTTCCCCAGCTCCCTTGCCCTTCTCTGCACACGCTGCAGCCTCTCAACGTCTTGCTTCTTCACAGGGGCCCACAACTGGACCCAGCACTGGACCCAGCACTCGAGCTGCGGCCTCACCCGTGCCCAGCACAGGGGGACGGTCACTGCCCTGCTCCCCCTGCCCCACTATTGCTGACACAGGCCAGCATGTCCTTGGCCTTCCTGGCCACCTGGGCACACGCTGCCTCACGTTCAGCTACTGTGCACCGGCACCCCTGGCTCCTTTTCTGCCACGCAGCTCCCCAGGCACAAAGTTGCACAGCTGACTTCAAATACAGCAGCCAGAACTTCAAGATCTCCTTCCTATTCTTAACCCTACGAGACAGCACTCAAGGACCTGCAGCTTTGCCCCCACTCTAGGCTCCAATGCAGTTTTCAAATGGAGTTGGAGAAACAGACTTCACAACAGAAAGTAGCTGCAGAAACATGGCAGCCTCTGGCTTCTGCCACGGAACAAGGGTTCCCAACTGCCCACTTTGTTTCTTTTGCCACACGGGAGAAGAGTGGCCCCACACAGCTCCGTGGACAACACAACCATCTCTTTGCACCTTATCAAAAGCAAAAACACAGGCGCACTCAGAGCCCTTGTCAGCTCTGCTCCTGACTGCTCTGCCTGAAGAGGCAAAAGAACAACCTGGCAACAAAGGCACCAAAGCCCCTGACTTCAAGCAGCAGCTCCCCGTCCCCAGTGTGTCTCTGAACTACTCCCAGGTAGGCCCACCCAAGAAGCTCATGTGGACAAACCACCCCAAAGAACTTGTGTGCTCACATCAACAGCTTCTGTGCCAGCAGCTACTTGGCCAGCCTGCGGAGTGGGACACGTCTCTCCAGGCCACCGTGTCCCCTACGTGTGTGGCAAGGCTGAGAGTGGTGTCCTTTGAGCGCTCCCTCCTCTGGGGACAGGGGAGCCTTCATGATTCACGTTTGCCCCTCTTGGAATCCCAGCAAGCTGCGGCCTAAACATGACAGCTCAAAGGCCATGTTCCAGCTCTCACTGGCTGGCGGGAATCGCTAGGTCCTGGCAGCACTCCAGCACTCAGCATCCTTGGCCACCACCAGCAAGTGCTGGCCGCTCAGAAACTTGCAGCTCTCATTTCCTCTAAAGACAGCCCCAACCACAACTGGCACTTACTGGCTCAGGACGTTCAGGTTCGCGTCTGACCACAGCTGGAGAAGTCGGGACATTTTGCACCCATTTGGCCTCTCCTCCAGGAGCAGAGGGAGCCAGAGGAGAGCCTGCGGTTGCTTCTGTGCTCTGTGGAGAGGCAGCAGCGTGAGGGACAGGCAGTTACCTGTCATTTCTAACCTTATCTCTATTCAGCTCTACAACCAGCTCTACCCTAAGGAGAAATCATAACCTTGGATAGCAATGGGATTCCAAGTGCCTCCAACTAAAGTAAAATGGCCTAATTCAACACTACTGCATATTGCTCTGAATTAGATATCGCACCCTGCCTACTCTCAGCAAGCAACGTTCTCTCTGCAAAGCTGGGCTTTTAGTTCTTCAACAGCTCTCAAATGCAAAAGCAGCTATTACACAGCGATGCCTTTGCTATTGCTGCTGCACACATGGAAACCTAAAACTGCATCGCAATCTCTCCCAGCGCTGGAAAAGGGCAGCAAAGGTTGAGCAAAAGCACCTTTGCTTGCTGGAGAAAGAGAAAATAAACAGGGCTTCTCCTCCTAGCAAACTACAAACCAACAGACCAAAAGACTAAAGTCTCACCTGCTGCAGTGCCTAAAGCCCTTGCGTGCAGGGAGGGGATGCTTGGCAGGGGATGCAACGGCACTTGTGGCGAGCACTGTCATGTAGGCATTTAGGGAAGTCTGCTTGAAGGTCCCTCAGGAGCCTCCCTTTCTCCAGCCTAAAGCTGCCTCAGCACCTCCTCATGGCACTTGGGCTCCACACCCTTCCCCAGCTCCCTTGCCCTTCTCTGCACACGCTGCAGCCTCTCAACGTCTTGCTTCTTCACAGGGGCCCACAACTGGACCCAGCACTGGACCCAGCACTCGAGCTGCGGCCTCACCCGTGCCCAGCACAGGGGGACGGTCACTGCCCTGCTCCCCCTGCCCCACTATTGCTGACACAGGCCAGCATGCCCTTGGCCTTCCTGGCCACCTGGGCACACGCTGCCTCACGTTCAGCTACTGTGCACCGGCACCCCAGGCTCCTTTTCTGCCACGCAGCTCCCCAGGCACAAAGTTGCACAGCTGACTTCAAATACAGCAGCCAGAACTTCAAGATCTCCTTCCTATTCTTAACCCTACGAGACAGCACTCAAGGACCTGCAGCTTTGCCCCCACTCTAGGCTCCAATGCAGTTTTCAAATGGAGTTGGAGAAACAGACTTCACAACAGAAAGTTGCTGCAGAAACATGGCAGCCTCTGGCTTCTGCCACGGAACAAGGGTTCCCAACTGCGCACTTTGTTTCTTTTGCCACACGGGAGAAGAGTGGCCCCACACAGCTCCGTGGACAACACAACCATCTCTTTGCACCTTATCAAAAGCAAAAACACAGGCGCACTCAGAGCCCCTGTCAGCTCTGCTCCTGACTGCTCTGCCTGAAGAGGCAAAAGAACAACCTGGCAACAAAGGCACCAAAGTCCCTGACTACATCAAGCAGCAGCTCCCCGTCCCCAGTGTGTCTCTGAACTACTCCCAGGTAGGCCCACCCAAGAAGCTCATGTGGACAAACCACCCCAAAGAACTTGTGTGCTCACATCAACAGCTTCTGTGCCAGCAGCTACTTGGCCAGCCTGCGGAGTGGGACACGTCTCTCCAGGCCACCGTGTCCCCTACGTGTGTGGCAAGGCTGAGAGCGGTGTCCTTTGAGCGCTCCCTCCTCTGGGGACAGGGGAGCCTTCATGATTCACGTTTGCCCCTCTTGGAATCCCAGCAAGCTGCGGCCTAAACATGACAGCTCAAAGGCCATGTTCCAGCTCTCACTGGCTGGCGGGAATCGCTAGGTCCTGGCAGCACTCCAGCACTCAGCATCCTCGGCCACCACCAGCAAGTGCTGGCCGCTCAGAAACTTGCAGCTCTCATTTCCTCTAAAGACAGCCCCAACCACAACTGGCACTTACTGGCTCAGGACGTTCAGGTTCGCGTCTGACCACAGCTGGAGAAGTCGGGACATTTTGCACCCATTTGGCCTCTCCTCCAGGAGCAGTGGGAGCCAGAGGAGAGCCTGCGGTTGCTTCTGTGCTCTGTGGAGAGGCAGCAGCGTGAGGGACAGGCAGTTACCTGTCATTTCTAACCTTATCTCTATTCAGCTCTACAACCAGCTCTACCCTAAGGAGAAATCATAACCTTGGATAGCAATGGGATTCCAAGTGCCTCCAACTAAAGTAAAATGGCCTAATTCAACACTACTGCATATTGCTCTGAATTAGATATCGCACCCTGCCTACTCTCAGCAAGCAACGTTCTCTCTGCAAAGCTGGGCTTTTAGTTCTTCAACAGCTCTCAAATGCAAAAGCAGCTATTACACAGCGATGCCTTTGCTATTGCTGCTGCACACATGGAAACCTAAAACTGCATCGCAATCTCTCCCAGCGCTGGAAAAGGGCAGCAAAGGTTGAGCAAAAGCACCTTTGCTTGCTGGAGAAAGAGAAAATAAACAGGGCTTCTCCTCCTAGCAAACTACAAACCAACAGACCAAAAGACTAAAGTCTCACCTGCTGCAGTGCCTAAAGCCCTTGCGTGCAGGGAGGGGATGCTTGGCAGGGGATGCAACGGCACTTGTGGCGAGCACTGTCATGTAGGCATTTAGGGAAGTCTGCTTGAAGGTCCCTCAGGAGCCTCCCTTTCTCCAGCCTAAAGCTGCCTCAGCACCTCCTCATGGCACTTGGGCTCCACACCCTTCCCCAGCTCCCTTGCCCTTCTCTGCACACGCTGCAGCCTCTCAACGTCTTGCTTCTTCACAGGGGCCCACAACTGGACCCAGCACTGGACCCAGCACTCGAGCTGCGGCCTCACCCGTGCCCAGCACAGGGGGACGGTCACTGCCCTGCTCCCCCTGCCCCACTATTGCTGACACAGGCCAGCATGCCCTTGGCCTTCCTGGCCACCTGGGCACACGCTGCCTCACGTTCAGCTACTGTGCACCGGCACCCCAGGCTCCTTTTCTGCCACGCAGCTCCCCAGGCACAAAGTTGCACAGCTGACTTCAAATACAGCAGCCAGAACTTCAAGATCTCCTTCCTATTCTTAACCTTACGAGACAGCACTCAAGGACCTGCAGCTTTGCCCCCACTCTAGGCTCCAATGCAGTTTTCAAATGGAGTTGGAGAAACAGACTTCACAACAGAAAGTAGCTGCAGAAACATGGCAGCCTCTGGCTTCTGCCACGGAACAAGGGTTCCCAACTGCGCACTTTGTTTCTTTTGCCACACGGGAGAAGAGTGGCCCCACACAGCTCCGTGGACAACACAACCATCTCTTTGCACCTTATCAAAAGCAAAAACACAGGCGCACTCAGAGCCCCTGTCAGCTCTGCTCCTGACTGCTCTGCCTGAAGAGGCGAAAGAACAACCTGGCAACAAAGGCACCAAAGTCCCTGACTACATCAAGCAGCAGCTCCCCGTCCCCAGTGTGTCTCTGAACTACTCCCAGGTAGGCCCACCCAAGAAGCTCATGTGGACAAACCACCCCAAAGAACTTGTGTGCTCACATCAACAGCTTCTGTGCCAGCAGCTACTTGGCCAGCCTGCGGAGTGGGACACGTCTCTCCAGGCCACCGTGTCCCCTACGTGTGTGGCAAGGCTGAGAGCGGTGTCCTTTGAGCGCTCCCTCCTCTGGGGACAGGGGAGCCTTCATGATTCACGTTTGCCCCTCTTGGAATCCCAGCAAGCTGCGGCCTAAACATGACAGCTCAAAGGCCATGTTCCAGCTCTCACTGGCTGGCGGGAATCGCTAGGTCCTGGCAGCACTCCAGCACTCAGCATCCTCGGCCACCACCAGCAAGTGCTGGCCGCTCAGAAACTTGCAGCTCTCATTTCCTCTAAAGACAGCCCCAACCACAACTGGCACTTACTGGCTCAGGACGTTCAGGTTCGCGTCTGACCACAGCTGGAGAAGTCGGGACATTTTGCACCCATTTGGCCTCTCCTCCAGGAGCAGAGGGAGCCAGAGGAGAGCCTGCGGTTGCTTCTGTGCTCTGTGGAGAGGCAGCAGCGTGAGGGACAGGCAGTTACCTGTCATTTCTAACCTTATCTCTATTCAGCTCTACAACCAGCTCTACCCTAAGGAGAAATCATAACCTTGGATAGCAATGGGATTCCAAGTGCCTCCAACTAAAGTAAAATGGCCTAATTCAACACTACTGCATATTGCTCTGAATTAGATATCGCACCCTGCCTACTCTCAGCAAGCAACGTTCTCTCTGCAAAGCTGGGCTTTTAGTTCTTCAACAGCTCTCAAATGCAAAAGCAGCTATTACACAGCGATGCCTTTGCTATTGCTGCTGCACACATGGAAACCTAAAACTGCATCGCAATCTCTCCCAGCGCTGGAAAAGGGCAGCAAAGGTTGAGCAAAAGCACCTTTGCTTGCTGGAGAAAGAGAAAATAAACAGGGCTTCTCCTCCTAGCAAACTACAAACCAACAGACCAAAAGACTAAAGTCTCACCTGCTGCAGTGCCTAAAGCCCTTGCGTGCAGGGAGGGGATGCTTGGCAGGGGATGCAACGGCACTTGTGGCGAGCACTGTCATGTAGGCATTTAGGGAAGTCTGCTTGAAGGTCCCTCAGGAGCCTCCCTTTCTCCAGCCTAAAGCTGCCTCAGCACCTCCTCATGGCACTTGGGCTCCACACCCTTCCCCAGCTCCCTTGCCCTTCTCTGCACACGCTGCAGCCTCTCAACGTCTTGCTTCTTCACAGGGGCCCACAACTGGACCCAGCACTGGACCCAGCACTCGAGCTGCGGCCTCACCCGTGCCCAGCACAGGGGGACGGTCACTGCCCTGCTCCCCCTGCCCCACTATTGCTGACACAGGCCAGCATGCCCTTGGCCTTCCTGGCCACCTGGGCACACGCTGCCTCACGTTCAGCTACTGTGCACCGGCACCCCTGGCTCCTTTTCTGCCACGCAGCTCCCCAGGCACAAAGTTGCACAGTTGACTTCAAATACAGCAGCCAGAACTTCAAGATCTCCTTCCTGTTCTTAACCCTACGAGACAGCACTCAAAGACCTGCAGCTTTGCCCCCACTCTAGGCTCCAATGCAGTTTTCAAATGGAGTTGGAGAAACAGACTTCACAACAGAAAGTAGCTGCAGAAACATGGCAGCCTCTGGCTTCTGCCACGGAACAAGGGTTCCCAACTGCGCACTTTGTTTCTTTTGCCACACGGGAGAAGAGTGGCCCCACACAGCTCCGTGGACAACACAACCATCTCTTTGCACCTTATCAAAAGCAAAAACACAGGCGCACTCAGAGCCCTTGTCAGCTCTGCTCCTGACTGCTCTGCCTGAAGAGGCGAAAGAACAACCTGGCAACAAAGGCACCAAAGTCCCTGACTACATCAAGCAGCGGCTCCCCGTCCCCAGTGTGTCTCTGAACTACTCCCAGGTAGGCCCACCCAAGAAGCTCATGTGGACAAACCACCCCAAAGAACTTGTGTGCTCACATCAACAGCTTTTGTGCCAGCAGCTACTTGGCCAGCCTGCGGAGTGGGACACGTCTCTCCAGGCCACCGTGTCCCCTACGTGTGTGGCAAGGCTGAGAGCGGTGTCCTTTGAGCGCTCCCTCCTCTGGGGACAGGGGAGCCTTCATGATTCACGTTTGCCCCTCTTGGAATCCCAGCAAGCTGCGGCCTAAACATGACAGCTCAAAGGCCATGTTCCAGCTCTCACTGGCTGGCGGGAATCGCTAGGTCCTGGCAGCACTCCAGCACTCAGCATCCTTGGCCACCACCAGCAAGTGCTGGCCGCTCAGAAACTTGCAGCTCTCATTTCCTCTAAAGACAGCCCCAACCACAACTGGCACTTACTGGCTCAGGACGTTCAGGTTCGCGTCTGACCACAGCTGGAGAAGTCGGGACATTTTGCACCCATTTGGCCTCTCCTCCAGGAGCAGAGGGAGCCAGAGGAGAGCCTGCGGTTGCTTCTGTGCTCTGTGGAGAGGCAGCAGCGTGAGGGACAGGCAGTTACCTGTCATTTCTAACCTTATCTCTATTCAGCTCTACAACCAGCTCTACCCTAAGGAGAAATCATAACCTTGGATAGCAATGGGATTCCAAGTGCCTCCAACTAAAGTAAAATGGCCTAATTCAACACTACTGCATATTGCTCTGAATTAGATATCGCACCCTGCCTACTCTCAGCAAGCAACGTTCTCTCTGCAAAGCTGGGCTTTTAGTTCTTCAACAGCTCTCAAATGCAAAAGCAGCTATTACACAGCGATGCCTTTGCTATTGCTGCTGCACACATGGAAACCTAAAACTGCATCGCAATCTCTCCCAGCGCTGGAAAAGGGCAGCAAAGGTTGAGCAAAAGCACCTTTGCTTGCTGGAGAAAGAGAAAATAAACAGGGCTTCTCCTCCTAGCAAACTACAAACCAACAGACCAAAAGACTAAAGTCTCACCTGCTGCAGTGCCTAAAGCCCTTGCGTGCAGGGAGGGGATGCTTGGCAGGGGATGCAACGGCACTTGTGGCGAGCACTGTCATGTAGGCATTTAGGGAAGTCTGCTTGAAGGTCCCTCAGGAGCCTCCCTTTCTCCAGCCTAAAGCTGCCTCAGCACCTCCTCATGGCACTTGGGCTCCACACCCTTCCCCAGCTCCCTTGCCCTTCTCTGCACACGCTGCAGCCTCTCAACGTCTTGTTTCTTCACAGGGGCCCACAACTGGACCCAGCACTGGACCCAGCACTCGAGCTGCGGCCTCACCCGTGCCCAGCACAGGGGGACGGTCACTGCCCTGCTCCCCCTGCCCCACTATTGCTGACACAGGCCAGCATGTCCTTGGCCTTCCTGGCCACCTGGGCACATGCTGCCTCACGTTCAGCTACTGTGCACCGGCACCCCTGGCTCCTTTTCTGCCACGCAGCTCCCCAGGCACAAAGTTGCACAGCTGACTTCAAATACAGCAGCCAGAACTTCAAGATCTCCTTCCTATTCTTAACCCTACGAGACAGCACTCAAGGACCTGCAGCTTTGCCCCCACTCTAGGCTCCAATGCAGTTTTCAAATGGAGTTGGAGAAACAGACTTCACAACAGAAAGTAGCTGCAGAAACATGGCAGCCTCTGGCTTCTGCCACGGAACAAGGGTTCCCAACTGCGCACTTTGTTTCTTTTGCCACACGGGAGAAGAGTGGCCCCACACAGCTCCGTGGACAACACAACCATCTCTTTGCACCTTATCAAAAGCAAAAACACAGGCGCACTCAGAGCCCTTGTCAGCTCTGCTCCTGACTGCTCTGCCTGAAGAGGCAAAAGAACAACCTGGCAACAAAGGCACCAAAGCCCCTGACTACATCAAGCAGCAGCTCCCCGTCCCCAGTGTGTCTCTGAACTACTCCCAGGTAGGCCCACCCAAGAAGCTCATGTGGACAAACCACCCCAAAGAACTTGTGTGCTCACATCAACAGCTTCTGTGCCAGCAGCTACTTGGCCAGCCTGCGGAGTGGGACACGTCTCTCCAGGCCACCGTGTCCCCTACGTGTGTGGCAAGGCTGAGAGCGGTGTCCTTTGAGCGCTCCCTCCTCTGGGGACAGGGGAGCCTTCATGATTCACGTTTGCCCCTCTTGGAATCCCAGCAAGCTGCGGCCTAAACATGACAGCTCAAAGGCCATGTTCCAGCTCTCACTGGCTGGCGGGAATCGCTAGGTCCTGGCAGCACTCCAGCACTCAGCATCCTCGGCCACCACCAGCAAGTGCTGGCCGCTCAGAAACTTGCAGCTCTCATTTCCTCTAAAGACAGCCCCAACCACAACTGGCACTTACTGGCTCAGGACGTTCAGGTTCGCGTCTGACCACAGCTGGAGAAGTCGGGACATTTTGCACCCATTTGGCCTCTCCTCCAGGAGCAGAGGGAGCCAGAGGAGAGCCTGCGGTTGCTTCTGTGCTCTGTGGAGAGGCAGCAG
The DNA here is from genome assembly GCF_020740725.1 of Corvus hawaiiensis. Taxonomy (NCBI): domain Eukaryota; kingdom Metazoa; phylum Chordata; class Aves; order Passeriformes; family Corvidae; genus Corvus; species Corvus hawaiiensis. The sequence goes on from NC_063255.1 coordinate 44,216,891, forward strand.
CGTGAGGGACAGGCAGTTACCTGTCATTTCTAACCTTATCTCTATTCAGCTCTACAACCAGCTCTACCCTAAGGAGAAATCATAACCTTGGATAGCAATGGGATTCCAAGTGCCTCCAACTAAAGTAAAATGGCCTAATTCAACACTACTGCATATTGCTCTGAATTAGATATCGCACCCTGCCTACTCTCAGCAAGCAACGTTCTCTCTGCAAAGCTGGGCTTTTAGTTCTTCAACAGCTCTCAAACGCAAAAGCAGCTATTACACAGCGATGCCTTTGCTATTGCTGCTGCACACATGGAAATGGATTTTCTTTCTGCCCACTCAGTTCACCCTCCTCACTCTACTCCCACAGGCCAAGCTCACAGCTTCCTCCACAGTTCCTAAACACCAGGAACATCAAAGTTTCCTTTCTCACTCACCTCAGGATCAACTCCTCTGAATACATGGAACAGGTGACCTGCAGTGGGAAGGGAAAATGAACCAGATGCTGTGAAATATAACCTGTACTGGTGAATCTAGCAGAATAAGTGCACTCAAACAGAGAGTATTTTCCTTTCAGAAGAGCCCTCCAGCAGACAGAGTTCTTCCACACAGCCAGCAAGAGAGCAGGACAATATTCTTGGTTGTGCCTATGCTTTGGCCTCTTTTGCCAGTAAATGAATACAAACTTGATCAAGAAAATGCAAATTGTTCTTTAACACCCAATATTTCTCTTCTGCCCAACAGCTAAAGCTGCCTTTTTTATCCTCCCCTTCAGGTCCTTTTTTTTTAAAAATAAGTTGCATGCACTAATTCCCATTAAGTTACTGAAAACAGTTGCCCAGAAAATCTTCCCCCAGACCGCCCTGAGCTGTCATAGCTCTACTTTGAAACAGCCCAGGTGCAGCTCTGAGGTTTAAGAGCAGACACTCACTGTTTTGGAATTTGCACTTCATTGCAAAAAGAATCACTATTTTAGCACTCAGTAAAGGGTCTTGTTAGACAGTCAAATCCTTTAATGACAAAACGTAGAAAAAAAGCAGCTTTCTCTGAATTCCAGGCAGAACTGCAGAGTTCTTTGAAGGCCTTCTGAGAACATCTCCCAGTCTGCCTTTTCAAAGTTGTCCTACTTGACCCAACACGCTGAGGAAATGACAGACTTGGCTGCCACAGACTCTCCCTTGGAGGGAAGGGAACCCCTGCACGTTCCCTTGCAAATGCTGCCCGCACCTCCCTGGCTACAGACACCCTCTTTTTAGCTGAACGTGTTGACAGGAGCTTTACCAAAGCAGTGGCATCCTAATGGTCTTTTTGTTTCAAAATCAACTCAGTTACTAAGAAAGAGCAGGAAGACCTACACAAGCCTGGTTAGGTTACACCCAGGGAAAAACCTCTACTCACGTGTCAGGTTAGTCAGGTAATAGCTGGAATAACCAATGCCATACACAGTGCAAACCGCAGCAGCAAGTGCCTCCATGATTTTAGCACTGCTGTGCAAGTTTGCAGACTGTGCTCTACCACAAGAAAAAACAAGGCTCCTGTCAGAGTGCAGCTGCCCCCTGACAAGGCCTCAACCAGGAGGATGCTCCTGCTCTGAGCAAGCCCAAGAGCTGCTCTGACACTGACGCCTTCCATGCACCAAGGCAACCTTCTGATGACAGCACCACAATGTGGCAACCATGCCCTGACATCACAAAGCAGCTGCTCTGCGTTGGTCTGTGAATTGATGCAAAGCAACCCAAGCTTCCCTGCAGCAAACACAAAATAGCCTGGGAAGTTCTCCTCTGTCACAAAGCAGCACAAACTCCCCTCGTGGGCCAAACCCTGTTGTTCAAGGGGTCCAAGAGTAACTCAAAGAGTGCCCCAAGCATCTACAGCATGTACCCCAAGTGAATACTGAGATGGGACCAAAGCAAAGGAAACTAGACCAAGAAAATGGCCCAAAGCATTGCACAGATTCAGGAGAGATGGCACTAACTGCATAACAGCTGTAATAATTCCTAACAAATCTCCCCACACATTTGCACTTTTATTGGACATGCCCTGGGCCCTTCTGTGTAGGTACATCTCTACCTCTGCCTTTATTCCTCTTTGGAAGCAGTCAAACGGGCAGGATTTGCCCACCCGCAGGAGCTGCTCCAAGCTGGGAACGCAACTGGCAGTGCTGATTTCCAGAGGCTTCTGGCTCCCGCGTGAAGCCAAGGCCAGGAGCGGGTTGAAAGGTGCTGGCACTGCTGCTGCTCTGTGCCAGAGAGCCCCGGCTGGGAGGGCACAGTGCCCACTGCGCCGTGGGCTCTCTCTCTCCTGCCACAGCTGGGGGCACCTGGGAAGGAGTGATGATGACTTGTGGGAAAACCAAGGGCTTTGCGGGGGCTGCATTTCTCTGCACACAACCAGGCCACCTGGGGCACAGAGCTTTGGCCCCCAGAAAAGGTCAACCAGAGGGAAAGGACTGGAAAATGTTTCATTTTGACCTTTCTTTGCTCTTCAGTAGAAGTGACCACCATGAGAGGTTACCAAGCAGGGCTCCATGCCTGCTGCCATCTCAGCATTAGAAAGGAGGCGTTACTTGATTTCAGCGCTGGGTGCATGGGGAATCACTTCCCTAACACGTGCACACCCAGCAATCTCACTTACTAGTTTGTATCAATGGAACTCATTACTTTGCTGAAACTCACAGTCTAAACATGACTTCAAATTATTTGACATATTTAAATCACTTGTCAGAAGTTCTTGATGTGAGAGCAGGTGTGTCCTGAGGGTCTCTGGTGGTCATTTAGGGAACATCCCCATGTGTCAGGGATAGGAGACACATCTGAGGCTGAGCTGAGCAGGGGCCCTCAGGGCAGGAGGCTGTGGGTGGCCTCCTGCCCGAGGCCTTGGCAGGACTTTTCCGCCAGCGACAGTACCTCCTGGAACCCTGGAGCCCATGCGGCCCTGGCTGCACTGGAGGCTGCAGGGAATATTCCCAAACCAGTGGTGCCTGGCAGAGGCTACACAGAGCTCCATCCGGCAAGAGCTCTGCCTCCACGGTCCGGACACAGCCATCCTGCTCCTGAGGCTGCAGAACTGCCTCGAGGAACGCACGGCACCACTGGTCCACGGCCTCAGCAGCGTCATTGTGGGCCGCTGCAGCAAGGAGCCCAAGAGGTGGCTGCGCTCCCGTCGTGCCAGAGAGAACAACAGTGCCATCTCCACCAGCTGGCCCAGACCCTGACTTCTGATGAGCAAGACTGAAAGGTCTGGAGAGTGAAGCCAGGCCTTTCCCAGTGCTGCCTGCAGTGCTGGCGGCTGCCATCAGAGAATTCAGCAGCTCCCAGTCCCATCGCAGAGCCACCGCTCCTGTTTCTCCGCCCTGCCTGCTTGGGCCATCTGGGCTCGGCAGGTGCAGCACCGAGGGCGACAGCCCTGTGCCCTTGCGGGGACGGTGGGGCAGGTAACGGGGCCCAGGGCGACAGGAGGGTGTCCTTGTGCAGAGGCCTGAGCATTTCTTGCCTTTCATTCCTTTCCTTGGCACAGCCAGTCATCGTGGCCTCGCCCTCCTGCAGCATGTGACACCAGCAAGGAGAAGCAGCTCCTGCTCCTCAGCTAGCCCCGATGATCTGCAGAGCACAGCAATGGCCCCACGGACAGACAGCAGCTGCCCCATCTGCCAGGAGATGCGGCTTCAGATCTGCCCTGTGGCCACCAGTTCTGCCTGGGCTGCATCCTGCGGTGGGCAATAACAAATTCTTCGTGCCCGCTCTGCAGGACACCCAGAGAGACTGTCAGGTCTTCTGAGAGAGGCCAACAGGACTATGTGCAGTTTGGCATCACCTCCCCTGCAAAGTCAGCAGAGACCAGCAGCCAGGCAGGAAGAGCTCCTGGCCACCTGGATGAGAACAGCTCCCATCGCCCTGTGCTGTCCCCTGCACCTTCTCCAAAGGGGACACTGTCCCCAGCTGAGCAGGGGCCCTCAGGGCAGGAGGCTGTGGGTGGCCTCCTGCCCGAGGGCTTGGCAGGACTTTTCCGCCAGCGACAGTACCTCCTGGAGCCCATGCGGCCCTGGCTGCACTGGAGGCTGCAGGGAATATTCCCAAACCAGTGGTGCCTGGCAGAGGCTACACAGAGCTCCATCCGGCAAGAGCTCTGCCTCCACGGTCCGGACACAGCCATCCTGCTCCTGAGGCTGCAGAACTGCCTCGAGGAACGCACGGCACCGCTGGTCCATGGCCTCAGCAGCGTCATTGTGGGCCGCTGCAGCAAGGAGCCCAAGAGGCGGCTGCGCTCCCGTCGTGCCAGAGAGAACAACAGTGCCATCTCCACCAGCTGGCCCAGACCCTGACTTCTGATGAGCAAGACTGAAAGGTCTGGAGAGTGAAGCCAGGCCTTTCCCAGTGCTGCCTGCAGTGCTGGCGGCTGCCATCAGAGAATTCAGCAGCTCCCAGTGCCCATCCCAGAGCCACCACTCCTGTTTCTCCGCCCTGCCTGCTTGGGCCATCTGGGCTCGGCAGGTGCAGCACCGAGGGCGACAGCCCTGTGCCCTTGCGGGGACGGTGGGGCAGGTAACGGGGCCCAGGGCGACAGGAGGGTGTCCTTGTGCAGAGGCCTGAGCATTTCTTGCCTTTCATTCCTTTCCTTGGCACAGCCAGTCATCATATGGCCCTGCCCTCCTGCAGTGTGTGACACCAGCACTGATGTCCACCACAGCCAGCATGCAGACAACACCCTCTCCTCCCGCCCCCCCCCCCTCACTCTCAACTTTTTGAAGCCTGTCTCGTTCTTTTATAGTGCCTTTGCTTCTCCCCAGCCCGCCCACAGCCCGCCCCTTCGGTTTAAAGTGATTGGTGCTTTCCCTTTGATAGATCATCTCCGTCCACCAATGGCTCATCATTGTCAGAGGGGTGGTATCAGTTGAGATAAGGATGCTAAAATGCCTTCATTAAAATTCAGGTTGCCATGGAGCTTGCCTGCAGGGTTAAGGGCTAGGGGGCTAAAAATAGCTGCTGGCTGTTAGAAACTGGGGTTTTTGGAGTTAGTCTTTGGACCAAAGTGGAAGTAAAAACGCCTAAAAAAATATTAAAATACATCCAACACGTCTTAAAACACTTGTAAAAGTATACAGTAAACACAGGAAAGATAACTCTTATGGTGTACAGGTGGTTTGAAGTTTGAAAAGGGAGCATAAGTTGGGGATTTTTAACTGGGGAATTTTTAACTGGGAAGGGTGCAACTCTCTTAATAAACTACTTTGAACAATTGAAAACACTGATAATGGAACTTGATTTTTGTACCTGGGCTGATGGGTTAATTTTAACATTTAAAATATTTAACTCAGAATTAATTAACTAAAGCACTTAATATGCAAAGACCAAGCACAATTAGGGGTTTCATGTATGACAGTTTAGTTCATCTGCTCTGAGTCAGGTTGTTACCAAAACTCAGTAAAATAAAACTCCTTTATACCAGTGTAGCATTAAAGAGCAGGGATCCTTCATTTGACCAGATGTTTGGGGGATAACTCCACGTAGCCTCATGGCGAGTACAGAAAAAGCTACTGTTGATAGACTAGATTTTACATCCAGATTCACTGATTTTCCTGGAGTAAACATGCGTATGATTATCATCCGCCTGAAATCATTAACAGGGATTCCCTCTCCTTTCTGCATGTGCTTTTCTGTCCCTGGTGGTCAGTGATCCCCAGTGATCACCTGACCACCTGGTGAAATGGTGCTACTTCCTAGAAAGGAAAAAGTTGGCATAACTGAGCTGGTTGCTCCCCCTTTCTTCTTCTGAGCCAATGTTTAACATGGTCCTACAGAACGAGCATTTTACAGTTCCACGGAGCAGTGGTTTTTGAAGAATAAGCATTGTATTAACCCACCAGGTGTACACACAATTCTTCATCTGGCAACAAGGTCAATCATACCATGATAACTCTAATGTCTAATTTCTTTGTAATGCTGCAATTCAATCAGAGGTCTGATGTGGTTTGGGGTTAGTTGGCCTTTTCTTTGCTCTGGTTGTTTTGTTTGGTTTTTGGTTTGGTTTGTTCTAGATAGTTTGCATTGTGTTTTGATTTATTTTTAAAGAATACGGTATTTTTGAGGGATGATCTATCTTTTGAAACGAGCAGTATTTTTTCCAGAAACCTGTCAAAATGGAGAAGTAATTAACAGAAGCGAGAACGAGGTCAGGATTTAAGTTCCTAAACCATCAGAAAACTGCTCACCAGAAGATGCTTTGCTGTAGCCTTGAGTGAGGGATGGCTCAGGCCTGATAGCTGTGTTCTAAATGACAGCATACTCCCAGCCAGTAGGAATCATGTAATTTTTCATCACATATTTACTGACTTATTCATGCAGTTAAGGAGCATAGTTCATTGCCTTACTTAAATAAAAGATTATGTTTCCTAGATGTTTGCCACACAAGATTAGCAGTCATACATTTTGGTGTAATTCTGCTGGAATGATACTCTCTTGCAAAACTGTCTCAGCATGGGGAAATCAATTTTTTCTCTGTTTGGACAGTGCTGAACAAAGACAAGTATTAGAACAGGTTTTCTAACCTCTTCATCAGGATGAAATTTTGAACTATGTTTTCTTTATCATATGCACATGACATCTGAGTTGTTCTGTATCCTTCAGTGAGGAATCCACCACTGGTTGAAAACAGCACCTTTACAGGTGATTTTGAGCAGCTTTACAGAGCAGAGATGGGCTCGCTCCTCTCTCCTCCCAAAGCAGGGACACCTCTTGGGTAGGATCTGCACCTCCAGCTGCACTGGAACTTTCCTGGCACACCTGTACATAGCTCTTGCAAAGTGCATGCTTTGTCAGTGGAGGCTGCTTAGGTCAAAAGAACTGGTTAAAGTTTTTTTCTGTGGGCAGAGGAACTGCCCGTCATCTGCTTCATCAGAATAAAGGACCAAGTCTTTGGCTTCCTTCAGAGTCACAAGTGTCTAAAACTGAAGAGATTCCCCCAAAAAGCAAAGACTGTTTGGAGGAGTGTGGTGATACCCATGGGCCCAGGGTAAGATACTGCTGTCCAGAGCCCCAGCCCAAAGTGTCCCTGGAGCTTTTACACATCCTCTGCCTCCTCTGGTAGTGCTGCCTCATGTCCCTGAGTAGAGCAGGAGGGATTCCAGGGATTCAGGAGCACAAGGAGGCAGAGCATCAGCTCCTACTGGTATTTCCACTCCAAGGGAAGTGCCTCAGGCCAGCATAAATTTTGCAGCTGTGACTTCATAGGTGCTGGTGGCAGCCTCTGTCACCAAGCAAGAGCATCTGCACGGGCAGGGTGGTGTAGAGATGCCTCTCAGAGAACAGAGAGGACACTTTCAAACAGTATCTGACAGAGGTGATGAAGGGCTGGTAAATCACATTTGGATGGGACAGATGATCGAAAACTCTGTATGTGAAAATAAGAGACAAAATGAGTGAAGGGAGAGGGAAAGGGAAAGGGAAAGGGAGAGGATAGAATCCTTGGGAATTCTGATTCTATCTACAGGGCATTTTCTGACAACCTGAGTCACTACCTAAAGCCTCTGGATTTCAGAGCAGTGAAAATTCAGGCTGTTCTGATCCTGGTCATAATGGCCACACACAGCTTCTCAGCTCTTCAGCATGTCTGCAGCTGCTGACACATTGGTTTGGGACAAAATCCTCTATTGTCATTGGAAAACAAAAGAGAAGAGGAAGTTTCTACCTGTTGGAAAGTCTCCTCTGTGAACCCTGAAGGGCTCTGCCTTTTCCTTTCTCAGCAGCAGCTCAGTAGCAACAGCCAGAGGCAAAGAAAGACACGAGAGGGTGTTTGGCTGATGTGTCTGACAATTCAGCAACACTTGTAAACAAGAGCTGTGTCTGTTCACATTTCAATGGCAAGTCCTTGCTGAGGAGGAAGAGCTGTGTCACTTGTGCTTAGCTTACATCAAAGTAATGGCACAGAGGGTTTTCATCCTGCAGATGTGACCTCTGTGATGACAGTCTGTTCATCTTGCACGGAGGTCTGTACTCACAAGGACAGTGTTACTTTTGCCAACAGACCACAGTTTGTCAAAAAAATCCAGGGAAAATTACTTCTTAAATTAACATTTTCCTTTTGCTCTCAAACCAATGGTTTAACTGTAATAGTTCATAGGAATGAATTTGCTTCCCTGCTGTCCCCCAGCGCAGGTGCACATTCCTACCACATCCAGGTAGCAAGGCACATGGCACAGCCTTTGTTTCCACTGGGGAAGGTCTCTCAGCCCCAGCAAGGCAGAGGGACTTGCAGGAGCTGCTGAAGCCCTTTCTGTGCTGGGACAGTGTAAAGTTCTGCCAGGCTAGATCAGCATGAGGCCTGCAGGGCTTTCCAGCAGCTCTGCACCTCTGGCCGTGTTACACAAGTGCAGAAAGCTCAGTGGAGCTTTCCCAAGGGCTTGCCCAGCCAGCCAACATCCTGAAAATGCATCTGCTAAAAGCAGCACACGCCTGGAACATCCACAGCTGGGTAACTCAGAGAAATCCATCGGCCAGCGTTCCCCTGGAGCTGTTCCCCTTTTCACCTCTTCCACAGGGAACTTGTTCTGGATCTTGGAGTTATTGACACAGTGGATTGAGCTATCAAAGATCTGTGGTTTCATTGCCCCGCTTTACTGAACTGAGGGATCTGCTGGGCATGCTTGGATATTTTCCCCCAGTTGCCTTCACTCATTGCCAAAGTCCTCCAGTATCATAATGTTTACCTCTGCTAATTGCTTTGAGTAACACAGATCAACACCCATTCCAATTAAAACTTTAATTGATGGGAAATTGCTACAACTGCACTGCTAATACATGAACTATCAACTTCAGTCTAAAAATGTCTTCAGATGACTACAACAGCCCTTACAATAAACAAACAAACAAGTGTCAACTAGGACCGTGCCCGGAGGCGGCATCGGTCAAAAGCCCCTAAATGCTCAGAGTGGTGACCACTTTCTCTGGAAGAGCTGGGGAAGCCTCCTTACCTGGGAGCAATCCAGAAGCCCCTTCACTTGTCCTCGAGGGGTCTGGAGAAAGCCAGAAAAAGGGACACTGAGTCAGTATCAGCTGTGTGCACAATTCCCTTGGCAGCAATTATACTTCTCTCAGGGACTATAATATCCCAGATCCTCCCAAGCAGGCTTAGAAAGAAAAAAAACCCAGCAAGGTCTGGGGCTTTCCCTTGCAGTGCAAGTGGCACCCACGAGAGCTTTAACCACAGACAGAAGCAGCCCACACAAAGAACCCCAGCCCTGCTCTTTCCCTGTGCTGACAGAGCCCTCAGTCCTCACTGAAACGGCTGAAGCTGAAGGGTGCTGTGAGCCGAGTCATGAACCAGCTCCGTTCCCTGGGACTGAGGAACTCCCTCTGCAGTGAGACACAGCTCTGCCAACTCTGCCATCAGCTCTGGGAGGAACAGCTGGGAGGGAAAGAGCTCCACACAAGGACTGCAGGCTGCACCAGCTTTGCTCTGGAATGCAGATCCAAAGTGCTCCCTCTCTCCTTGGAGCTCTTGCTAATCTGAGTTCAGGCTTTTCCTTTAGTTACTGGATTTTCCTTTAGCTACTTTAGAGTTGAGAAATTTTTGGCCTCAGCTGTTCTGCTGCTTGTTTTTCTCCTGTGTCTCAGGTTATCAGCAGACCGGTACCAAATTTTGTGATTTGAGGCAAGAAGTTTGGACTTTTGCACTGGCTTCAGATTTTGGTGGGGTTTTTCCTGTTGCTCCAACACTCACCTCACTCAGTGCTGCCTGCATAGCGCTGTCACCCTGCAGCAAATGGATCCATGGCCCTCAGCCGGAATGGGGACATCGGGGTTATGACACAACTCCCACAAGGTCAGGCTCATTCACTGCTCTGTTGCCACAGCAGAGGACTCGGGGTCAGTGCCTCTGCAGGAGCGTGGAGGGCAGGGCTCGGGGAGGTGATGCCGGTGCAGGATTTCAACAAAAGGCCCAGGAAGCACCGACCCTGCAGACAGGAACTCAGCTCTTCTCATCTCCCTTCCTGCCCGTCAGGCTCAGAGCAGCCCTCTCAGAGCTCTCTCAAGGAATGTGGGCTCTCCCCTTACCAGGCTCCTCTGGCTCCAGAGAGCTGGTCCCATTGCTTGTGCTGCCAGGCAAGGCTGTCTCTGTGGCAGCCCTGTTCACAGGCTGCTCTCCTGAATGCCCAGGGACAACACTGACATCCTCCTTAAAAGAGAAAGAAAAACAAGTCCACCAAAGGTCACTCGGTATTTTCTTGGAATCACTTCAGGCACTCAGTAACTCTTCTTCCCCCCTCCCAAAGGACGTGTAACACCAGGGGAACACTGGCCTGATGTCCTCACACTCTGACCCTGGCCTATGCCACGAGCTGTAAGGAATCCTCCAGCAGAAATCCAGGTGCTCTCCTTGTTCCCAGCACAGGTGAGCAAGGACAGATCTCACTCCAGGCACTGCCCAGGGCTGCGTGCTGCAAACCCACACACAAACCACACGTTTCTGCCTGGGAACCTCAAGCCCACCCCACCCAATTGCTCCAACATGAAATTCTAATGTGCTGCTTCTTGGACTCCTCTGCTGCTGCTCCATAGTTTGCAGGCAAATGGGCACTGAAATTGGGTATTTATTTCCAGGAGCATGTGGCAAAAATCTATAGGGTATAAAAACCCCAAAATCTGTAACCAAGTGTAACACTGAGTTATGTTTCTGTTCCACTGAGGCAGTAAAGGCCCAAAGTCAAGCAGCTGGAATTCTCACTATGACCTTGTCATAGGTTAGCAAGCATAGTCCCGGAAGGGATGTCCTTGCTAAGGGGTGCTTACAGTTTCCTCTGGGACCTGATAGAACCTATCAGCGGCCAGTTTGAATATGGACAATTCTCTAAGCCACTTAAAGTTGTGACGGCCTCTGTGATCCACACTTAAGAACAGGCAAACCTCCCCCCCCCAAGCTCTCTCTCGTTTCCGGCGCTGGGACAGGTGGCTGCGGGCCCCGAGTGGGGGCCAGCGGGCCCGGCCAGGCCCTGCTTGGGCCAGGCCGGGCCGGGCCACGGCCATCCTGGAGCCGATGGACCTGTTCCAGCCGTGGAACCCCCCCCACTGCCTTGCCGTGGGCAGCCGGAGCGGCTTGGCTCTCCCCCCCCTCCACTTCGATGAGAAAAATTCAACATTCCAGCTGCAAAGCTGCAAGGCCGAGGTGAGATTAACCCTTTTTATTGCTGTGAAGAGCTGAAAACCCTAGGGAAGAGAGAGAGGAGATGCTTAAAGCTGAAATTCTGTTGTGAAGCTATGATATATCAGAGTATCCCGTTGTAATTCCATGAAGATCTGGGGGGTTGGAGTGTTCAACTCGTGAGCAAAAGCACCTGCGTTGAGATAGGCAGATGCTGACGCAGCTGTAATTTCATGAGAAGTTTGGACAGGGAGAGATGGACCAGATGAGGACTTTTGCTCCAAATGGGAAAGGAGAAAGCCTCAGTCCCTAGAGATGAACCTGATGAGGACTTTTGCTCCAAATGGGAAAGGAGAAAACCTCAGTTCCTAGAGATGCTCCCAGAGATAGTCCTAACAATGAAGATGAGGAAGACCCTTTGCTCCCAGGGAAGGAGAAGGACCTCTGGTTTTGTTTCTGAACGGCTCAACCTTAAAATTGTACCCCAAAAAACTTCAAGAGTGGACCCTCGAACGCGGGAAAACCAATTGCTATCTGTGTGTGACCTTGAACAAGCTGCAAGTCGGGGGAAGGGACTCACATGCAGGCAGAGAGACTCCTCTTCCTAAATGGACTGAACAATATTTGGAAGTGGGTGGCTGTCTCGTTGTGATACTGTTTTCATAGCATGAGCAAGAAGAGACTTCTCTTTCTAAATGGACTGAACAAGGTTATTATGGAAGTGGTAACTGAACATCTTAAGGGTTGTCTTTTTACATTGTCAGTGGGAGAAGGGAGGAAGGTGGGGGAGGAGGAGACTTCTGAAGGTGGTATAATTTTTTTTCCCTTCTTTTAGGTCTGTTAATAAACTTCTTTATATTCTTTCAAGTTTGGTGCCTGCTTTGCATTTCTCCTAATTCTTATCTCACAGAAGATAAACAGTAATGAGTATTTTAGACCAAACCACTACAGGGGCCGAGGGAGAAGCTGTGAAGATGGGGCAGCTGGAACCCCTCTCCCTCTAGTTCTGCTTCTAGATGTTTATAGTGACACCTATCAAGCTAAGGTTTTCATTCTAGAGGCCGCTCTTTCACATGCTCTGTGTCAATGGATAATTAGGTACGTCTCTTGGTACCTGTCAAGGCATCTGCTGCTTTGTCACCTCTATCCCCACTCTGCTGCCTCTGTCCCCATTGCCTTGTCTGCTGTGCCACCTCTGTGCCCTGTGGCCGTGCTGGGGGCTGGGCTGGCGGCCAGGCCCAGCCGAGCAGCGCTTTCAGCCACGGTCTCGGCTGCCCACATCTGAGCGTGAGAAAGAGAAAGAGAGCAGGCAGGAACCACCGGTGGCGAAGCAAAAAACAGGGTGGGAGCTGCAGGCACAAACGGTGGCGTGGGCTTTGGCCGCGGGCCCTGCCCGTGCTGGGGCCGCTCCGCGCGGCTGCCCCGGGCGGCACAGGGGCTGTCCTTGGGCAAGGCAGCTGTGCCGGCAGGGCCCGGCAGCGGTGCCGGCTGTGCCGCGCTGCCGGGGGCTGCGGGACGGTCCCGCCGGGGCTGCGCTCGCCACAGCCTGGCCCGTTCGGCCTGCAGCTGGCCCAGCCCTGAGCTGTGGCTGGCTCTGCTCCTTGCCCGGGCCTGGGGATGCTTGGGGAGCTCTCCGTGGGTGCATCGGAGTGCCAAGGGCTCGGTCTTTGTCTGGCCCAGCAGGAGGGAGCCTTCTGTCCCTTTGGAGCAGAGGGAGAAGACCCGGCAGTTGGGTTTCTGGCAGTTGCCTCCTGCCAAGGAATTGCAATGGGACACTTTTCCAGACTGTCGAATGAGTAGGGGAGAGCTAAGTAGACAAGGAATTGGTTGTTGTAAAGCCCCAGTACATGTGGGGAATTCTTCTTTGTAACCCTGCTTGTGAGGATTTGAGCTTTTCTCTTGCCTGACAGAAGTGCAGTTGCTGCCAAGGGAAACATACCCAAGGACCAATAGTGACTCAGCCTTCCCTTTTCTTCCTTTCTTCCTTCCTCTCTGCTCCACAGCTCCCTTGAGCCAGAACCTTGGTGCTGCCTCACCTGAGGATTCAGAGCTGCCTCTAGGCCCTTCCAGCACAAGTCCAGGTTCTCAAGAGCATGAGGCTTTCCCAGCAACTCCCAGGAAAATGTTTGCCACCTCCAGACTTCTTGAGGATTCTTCAGAGGACACACACAGATTTCTACGCCAGCCTGAGCTCATCATTCCGCTGGTTCCTGTAGACCATCAAAGCCATTTTGTGGCACTTCCAGAGAGCAGCAGCTGCACATCTTCAGAGCAGCACACCCCAGCCTACAGCCCATCAGGCAGGGAGAGAGTTTCTACCGTTGCTTTTCAGGAAGATCATGAAAAGTGACCATTTGAAGTATTTTCCTGCAGTGCTCTGTCATGTGTACATCTCGAGTGTGAATCAGACAGGAATTGTCAAGTGAACTGGGAAGCAGGACCTTGATAACAAAACCAATCTCTGTCTGCTTTTGCTGTCCTTCCTCCAGATTTGGAGGGTGTTCTGGCCGTTTTCCAGGCAGCCTCTCTGTAGGGATGAAAGGGAGAGGCAAAAAACATTGGTCCACAAGCGGTCAGTGTCAGGTGCACCCCCATCTTCCTTGGAATGAAGCCCAACTAGGATGCTGACAGGATATTGCAGAGTTTGCAGATTGTCTCTCCTGCAAAGAAGGCTATTAAATTTCAAGGAGCTCTGTGTGTCCCCAGAACTGCTGCAGCTGCAGAATACGGCCTCACCCACAAGGTTGCTTTTTACAATACAGTCACAGTTGAATTTTAGCATGTGTGTCTGCAGATCTGGGCACTTCCTGGGTGCATCCACTTTCTGTGGTCTGTTGGGATGAGAAACTCAGAAGCAGCCACATCCAGAAGCTGCTGGGGAGATAGAAAAGGCTGAGATTACAAAGTCTTTGTGTGTAGATCAGTTTTACAATCCATCCTTTAATGTACATACCTATCATCAATTAGAAGAAACACTGTTTGAGAGGAAGAAATCAGTCTTCCAATCCCCTGGGAAGTTGGAATACATTTCTGGCATTGAGTTTGCTGTGTGCTTCCTGTGATGTTTGCTGCAAGGCAGCAATAGAGCTCTGTGTCCCAAAGCCACATTCTGGAGCCTGACCAATGTGTTTGGATTCCTGCAGCCACACCGGGCAGCTCAGCCCCCAGTGCTCCACCTGGCAGTGCTGGTTGGGCAGCATGGACGGCCTCCAGCTGGGCTTGGAATAGTCCTGGGCAAGAGGAATTGCCACCCCTGGATCTCGACCTTGTTCTTGAGACACTGGAGGAGATGCTGTCACCATCCCTGCCTGAAAGGTCTCCCTGTGCTCAGGTAACTCCATTGGGTGGGAATGAAAGGGGCTGGGCTGAGAGCTGTGAATGTTGTTGCATGGCTGAGAAGCAAAGGCTTCTTGGATTAAGCTTTGAATGGACAAGGAAGGATTTGCTTGGTCAAGCAAGCTTCCAAAAGAAGAGGGAATGGAAAGTCTCCCCCCTTAGTGAGGATGAGAGGTGTGAGCCTGTGTTGGCCAGGTTTGGGTGCTCCTTTTGCTGGGAAGAATCCCTGGTGCAGGGGCCTTTGTGGTGATGAAGTGGAAGCTTTGGCAGCTTTTGGACTGTGTTTGAGAAGTCAATCTTTGTAGAGAAATTGCTGAGTGAATGTACATGCACAATCCAAGCTGTGTTAGTGAACTGTCCTTGACTAGAGAAAAAAGAGAGGAGCAATGCTGATGTGGCAACCCGACAGGATGTGGCGGAGGGGGATGCTGACCATCGAAAGAGAAAGACTTATGTTAGTTAGTCGTGTGCATATTAATCTGTAACCAATCACTTGCTATTAAAGGCTGCATCAACAGTAGCTGTAATCCAATAGTATGGAGCTTGCTTATGCATGCTTGGAGAATTAGGGTATAACTATGGGTCTGACAATAGAATAAATAGAGTTCCATCATATCTCTATGAGAAGTGTGGTTCATCCTGGCAGATCTCTGGCTATTCATCTTCTCCACTGTTGAAGGCCTTTGGGGCCTAGACTTTGTTAGGAACAAGGGATGAAAGTGTGTGAGCAGTGGAGCTTTTAGGGGGCAGAAGTGTTGGTTTTGAGGCCCCATGACTTGTGTGATTGGTGAGCAGGACAATGATGATGCTGGACATGAAAGGGTTAAGGACTCCTTGAAGCCCAGGGGCTTCTTCTGTGTGGAAGAGCAGTTCAGTCAGGGACCATGAGTCCTTGTGTTTGCCAGATTCCCTCTTTGACTGAGGAATCCCCTTCCTCTTAACCCTTGCCTCTTCCCAGCCTTGCCTGGAGCGTTCAGTTCCTGTGTTGGCACTGGCCTTTTTGCGTATTATTAGACAACTTTGCCAAAGAATTTCTCTGTTTTGTTTAATATGCAGACCCACTGCCTGCTGCAGATACATTAGCCAGGAAGGGCAGAGTCAAGGTGGCGAGTGGGATTTTTTGGGATCCCAATATCTCATTGCCAAGTGTGATGAGCTTTCGTCTTCTGTAAACTCAGACACAGCAGTTTTCAAGAGCATTTTCTTCTTCAAGAGAAGAAAATGTGGCAGGCTCTGAAGTTTTGCACCCCTGATGTAATTCCAAGAAAACAGTAAGTGATCTTCGGGTTTCTTTCTTTCTGGTTTTCTTTCAAGGGGAATATTAATGTTGCCCCTGAGTCTTCAGGAGGGGAGGCCGGGAACAGGGCTGCAGCAGAGGGAGCTTTGCCTGGCGCCATGAGCTGCGGGAACAGTTCCCCAGAGCCCGAGGAGCCTGGTAAGGAGAGAGCCCACACTGCTTTAGAGAGCTCTGAGGCGGCTGCTCTGAGCCTGCCTCTGGCAGGAAGGGAGATGAGAAGAGTTGAGTTCCTGTCTGCAGGGTTGGTGCTCCCTGGTGCCTTTCGTTCAAATCCTACCCTGGCACAGCCTCCCCGAGCCCTGCCCTCCACGCTTCTCCAGAGGCACTGACACTGAGTGCTGTGCTGTGGCCAGAGAGCCGTGAATAACCCTGACCCTGTGGGAGTTGTGTCACCAACCCGGGTGTCCCAATGTGGTTCATAACCCAGCTCACAGCCCCCTTCAGCTTCAGCCGTTTCAGTGAGGACTGAGGCGTCTCTGTCAGCACAGAGGAGGAACAAGGCTGGGCTTCTGTGTGGGAGCTGGGACTGTCTGTGCTTCAAGCTCTCATTGGTGCCATTTGCACTGCGGGTGCTGAGACTCTATCGGGATACTTCAAACCTTTGGAGGTTTTGAAAACTTGGAATGCTCCCTGTTCTTTAAAGAGCAGCCTTCAAATTCCCAAGTGAGAGTCTGCCTTTGAGGCCATCTTTAACAGTCCCTCAGAAGAAGGACCATTGCTGCCCAAGGGAGATGTGCACAAGGGCCAATATTGGCTCAGTGTTCCCTTTGCTTCCCAGATTCCATCTGATTGACCTCTCCAGGAGGGCTGTCCTGAGTGGGAGGAAGAGACCGAGGGAGAGCCTGCGAGAAGATCGGGCAGGTGCAATCCCTCTGTCTATAGTGATATTGATAGATGTGTATAGTTATATTTATCTATCTCTGTAGTTATATTTCTAGATTTATACAGTTGTATATATATGTCTAGATAGATGAATTTAAAGATCTGTATAGAGGTAAATTTCTATATATATTTATGTATAGTGTTTTATTTATGTATGCATAGTTGTATTTCTAGGTCTGCATAGTTACATTTTTAAATGTGTACAGTTGCATTTATATATATGCAGTTAAGTTTATAAATAGCTACATGTGCATAGTTATATATTTATATAGTTATAGGTGTATGGAGCATTAGGTACATAGATTGATATCTGTGTAGGTATAGGCAGCTTTTTGAGCTCTTTCCTGCTCTGCTTCCTCTCTCACCTCTTGCTTTTGCCCCTGTGCCCCCTCTGTCCCCTCTTCCTGTGCTGGCTCCGAGCTGGCGGCTGGGCCGGGCGGAGCAGCAGCTGCAGCCCCGGTGTCCCTGGAGCGGTGGGAGCTGCCGGTGGCCTGTGCTGTGAGGAGCTGCTGGAGGACGGTGAGCCAGAGGGGGCTGGGGAGAGGTGACACTGAAGGGAAAGTGATGTTGAGGTGCTGGTGGGGCTGAAGCGATGGTGGGGGAACAGAGGTGAATGGTGGGGATTGAAGGGACTGGGAGAGCTGAAGGGAATGGTGGAGCAGAGAGGTGTGGAGGAGCTGCTGGGGATGGTGGGGACTGAGGGGACAGGGAAGTGGCACAGGCTAAGGGGGGCGTTAGGACTGAGGGAACTGGGAGGACTGAGCGGAGTGGCAGGAACTGAGGGCTCTAGAGGGAGCTGAGGGGACCAGTGGGGCTGAGGGAACTGGGAAAAGTGGGGAATGAATGGTTGGACTGAGGGGTAGAAGTCCCGCGAGGGAAGTGGCACAGGCTGAGGGGGGTGGCAGGTCTAAGGGGACAGGATGGATCTGACGGGACTGAGGGGCGTGAGAGGACTGTGGGGGTCTGAAGAAACTGAAGGCAGCTGTGCGTTTGCCAAGGGCATGGCAGGGCTGAGGGGATGGAAGGGGCCAGCAGGGAGCACGGAGGGGTCTGGGCCTGCAGCTCTGCCAGCCCTTGGAACCAATTCCAGAGCCTCCACTTTTGCCACAGCTGCCCTGAAGACCTTGAGAAGAGCCGGAGAGTGACGGGAGCCTGTTGCAGTGGGGATACTGCAACATGCATATATCAAACCAGGTGTCCCGTGGAAAGGAAATATATATGGACGGATTCTTGATAGATGTTTCAGAGAGATGTTTATTTCTCCAGCCGCATGGCCGGAGCTCTGCCAAGGAACTGTTTCAGTTCTTTTTGAGCTTGAATCAAGCTAAAATTTACAAATCGTTGTTCAAGAATCAGTTTAAGATAAATGTCCATATGCGGCTCTGAGAGCCAAGAGTCTTCTCATGGTTCCTCCATAGTTTAGATATGGAATAGCAAAGCAAAACCAAGAAGAGGAATCCTGCCCGGTCCCGCGCAGCGCGTGGTGGAGCGAGCCCCGTGAACGCCCGGCCGAGAGGGGCGGCACGCGGGCGGCGGCTGGCGGCGATGGCGGTGGAGCGGAGCCGCGCCCAGCCGAGACGCGCGCTGGAGCAGGGCGCGGGGGAGTCATCGCCCGGGGGCCCGGCCGAGACGTGGGTGCAGCGCCCGGCAGCGGCAGCGAAGCTGCGACCAGAGGAGGCGACGCACGGAGAACTGAGCGGCGGGGCCCGGCCCGGCCCGCGCAGCCCCGAACGCGACCCCGGGAAGAGCGCGCAGGCACGAACAGCCCCGACAATTCCAACACGGGAGCGACCGAAAGAGACAGCAAAGACGCAGCGAGACAGAAAACAGCAGCCACTCGGAAAAAGGAAAAGATCATAGCAACTAAGACCTTAGGGATAGTAAAATGGTATAATGTTAAGCAAAATTATGGTTTTATAACAAGGTGTGACAACCAGCAAGACATATTCGTGCATAGAACTGCTATTAAAAAGAATAACCCTGAAAAATGCATCCCAAGCTTGGGAGATGGAGAGGTGGTGGAATTTAATATTGTACTAGGGAGAAAAGGGTTACAAGCATCGCAGGTCACTGGGCCTGATGGTGTTCCTGTAAAAGGCAGTATATATGCAAAAAATCGTAGTCATGTTAGACAGTATCTCCATTGTAAGCCCCCCCTACAGTTTCCCTTTCCTAATCCCACCTTTCCCTTTTACCCTATGTCCTATTACCCCCAGTGTATTCCCAATCCGTTTTTTCATCCATGGTTTCCCTCACAAAACCATGCTTTTGCCAATTGTTTCCCCAAAAATCCCTTTCCAATGCCGAGTGGGGGATGAAAAGGGGGAGGGAAGAAGTTAAACCCTCTCCTGCCTCAGTTTCCCCACAAAGCATGCTCAGAGAGTCCTGTCTCCCTTCTGTCAGCCCTAAGATGTTCCAGAGAATCTGTTTGGACATTTAAAGACTCAGGAGGGTGGCTTGTTTTGTTTTGAAACTGTTCTTGTTATGTTTATCCAGTTGTTTTCATTCTCCTTTTATTAAAATGAAACGGGTGAGGTGTTGGGGTCCCTCCCCTGCCGTGTAGCCCTGGGAGAGGGGCCCTGAGGGCACAGACACGGGGTTTCCTGCCCCTGCTCAGCCTCGTTCCCATTGGTTGGTTTGTGTTCCCTGCGCGGGCAGAAGGACCCTTGGTCCCGTGACTGGAACAGTTCCTGAGCAGAGCCCCGGCCATGCGGCTGGAGAAATAAACATCTCTGAAACAGCTATCAAGAATCTGTCTGTCCATATATATTTCCTTTCCACGGGACTCCTGGTTTGATATATGCGTGTTGCAGGATCCCCACTGCAACAAATGGTGGAGATTTGTGAGCAGAACGATCCCCGATCCCTAAGCGACTGATTTGTGTGAGTAAACCCTGGAAACTTTGGATTCCTCTTCTTGGTTTTGCTTTGCTATTCCATATCTAAACTATGGAGGAACCGTGGGAAGACTCTTGGCTCTCAGAGCCGCATATGGACATTTATCTTAAACTTAAAATGATTCTTGAACAACGATTTGTGAATTTTAGCTTGATTCAAGCTCAAAAAGAACTGAAACACTTCCTGGCATGGTTGTTTAAGAACTTTTTCTATGTTTCTTGGGATTTAATTCTTACCAAGGGCTTTTGGAAAACCGTTTGGACACAGTTAATACTGGAGTCAAAATATATGCCGATGGAAGAATATTTTCGTGAATATTATTTAGTTACCGAGACTGTTGAGCAATGTCAGCTGTGTCCTGGTGAAGGGAATCCTGGCGCAGGGACCGTGCGGCCCAGGCCACGTGCACCGAGCGCTCTGCGAGCAGCAGCGAGGCAGTTCCCGCGCGCGGGCGGAGCCACGCGAGCTGCAGTGTCGGTGGCGGAGCGGGGAGCGGCGGGACCCGGCGGTGCCTGCCCGGTCCTGTGCAGCGCGTGGTGGAGCGAGCCCCGTGAACGCCCGACTGAGAGGGGCGGCACGCGGGCGGCGGCTGGCGGCGATGGCGGTGGAGCGGAGCCGCGCCCAGCCGAGACGCGCGCTGGAGCGGAGCGCGGGGGAGTCATCGCTCGGGGGCTCGGCCGAGACGTGGGTGCAGCGCCCGGCAGCGGCAGCGAAGCTGCGACCAGAGGAGGCGACGCACGGAGAACTGAGCGGCACGGCCCGGCCCGGCCCGCACAGCCCCGAACGCGACCCCGGGAAGAGCGCGCAGGCACCAGCAGCCCCGACAATTCCAACACGGGAGCGACCGAAAGAGAGAACAAAGACGCAGCGAGACAGAAAACAGCAGCCACTCGGAAAAAGGAAAAAATCATAGTAACTAAGATCTTAGGGATAGTAAAATGGTATAATGTTAAGCAAAATTATGGTTTTATAACAAGGTGTGACAACCAGCAAGACATATTCGTGCATAGAACTGCTATTAAAAAGAATAACCCTGAAAAATGCATCCCAAGCTTGGGAGATGGAGAGGTGGTGGAATTTAATATTGTACTAGGGAGAAAAGGGTTACAAGCATCGCAGGTCACTGGGCCTGATGGTGTTTCTGTAAAAGGCAGTATATATGCAAAAAATCGTAGTCATGTTAGACAATATCTCCATTGTAAGCCCCCCCTACAGTTTCCCTTTCCTAATCCCACCTTTCCCTTTTACCCTATGTCCTATTACCCCCAGTGTATTCCCAATCCGTTTTTTCATCCATGGTTTCCCTCACAAAACCATGCTTTTGCCAATTGTTTCCCCAAAAATCCCTTTCCAATGCCGAGTGGGGGATGAAAAGGGGGAGGGAAGAAGTTAAACCCTCTCCTGCCTCAGTTTCCCCACAAAGCGTGCCCGGAGAGTCCTGTCTCCCTTCTGTCAGCCCTAAGATGTTCCACAGAATCTGATTGGACATTTAAAGACTCAGGAGGGTGGCTTGTTTTGTTTTGAAACTGTTCTTGTTATGTTTATCCAGTTGTTTTCATTCTCCTTTTATTAAAATAAAACGGGTGAGGTGTTGGGGTCCCTCCCCTGCCGTGTAGCCCTGGGAGAGGGGGCCCTGAGGGCACAGACAGGGGGTTTCCTGCCCCTGCTCAGCCTCGTTCCCATTGGTTGGTTTGTGTTCCCTGCGCGGGCAGAAGGACCCTTGGTCCCGTGACTGGAACAGTTCCTGGGCAGAGCTCCGGCCATGCGGCTGGAGAAATAAACATCTCTCTGAAACAGCTATCAAGAATCTGTCTGTCCATATATATTTCCTTTCCACGGGACTCCTGGTTTGATATATGCGTGTTGCAGGATCCCCACTGCAACAGAATCCAAAGTTTCCAGGGTTTACTCACACAAATCAGTCGCTTAGGGATCGGGAATCGTTCTGCCCGCATTCTCTACCATTATGTTGCAGTGGGGATCCTGCAACATACATATACCAAACCAGGAGCGCCGGCCATGCGGCTGGAGAAATAAACATCTCTCTGAAACAGCTATCAAGAATCTGTCTGCCTATATATTTCCTTTCCACGGGACTCCTGGTTTGGTATATGTATGTTGCAGGATCCCCACTGCAACAGGAGCCAGCAGGCAGACGCTGAAGGCCGCCAGCAAGAGCAGTGAATATGGACCTGCTGCTGCCGCCCGAGACCCTGGGTGAGGCCCCAGGGCCGCTGAGGCAGGGTGGGCGTGAGGGTGGCGTGGGCTTTGGCCGCGGGCACTGGCCGGCTGGGCAGGAGCGGGCCCTGCCCGTGCTGGGGCCGCTCAGCGCGGCTGCCCCGGGCGGCACAGGGGCTGTCCTTGGGCAAGGCAGCTGTGCCGGCAGGGCCCGGCAGCGGTGCCGGCTGTGCCGCGCTGCCGGGGGCTGCGGGACGGTCCCGCCGGGGCTGCGCTCGCCACAGCCTGGCCCGCTGGGCCTGCTTTTTCTTTCTAACCCTCCTGGGGAGGCTCTGAGATTTCCTCTTCCCCGATGGAAGTGCAGCTGCTGCCAAGGGAAACGTCCCAATCCTGACTCGGTGTTCCCTTTGCTTGCCAGGTGTCCCATCTGCTGTCCCCGTCCAGGAGAGCTGCTCTGCACGGGAGGAAGAGACCGAGGGAGAGCCTGGGAACATCGGCGGCTGCAATCACTCCTGATTTAATTCTATTTATAGATGTGTGGAGTATGACTAAGAGAGTTAGAAGAATGGGGATATTTCCATCTGTATATCTATTTGTATGGGTATATTGATGCATGTATATCGATCTGTTTACATCTGTAGTTATATTTACATACTTGTTCAGTTGGGTACCTGAATAGATCGATTGATGGGGTTGGAATGATTTTTATATTAGTACATTGATATTTGCATATTTATAGCGGAATTTGATATGTGTGTATTATAGATGTCTCATTATATCTCACATGAAATATTTAATATATATTTACATCTGTATGTTTTTATGATTTTATATACTTATATTTCAGTACGTATGGAATTGTATAGCTCTAGAATTCTATTTTTTGAGTTCTGGATCTGGGATTCTTTAGAGAGGGATATCTGTATTTCTGTATTCATATATGGGCCATACAGTTGTAGAATTATGTAATAAATTAAATTGTTAAACTTCAGTTGATATTTGTGTGTAGTGAGTGGTAGTAGAGGGTTCCAGTAAATTATTTTTTTTTAACTGAAGTGGGTATTTGTATCTATTTACATAGCATGATTGTAACAATAAATTAGGTTTGTAAACTTCAGTTGATAGTTTTATGTTCATGTATTGGCAGTAATTTAAAATAAATGTCATTTTTAAACTGAAGTTGCTTTTTGTGTATTTGTACATTAGCAGTGCAAGGGCAGCAATCTGCAATAATTTCGATGTTTAAACTGCAAGAAGGGTAGATTTGTGCTGTACAAAGGACTGGGCAGATGTAAACAGGATGCTGCTGGAGGATTTTGGTCATGAAAATCTCCAGCCATGCCCAGCAGATCCCCCCAGCTGCAGCCAGGCTGGGCAAGGGAACGGCACATTTGGGATGGCAGCAGAGCCACACGTTGGCTACAGACTCGCTGCAGAGGCCTGCTGAGAAAATGTGACTCCTCTTGATGCCTTTTCCTGGTCTTAAAATCAAGAGTCAGACACGGTTAGAAGGGGACAAGGGATTTTACCTTGGTATTTATTTTAAGGATCCTTAGGTGCACACGTCCAGGTCATATGCATCGAGATGCACCCCGCTGAGCATGTGTGTGTCTCCCCAGCATCGGGTATAACATTATAGGTTTTACTAATTAGCATATCTATCCAAGATTCCCCAATGAGAGGCTCAAGTGAGCCCCCTTCTCTAAGGAACCTTCCCCTGGATGGTTCTATCTTGGTTTACAGAATGTGTTCTGGAGAGGACCTTGGGGGCTGGGGCACACTGATCCCTAGCTACGAAGCTTCTAAAATGTTTAGTCTCTCAGTTTGACAAACAAGTCTAAGAATGTAGGCAAAAAGCACTAGGAATACAGAAGTTGTAAAAAGGGATAACAGGGGTATGAAAGAAAAGGCAAAAATCTTCGTGGCACCGTTTCCCCCCTTTTAGAGACTAACAAAACTCTGTCTTGTCTAGTGTCTACTCTATTCTTTACCTGCAGAACCGGTTTACACAACCGGCTGCTCCACAGGAAATTACACAGATAATAACTACAATTACAGCTATGATGAATATTTCTTTTACCTAGGCTCAGTTTGGTAATCATGAGGTGAGGGTATCAAAAACATGATCAAATTTTAAGGTGTTATTTCTAGAAGCTACTTCATGTAGAATTTGAGTTCCCTTCCAAATTTCATCTAGATCTTTCTTAATTCTTCCACTTTGGTCCACATAAGAACAACAAGTGGTATTGACAATAGCACATACACCTCCTTGTGCAGCAAGTATGAAATGGAGAGCTACCCTGTTTTGCACAACTGCACGGGACAGACTGTCAGCTTCCTCCTGTAAGGCTGAAATTGCATCTGCAGTATGCTGCTCAATACGTTCAATGACAGCCGAGATGTTTACAATTGCTCTCTCCAGTGCAACTACTCCGTAAGCGGGTACAAGGGCTCTGATTATGCTATGAAAAAGTGTGGGACTTTCAATGAGGGGATTAAGAGATCTTTTTTTCTTCTCATTTGGTTTTTCAAGATGGTCAAATATTGTTATATTTGGGACCACAGCCCCAATAGCACAAGCCTGGTCTTTGTTCACGGCCATAACTTTCCAGGCCTTATTACCACATATCCAATACAACCCCGTCCCAAACGGCTGAGCCACTCTCCACCCTGTCAATTTCATCTTTGCTGCAATTCTTGGGTCTGTTATTTCCCTGAAATGGGTCTGATGACAATATGAAGGAAGAACGGCTTTTCCTGTGGCCTTTACAATTGCACAAGG
This sequence comes from Corvus hawaiiensis, assembly GCF_020740725.1. Taxonomy (NCBI): domain Eukaryota; kingdom Metazoa; phylum Chordata; class Aves; order Passeriformes; family Corvidae; genus Corvus; species Corvus hawaiiensis. The sequence continues at coordinate 44,241,382 of NC_063255.1, forward strand.
AGCCTTATAGTTTGCACGCTCTACCAGGCCACTCAGGGTAATGGGGGGCAGAAGGGTGCTATTCATTGGTTCCCACGTTTCAGTGCGGTTCTCTTCCATTAAAATGCCAATCAATGGCCAGTGACCCTTCCCATCTAGGGGTGGTAACCGAGTACAGATCTAGCAATCGCTCTTATTAAGAATTTTGGACACATTTTGGACCACAATCTTATGCAAATCATGGGGTGAACCTTGAACCATGGTTACCAGTTGGGCAAACAGCAAACATGTAAAAAACAGTTTAAGCTGCATCTTTCTGATTTGAATCAGTCTCTGTCTTCTTGGTGATTTTGGGAGCAGAAGCTTTCTTCACCCTGGAGTAGTGAATCCACGGCCTCTTGCCAGCAACCTTGACCGCAGTAAAAGTGGTCAGCAAAACTTGGAATGGTCCCTTCCACTTGGCTTGCAAGGGGTCGCTGTCCCACCACTTGATGTAGACCCAGTCTCCAGGCTGGAATGGATGAGCAGCTGTGTCCAATCCTATTGGTTTGGAGAACACGACGAATCTCTGGAGCTTCTGCAAAGTGGAACTCAGAGCCATTAAATACTTTTGCAAATCATTTTTACTTCTCATATGAATTTCCCCTGGGATATGTGGAACCTGGTATGGCCTGCCATATAATATTTCATAGGGACTGATGTTGTCCCTTCTCCTTGGCTGTATGCGGACTCTCAGCAAGGCTACAGGCAGGGCTTGAACCCATGTCATGGATGTCTCTTGACAAATCTTGCAAATCTGGGTTTTGAGGGTCCCATTTCTACATGCACAGCTACTCCCTCTGGGTTGTCCCTGTACTTCCCAATTGAGTTTTTCCACTGCTGTAATTTTCGATGCATATGACCTGGACGTGTGCACCTAAGGATCCTTAAAATAAGTACCAAGGTAAAATCCCTTTTCCCCTTCTAACGGTGTATGACTCTTGATTTTAAGACCAGGAAAAGGCATCACCCTGAGTGTAGAACTGCAGCCAGGAGCCACCCGGCGAGGAGAAATCCACCCCCATCCCACCGGGAGCTCTTTAGGGAGCGCTCCAAGTGTCCCTCTGAAGCTCATCCTGGAGAGCAGCAGCAACCAGGGATCCTGAGCCAGCTGCGCTGCCTTTGGCAGCACTTTGGCAAAGGGTCTGGAGCAAGGGCGAGGGAACAGTGACTCTAACTGCTGCAGGGCAGGGATGAGGGAAGGGCCATTGACCCAAGTGCTGAAATGCTCCAAAATCCAGAAGGATGCCGGAGAACTGGGAAGCAACAACTTCTCACAAGTGCTGAAGTGATGGAAGCCCTTGGAGTGAAGTTCCCTGAAGGAACTCGCAGGGGAAACGATGCTATAATAAGTAGGACCAGAAGGCAAAACTGTAGCACTGCTAGGAGATGGTCTATAAGCCCCACAGGCTATGGCTTAGGAAAAGATCAAGTATAAATATGACATATTCTATTTATTATATCTATTAAAATACATCGTATATCATACTATATAGGATAAATTGAATCTATGATAAATGAATAGGTATTATTTGATACATTTTGAGAAATTTCGAGAAATATTTTCATTTTATGTAGATTTGAAATATTCTTCCAACTTGGGAGAGTGAAGATGTACTGCTGTCCAAAGCCTTCTGCCCACACAGCAATCAGCCCACGGCTGTGTCCGTGCACACCCAGCCACCGTCCTTGCTCTTCTCAGCATCTCTGGGCTGCTGTTTGCACACAATTAGGGTGAATTCAACTCGACAGACCTACGAGTGGGGTGTCCAGCTTGTCACGAACGCTGATGTGGCAAGGCACAACACACAGCTCTCAAATCACTTACATTATCACACGTGCTTTCTTTCCTGCTGGGGACTGAGGAACTCTTAAAAGCACCAAAGATACAGAAAAGAGGTGCAAAGAATCGGCATCTTACTACTGCTGGTATCCTCAGGTAGGAAAACCTGTGGGGTTTTTTAAGGTGGCAACTTTCCAAAAACCAGGAAAGCTGCCTAGCATCAGTACCCCCATTGTAAATGGTTTTATTGACTTGGCGAAACTGGAACGTTACCTTTGGACTCCATCCTTGGTTAAAATCACCTGCCCTGACCTGCAGACTAAAGCACCACCCGCAGCAGAAGCTCCGTCAGTCACTTCTCTCAAAAAGACGTCTTAAATTTGCAAGAAGAAAGGAAAACACGTCAGAATCTATGGATTAATGACAAGACTCGGAGAAATAGTCCAAAGAAGAACTCGGAAGAACTACTGGGAGAAATCGTTCCAAAGCAAAGGGCCGCAGCTTCTCTGGGACGCTCCTGGTGCTCCAAGGCAGCTGGGCTGCCCTGGCTGCCCAGGACGCTGCGCACCACGGGCCCCGCAGAGCTGCGCAGCAGGGAGGCAGCTTCGGGCACCTCAGCCCCTGGGCAGGAGCGGCCTCCTTGCTCTGCACGGCTGCCTGTGGGCAAACGCAGCGTGCCGGCCTTCTGCTCTTGGCCCCAGCCCGGCCTGGCAGGGCTAATCCCATTCCCTGTCTGCACTGTGCTAAAGAGGGACTTGTTCCTTTCCAGCCCTCCAGGGCATTCATTTGCACCACAAAACACTGAAGGACTGAGGCCTCAACAACAGGCCCTGAGCCAAAGTTGCCCTCTAGATGACCCTTCTGACCAAATGTTCTACGGGTCTGCTCCTTAACCAGGCGTTACCATCAGTGGGATCTGTGCATCCCTTCATTGGTGGAACGTGTCTTTACCTTTCAGTATTTAGAATCCGGACAAGACCACGAGTGGCCCTGTTTGGGGTGTAGGATCCAAGACAACTCCCTCGGTTCCTCCTTCGGCCATGGCTGCGCTTTGGAAGGAAACAAAGAGTAGAATGAAATCAGATGTCCCTGCAATAGAAGTTCTGTCAGATTGGTTGTTCAGCACTAGCAAAGCCAGGCTACTGGTGCCTAGGCAACAAGATAATGCTTGAGCTCTGCAAAAAGCTGTAGCTATGCAGAAAGAAGTAGTTCCTTTGTAACAGGGTATGTGAAGGAAGCCCTTTCTAGAAATCAGCACATTTAGCAGAACAGGCTAACTGCAAAAGCTAACCACTGGCTAGCTGTTTGAGCCGGCAACCTTAGAGAGCATGTGCAGGAAGCAGGGATGAAAAGTTCAGGGAGACTTAGGAGCCTTCATCAGGAACGACCACCAGGAGGCTGACCACCACCTCGTGCAGAGACTGTGCATGTGCTGCAAGGGCTGACATAATCACGCGATTAGAAAACATGTTGCAACATGAAGGTTAGGAAAGTATAATGTGCATATTAAGGAAAAAAAGTATAAAATCTAGTAGTGTGCGAAGAATGGAGTGAGTTTGTGGTGGAGTTACTCCCCTCACTCCCCGTGTCCAATAAACAAATACCTGCTCTATAGGCCTTATACTACGGAGTACTGCTTTCTTGCCCAGTTTTTGGGCATCAGACTTTGAAAACTAGTGTTGATTTCAGACCAGAGGAAGAGAACAACTCCACCGTTCCTTTTTTCCCAGCTCTTTCAAATGGTGTTATGAAATTTTTGTCTCTTCCCTTATTCTTTCATGGTCAGACAAAGATTTACTAGAAAACCATCAATTTACCCAAGCAAGCACATTCCCTTTTCCACTGCTTAAGTCAGGACAGTTATTGCTCTCCACAGGGTTCATAACTAGAATCAGACTGGCCATGGGGCAGAAAGCTGGGCCTGTGTGAGAGCCCAGCAAGCACAGACCCCTGCTTTCCATGCTAAGATGGCTCATGCTCCTCCTTTCTCAAAGCATTTTCACCTCTTTCTCCTTGTCATAGTATATCCTATTGTTTGTCCAGCGCAAACACAGTTAAGATCTAAATCTCAGAATGAAACCATCAGCCTTGCATTCTAGTTTGCCTACAACAGACATATTTGATTGCAATTTCCATCATCTGCTGTGCTGTCTGCAAAAAATAAATTTACATTCTGTCATCAAAATAATGTTGTCCGATAAATTTGTCTAATTCTTAAACAATGCCATTGCTTTGACCTTAACAGGGGTAATTTTGTGTGTTGGCTTCACAGAAGCACACAGTCCTCAGCTGGTGCCAGGGAGTGCTGAGTGTGCCTCAGCACTCAGCACTCTGAATGTGTGGAGTTTGATTGCTGGAGTGCAGTGTTTTAGCAAACATCCCCGAGGCCCGTATCTGTTCCCATAAACAGCAGGAGCTCAGAGGAGATGGCTTGTGCTCCTTTTCACCTGCTGCTTATCTCCACACACCGAAATACCTGAGAATCGTGGCTGTATTCGTCGGCAGACAAGGAGCTGTGATTTGGCTGAGTCAGGAGTGACTGTAATACCATAAACAGAAGTGATGTTTCCAGGAAAGTAAGGTACCAATTTTTTGCTGAAGAGTAAGGGTCAAATTCTCCCAACACTAAAATGTCCTTCTTATTTATTCAGTGAAAATTGAATCTTGCTACCTAGAATGTATGGTTTTCTTTTACATTCCAAAAGAGTATGTCTAAACTGTCTTGTGTCAAAGGAGTGACATTATGGGAACAAGTTTCTCCACCTACTTTTTATTTGGTTTGGTGGGGGATTGGTGTTTGGGGGGGGTTGGGTTTTGTTAGTTTAGTTTAGTTCCGTTTAGTTTTGGGTTGGGGATTTTTGTGGAGTTTTTTTGGTTGGTTGGTTAGTTTGGTCTGGTTGGGTTTGCCTGTTGATGCTTTTAGCCTGAGACCTACAGCATACAGAAAGGTAAAATCCCTGGCAGGTGCATACCTGGAAAGCAGTTGGGTGCATAAGCAGGCAGACTTATATCCCTAGCTTTAATAGAGTAAACCCTACTTTGTCTCTTCATTTCTTCACTTGAGCCTTTTGCAAATATCTGCATTTTCTTTATCCTCAATGCTGACAACAGATGCTTTAATTTCTTTCTTTCCTTTTACTTTGGCTTAGGTCTCGAATGTCTTCAAGTTCTTCTGGTAAGAAGACATTCTTTACTGAAGGACGCAGCAAACATATGAGGTGAGGTTTGAGTCTATGAGATGTCCAGGTCCCCAGTACTTCCCTTGACATGAGCTGCAAGATGCAGGTGGCCGAGATGATACTCCTGGACAAGAAGAGGGAGATATTTCTTCCATTGCTTGGCAAGAAGCCTTTCCAGCAAGCAGAAGGATGCAGGAGGGCACCTGAACCCCAAGAGCCCTGCAGAATTTGTCTGCCTCTCTCAGCTTGTGTGTCACTGATAAACACACAGGCTCACAGCCACACATCTGGATGAGGAAGAGTCCATACCATTTAAAGTCCAACAGCTGTGTTCCAAAATCACTTCTGAGCTACCTTAGCCAGTGACTAAACTACCTGTGACAGCAGCCAGAACGAGATGCAATTATTACTGAAGACTCCCCTTAATCCCAGTTTTGTTCCTTTGCCACAGTCCTCACCAGAGTATTTCAGCATGACCTTTAGTCCTCCTGGAGCTACTCAGGTAACAAATGCCATTTCCCCTCGGCACACCCACAGCCAGCCTGAATGGGCACAGACAATGAGAATTTCTTCCTCCTGAGGTACCTGCGCTCTTAAACGTCCCCGGAGCGCTTCCACTAGCTCAGCTCACTTGAGGGAGGATAACCATCCTGGCAGACCTGAGCAGCATGTCCAGGAGACAGGGTTACCCAAACCAGGCCATCACAGCTTCAGGTTTGACAAGACTTGTGCACGCATCACACAAAACAGTTCATGCAGATATTCCGTGGAGGCTGCAGAATGTGCAGAGAGATTTTAGTCGGGGGGGAGCAGCACTAGAACAACCGGACATGCTGTTTGCAGACAAACAAACCCAAGTGAGCAAACACAAAGAGGCAGAAGCTGCTTGTGAAGTTCAGCAAGGAACCATTTCAGACCAAGTTCATCCCAAAACTAAGGTGCAGTTTCAGGGCAGTTACCATGAATTCTTGCTTTGTGGTTCTGGCTTTTTGTATAAAAGACTTTATGTTCTCTCTTCTTACCCTCTAAAGTCCAGGGACTAAGGTGGCCCCCTCAGTGTTGGTGAGCAGGTTTCAAAACCTGTGTTTTGAATTCACTGGACTCAAAAGCGTGGATGCTCTGTACCTGCTGTTGCAGTAAGATTCACTTTGCCTGATGGCATTCTACCTCCTATGCAAATATTGTTAGTTACGTAAAACTTGGGGTCTACGTGTTCGTATACTGCGTTAAAACCACATCTGTAAGGAGGAAGAAAGGCATGAAGATTCTCTTCCCCATTCTGTAGCCAAGGAACCCAAGAAATACATGCTAAATTCAATGACTTATTACTTGTTTCCCAGGAAGTTCTCACTTTTATCAGCAATGTAAGTCCAAATACAGACTCCAGGTAAATTGGTCAGAAAAATGTACATTTATTTCTTCAGCTTCTACTCTTCATGGTGCTGTGGTTAGACCAAGTAACCTACAACACTGGCAGGAACAGCCTTTGCCACAAGTACAGTATAGAAGTAAACAGCAAAGGATGGGTTCAGCACCAGCAGTTAGTTCCCAGAAGATCAGGAACGGCTTGGCTGCTGCATGCCCACCATGTCTGCATCACCTTAAGGGACATTGCTGTCGCAGGTGTTGGAGGAAAAACTGTCTGAGCATCTGAGACGGAAAGGTGAAGGCAGTGACACAGCTGTGTGCCAGGCAGAAAGTGAAAATTGTGTCTTCCTACGCTGCAAGGAGATCCTACATGCTAGCAGAAGAGCACAAAGGACAGTTTTCACCTGAAACACACACTAATGTATTGCAGATATACTGAAAATATTTATCATTTCTAACAGCTTCTCAAAAATAAGTCAGTTTAGACTGTTTGAACGTTGCCCCTGTTGCACGTAATAGCAGGAGACTAGTGAAAAAATAGATTTACATAAGGCATATTTCGCTTTCAGAACTGACTGCTCTTTAACTTGGAACTGGTAAGTAGTCACCAGTAGGAAAAACATTAAAACTGCATTTTCAAAGTGGTAAAAATTGTGATTCAAAAGCTACAGTGCCAGGTAGGGAAAAAGGAAAGATATGGAACAGCAATAATACTTTAAGTCATCAGGCCTGTACATTGAGTGATGTTCTCTACAAATTACTTCTAAAGGGGAAAGGATTAATTTTAAGAGAAAAATCTTAATCTAAAACCACATACCACAGATTCAAGGATTTTTCTTTCCTAAAAATTAACAACCTTTTCTGTTGTTAATTATTAAACCAATTTTTGGCCCAAACACTGAAATATAATATCCATTATTTGCCTTGTGGTGTTTGTAACTGACATTAAATTCTACCAGTAGGGAAGAAAATTGGGAATGAGTCATGCTGCCAGACACAAGATAAGCCCACTTCTTTTTAGTTTCAGTATCCTTAAAACACAGCTAAGGGTAACTTCTCATTCTTAGCCACAGAGTACTGTGGAAAAGTCAATGCAACCATAACCATACTACAGGGGTGACTAAACATTCCAATGGACAATCCGCTTTTCAGCCACCTGCTTCCTCATCTCTAGTAGGGCGCAGGTCCAGTGTCCGTGTGTTTCTCATAACTCACAGAGATTACAGAGGAGATCTTCAAATAGAGGCTTTTCTGGATGAAGCAGTGCATAGACAAATGAAACATGGGGAAAGATGTCCCTTCTTTTCTGAACTCCTGTCTTCTCCTTTTTGCCTGTTCATTAGAAATGTTGTTGCAATTCGGTCGCTGGGATAATTTTTACAGGAGTTGTTACACTGCGCTTAAAGAAAGACAAACCCCATCCCACCGAGGTGGATCATTCGTAATTCAGGTACTGTTTTAAGCTGTTGAAGATGAATTGGGAAGAGATTTTCTAGGTAGTGGGTTTCAATTTTTCTGAGAAAGCCAGCACACAGAGGAAGAGATGACAGGGCATCTCTAAACCACTCAGTGCAAAAGACTATTCCAGAATGTGCTGAGACCAACAATCCTTGGGTCACCCGTAGGCCAGGGACTGAAGTGACAGGGCAGGGCTCCTCACAAAGGGACCTGGAAGGAGGGCAAGAGAAGGCAGTGTTAGCTGGAACTCAAGACAAGCTGGATGTAAGGAGAACATCCCCCCTGCGTGTGGGATGAGCTTATGCCACAGCACCAAACATACTCACATGAGCCCGCAGGGTTAAATGATGTAGAGACATAAAAAAAAAAAAAGGGCATGAATTAAAGAGATGGAAGAATTAGGTCTATTTTCTCCTGCTACGAACAGAAGAATGTTTCCAGTTCCAGAGAGAATTTAAAATAACAAGTGACACTAAGCACAGAGGATTGGAAGATCACCTTGGTTAGTCTCCATTGAAAAGACTTGGCTGCAGGAGGGATTTTGCATTGGAACTCTCCCCAGACTGGGGAAACAAAAGAAGAGAAGAAATGATTCCTGAGGAAAGAAAAAGGCAAAATCTCTTGGAGAGACATCAGCGTGAGTTCATTACAACTCTAGGTCATTCATCCCTTGGGGACAGCAACATCCATCCACGGTGCAGGATTTAAGCTTTGATGGCAACGCTGACAAAATTGCTGCCCCTTCCTGTTGCTGCTTCTGACTTCAAAGAATGAGAAATGGGCCAAATGTGCCCAAGACAGGCAGAGACAGTGAGACAGAACCAGCCAGTTAGCTGGAAAAGAGGCAAAAAGCAAGTCCTCAAGTCTCTCCTTTTCATCATTTCCCCTGGTCTTGTTGGACCAGTCTGCTTTGAAGTAGGGAACTCTGTTAGCAACCCCAAGCAAAAGAGTGAAGCTACTCAGTCGAAGATCTTTTTCCTCCCTCCCTTCAGCCATGCAGAACACAGAGAGATGCGGCTGTCACTTGACACATAGGAACAGTTTCCCATGGGATTCCTCAGTTTGGAGCCTTTCTGAAATTTGCTGCGCTTGCCTTGGTGCTTTGGGGTCGTGCTGCGAAGCAAAGGCAGAAGGCCGATTCCAGGCAGAGAAAGCAAGGGTTTGCCCCGTGCCGGTCCGTGCCGTGCCCGGGCAGCGCCCCGGGAGCCGCCCCGCCCGCGCTGTGCCCGCAGCCCCGGCTTTGTGCCGCTCGTTCCCGCGCGGGGCCGAGCGCAGCGCCCCCCTCAGGCCGCGCGCCGCCGCTGCAGCTGCGGCCGTTGCGCTGCGGCCGTTGCGGCGCCAGTGGGCGACAGGCGCGATGGCCGAGCTGCCGCTGCCCGCCGGGCTCGATGCCAGCACCTTCCCCGCCAAGCTGTGGCGCCTGGCGAACAGCCCCCGCGTCCGCTCCGTGCGCTGGGACACCCAGGGCCGGGGGCTGCTCATCGACCGCGCCCTCTTTGAGCAGGAGCTGCTCAGCCCGCCCGGCGCCGACGGGGCGGGCAGAGAGAGAGGGGCGGCGGTCCCGGACTCCTTCAAAGCCACGCACTTCGGCAGCGTCGTGCGGCAGCTCAATCTGTACGGCTTCCAAAAAGTGCTGGGTTGCTTTGGCGCGGCTGTGCCGGGCGATGCTGGGCCCATCGTGCACTTCCAGAATCCCAACTTCCGCCGCGACCGCCCCGACCTCCTCCTGCGCATCAAGCGCCTGACCAGGGCCAACAGGCAGCGGCTGGCAGCCGGGCTGGAGGTGCGCGGCCGCCAGCGCAGCCGCTTCCAGCAGCTCAACACGGAGCGGCCGCTGCTGGACTTCCTCGCCGGGCACCCCCCCAGCGCCGGTGAGACGGGGTGGGAGCTGCGGGCGCGGGGGGTGGCGTGGGCTTTGGCCGCGGGCCCTGCCCGTGCTGGGGCCGCTCAGCGCGGCTGCCCCGGGCGGCACAGGGGCTGTCCTTGGGCAAAGCAGCTGTGCCGGCAGGGCCCGGCAGCGGTGCCGGCTGTGCCGCGCTGCCGGGGGCTGCGGGACGGTCCCGCCGGGGCTGCGCTCGCCACAGCCTGGCCCGTTCGGCCTGCAGCTGGCCCAGCCCTGAGCTGTGGCTGGCTCTGCTCCTTGCCCGGGCCTGGGGTTGCTTGGGGAGCTCTCCGTGGGGGTGTGGAAGCCGAGGGCTCGGTTGTGGTCCCGCCCAGCTGCAGGGAGCCTCCTGTCCCTTTGGAGCAGAGGGAAAGACCCGGCAGTTGGGTTTCTGGCAGTTGCCTCCTGCCAAGGAATTGCAGTGGGACGGTTTTCCCAGACGGTTGAACGAGTAGGGGAGAGCTAAGTAGCCAAGAAATTGGTTGTTGAATAGCCCGGGAACATGTTTGTTTTGTTTTGTTTTTTTTTTTCTTCTTTGTAATCCTGCTTGGGAGGATGGGAGCTTTTCTCTTCCCTGATAGAAGTACAGTTGCTGCCAGGGGAAGCATACCTGAGAACCAGTACTGACCTAGTCTTCCCTTTGCCTCCTTTCCTCTTCCCTGCCTCCTACACAGCTCCCTCATACCAGCACCTCGGTGCTGTCTCACCCGAGGGTTTAGAGCTGCCTCCCAGACCTCCCAAGGCAAGCCCAGGGGCTCAGGAGTCTGACACTTCTCCACCACCTCCCAAGAGAATGTTTACCACCTCTGGACTTCCTGGGGTCTCATCAGAGGAACCAGGCACATGGAAGTTTCCACTCAAGCGTGAGCTCATCATTCCACTGGTTCGCATGGACCTTAAACGCCACCCTGAGCTCATGGTTCCACTGGTTCCTGTAGACCGTCAGAGAACTTCCGTGGCCCTTCCACAGAAGCGCAGCTGCACATCTTCAGAGCAGCACACCCCAGCCTACAGCCCATCAGGTAGGGAGAGAGTTTGTACCCTTGCTTTTCAAACAGGTCCTGGAAAGTGACCGTTTGAAGTCTTTTTGCACAGTGCTCTGTCATGGGTAGATCTCAAGTGAGAATCAGGTAGAAAGTGTCAAGTGTACGGGGAAGCAGGACCATGAAAACAAAACCAATCTCTGTCTGCTTTTGCTGTCCTTCCTCCAGATTTGGAGGGTGTTCTGGCCGTTTTCCAGGCAGCCTCTCTGTAGGGATGAAAGGGAGAGGCAAAAAACATTGGTCCACAAGCGGTCAGTGTCAGGTGCACCCCCATCTTCCTTGGAATGAAGCCCAACTAGGATGCTGACAGGATATTGCAGAGTTTGCAGATTGTCTCTCCTGCAAAGAAGGCTATTAAATTTCAAGGAGCTCTGTGTGTCCCCAGAACTGCTGCAGCTGCAGAATACGGCCTCACCCACAAGGTTGCTTTTTACAATACAGTCACAGTTGAATTTTAGCATGTGTGTCTGCAGATCTGGGCTCTTCCTGGGTGCATCCACTTTCTGTGGTCTGTTGGGATGAGAAACTCAGAAGCAGCCACATCCAGAAGCTGCTGGGGAGATAGAAAAGGCTGAGATTACAAAGTCTTTGTGTGTAGATCAGTTTTACAATCCATCCTTTAATGTACATACCTATCATCAATTAGAAGAAACACTGTTTGAGAGGAAGAAATCAGTCTTCCAATCCCCTGGGAAGTTGGAATACATTTCTGGCATTGAGTTTGCTGTGTGCTTCCTGTGATGTTTGCTGCAAGGCAGCAATAGAGCTCTGTGTCCCAAAGCCACATTCTGGAGCCTGACCAATGTGTTTGGATTCCTGCAGCCACACCGGGCAGCTCAGCCCCCAGTGCTCCACCTGGCAGTGCTGGTTGGGCAGCATGGACGGCCTCCAGCTGGGCTTGGAATAGTCCTGGGCAAGAGGAATTGCCACCCCTGGATCTCGACCTTGTTCTTGAGACACTGGAGGAGATGCTGTCACCATCCCTGCCTGAAAGGTCTCCCTGTGCTCAGGTAACTCCATTGGGTGGGAATGAAAGGGGCTGGGCTGAGAGCTGTGAATGTTGTTGCATGGCTGAGAAGCAAAGGCTTCTTGGATTAAGCTTTGAATGGACAAGGAAGGATTTGCTTGGTCAAGCAAGCTTCCAAAAGAAGAGGGATGAGAAAGTTTCCCTCCCCCCTTAGTGAGGATGAGAGGCGTGAGCCTGTGTTGGCCAGGTTTGGGTGCTCCTTTTGCTGGGAAGAATCCCTGGTGCAGGGGCCTTTGTGGTGATGCTCTTTAGGTTCTAAGAGGCTCTGTGTGATGGGAAAGAAGAGAAGAGTGTGGGGAGAATTGCCACGGAAGGCAAAGTGTCCCCTGCAGGGAGGGGCATGCAAGAGGTGCCTCTGTTAGAGCAGCAGACGTGGGCTCTGCCTGTTTTGGGTGGGAAGGCCAAGGCAAAGCAAGGGCTGGGCTGCAGCTGCAGCTGCTGCTGCTGCTGTGTGAGCCGTGCCGAGCGTGCAGGCGCTGCCAGAGCCGTGCTTGGGGATGGGCTGGAGCTGCAGCTTTCTGGTCCTCTCAGTAGCCTGGTGCCTCCATTCCAGTTTCTATCTGGCAAATCCTCAGCTGGGCAAACTTGCCAGTCTTGCTCTCCGTGTTCCAGAGCTCAGGCACCTTCCTCTTGGGCATCTCTGTGGGAAGAGATGTGTGCTCCCATGCAGTCCCTGCAAAGCTGCAGCTGGATGAGACTGTTCTGCTGTTGTGCTCAGGGCTGTGGAGGGAGGGGCACATCCCTGTGCCAGGAGCTGGCAGGACTCCTTCCTTAGTGCCCACTGCATGTGTTCAGTGTCAACTTTGTCAGCTCTGGCAGCTTTTGGACTGTGTTTGAGAAGTCAATCTTCTCCACTGTTGAAGGCCTTTGGGGCCCAGACTTTGTTAGGAACAAGGGATGAAAGTGTGTGAGCAGTGGAGCTTTTAGGGGGCAGAAGTGTTGGTTTTGAGGCCCCATGACTTGTGTGATTGGTGAGCAGGACAATGATGATGCTGGACATGAAAGGGTTAAGGACTCCTTGAAGCCCAGGGGCTTCTTCTGTGTGGAAGAGCAGTTCAGTCAGGGACCATGAGTCCTTGTGTTTGCCAGATTCCCTCTTTGACTGAGGAATCCCCTTCCTCTTAACCCTTGCCTCTTCCCAGCCTTGCCTGGAGCGTTCAGTTCCTGTGTTGGCACTGGCCTTTTTGCGTATTATTAGACAACTTTGCCAAAGAATTTCTCTGTTTTGTTTAATATGCAGACCCACTGCCTGCTGCAGATACATTAGCCAGGAAGGGCAGAGTCAAGGTGGCGAGTGGGATTTTTTGGGATCCCAATATCTCATTGCCAAGTGTGATGAGCTTTCGTCTTCTGTAAACTCAGACACAGCAGTTTTCAAGAGCATTTTCTTCTTCAAGAGAAGAAAATGTGGCAGGCTCTGATCTACTGTGTCCCTGCAGAAAACAGTAAGTGATCTTTGGGTTTCTTTCTTTCTGGTTTTCTTTTCAGGTCAATCTTAGTGTTGCCCCTGAGTCTTCAGGAGGGGAGGCCGGGAACAGGGCTGCAGCAGAGGGAGCTTTGCCTGGCGCCATGAGCTGCAGAAAGAGTTCCCTGGAGCCCGAGGAGCCTGGTAAGGAGAGAGCCCACACTGCTTTAGAGAGCTCTGAGGCGGCTGCTCTGAGCCTGCCTCTGGCAGGAAGGGAGATGAGAAGAGTTGAGTTCTTGTCTGCAGGGTTGGTGCTCCCTGGTGCCTTTCATTCAAATCCTGCCCTCCACGCTTCTCCAGAGGCACTGACACCGAGTGCTGTGCTGTGGCCAGAGAGCCGTGAATAACCCTGACCCTGTGGGAGTTGTGTCACCAACCCGGGTGTCCCAATTTTGAGCTGAAGTCCGTGGATGAGTTTGCTGCAAGGTGACAGTGCTCTGGAGGCAACACTGAGTGACTCTTGAAGCAAGAGAGCAAAACCCCAGCAAAAAGTCAATGTAGAAGTCTGAGCTTTTTGTCTCAGCACATTAAATCAATGTAGGACCAATCTGCTGGTAGCCCTAGTGAGCCACGTTAAAAATACAAGCAGCAGAAGGTCAGAGGCCAAACAAATCATAAACCACAAGGATTTATGATTTGGAAAGGAAAAACTTAACTTACCCGAAAGTAGCGAGAACTAACAGGAGAGAGAGAGCACCTTGGATCTGCATTCTTGAGCAAGGCTGGTGCAGCCTGCAGGCCTCATGGGGAGATCTTTCCCTCCCAGCTCTTCCTGCCAGAGCTGATGGTCGAGTTGAAGCCGCTGTTGCTCACTGCAGAGGGCAGTTTGTAGGTCCCAGGTAATGGAGCTGGTTCATAACCCAGCTCACAGCCCCCTTCAGCTTCAGCCGTTTCAGTGAGGACTGAGGTGTCTCTGTCAGCACAGAGGAGGAACAAGGCTGGGCTTCTGTGTGGGAGCTGGGACTGTCTGTGCTTCAGGCTCTCGTTGGTGCCATTTGCACTGGGGGTGCTGAGACTTTATTGGGAGACTTCAAACCTTTGGAGGTTTTGAAAACTTGGAATGCTCCCTGTTCTTTAAAGAGCAGCCTTCAAACTCCCAAGTGAGAGTCTGCCTTTCAGGTCACCTTTTACGGTCTTTGATAGAAAGGCAATTACTTCCAAAAGGAGAGATGCCTGAAGGCCTATATTGACTCAGTGTTCCTTTTGCTTCCCAGATATCCATCTGATCTACCTCTCCAGGAGGGCTGCCCTGCGTGGGAGGAAGGGACCGAGGGAGAGCCTGTGACCATCGGGCAGGTGGAATCCCTCTGTTTGTAGATAGATTTATAGATGTCTATAGTTACATTTATATATCCATATAATTATTTATCGTATTTATACTCTACTTATTAGTTACATATAGTATTTATAGATTTATACAGTTGTGTTTATAGGTGCGTGTATTTATAGATCTGTGTAGTTAAATTTATATAGTTATAGATATGATGTAATTATATTTATACATAGGCAGTTAGAGTTACAGATTTGCAGTTACATTTATATATGTGTAGAGAAAAATTTATATATATATAAGTTGTATTTATAAATGTACAGAGTTATAGAGTTAGAGGTATTTGGATGTTTAGATACATAGATTGATGTTTATATAGGCCTAGGCTGCATTCTAAGCTCTTTCTGCCCTCAGCCACCTTTTTAATCTCTTGCTTTTGCCCCTGTGCCCCCTCTGTCCCCTCTTCCTGTGCTGGCTCCGAGCTGGCGGCCGGGCCGGGCGGAGCTGCAGCAGCTGCAGCCCCGGTGTCCCTGGAGCGGTGGGAGCTGCCGGTGGCCGCAGGCACTGTGCCCTGAGGAGCTGCTGGAGGACGGTGAGCCAGAGGGGGCTGAGGGCGCTGAGGAGGCAGTGACACTGAAAGGACGGTGACCTTGAGGTGCTGGTGGGACTGGGGGCTTTGGGGGAGCAGAGGGCGAAGTGGCACTGAGGTAACAGGGAAGTGGCACAGGCTGAGGGGGGTGGCAGGTCTAAGGGGACGGGATGGATCTGACGGGACTGAGGGGCGTGAGAGGACTGTGGGGGTCTGAAGAAACTGAAGGCAGCTGTGCGTTTGCCAAGGGCATGGCAGGGCTGAGGGGATGGAGGGGGCCAGCAGGGAGCACGGAGGGGTCTGGGCCTGCAGCTCTGCCAGCCCTTGGAACCAATTCCAGAGCCTCCACTTTTGCAACAGCTGCCTTGAAGACCTTGAGAAGAGCCGGAGAGTGACGAGAACCAGCAGGGAGAAGCGGAAGGCCACAGCAAGAGCAGCGAATATGGACCTGCTGCTGCCGCCCGAGACCCTGGGTGAGGCCCCAGGGCCGCTGAGGCAGGGTGGGCGTGAGGGTGGCGTGGGCTTTGGCCGCGGGCACTGGCCGGCTGGGCAGGAGCGGGCCCTGCCCGTGCTGGGGCCGCTCAGCGCGGCTGCCCCGGGCGGCACAGGGGCTGTCCTTGGGCAAGGCAGCTGTGCCGGCAGGGCCCGGCAGCGGTGCCGGCTGTGCCGCGCTGCCGGGGGCTGCGGGACGGTCCCGCCGGGGCTGCGCTCGCCACAGCCTGGCCCGCTGGGCCTGCTTTTTCTTTCTAACCCTCCTGGGGAGGCTCTGAGATTTCTCTTCTCTGATGGAAGTGCAGCTGCTGCCAAGGGAAACGTCCCGATCCTGACTCGGTGTTCCCTTTGCTTGCCAGGTGTCCCATCTGCTGTCCCCGTCCAGGAGAGCTGCTCTGCACGGGAGGAAGAGACCGAGGGAGAGGCTTTGATGATGGGGCGGCTGGAATCCCTCTTCTTGTATCTCTGTTTAAAGATGTATGGACTTGCTCATAAGATAGTGACCATTACATGGACATTTATATGTAGGTTGCTATTTGTATAGGTATATTTGTATATGTATGTTGTTATATTTATGGATGTATGCTATGTATATATATACATATATGTTTGTAATTATATGTATGTGTCTATATCTATCTAAGAATATATGTATGTTGTTATATCTGTGTTAAGTTCTGTTTCCTTTGTATACTGTTTTCTAGGTATCTATTTCTATTGATGTAGGTATAGGTATATGGCTACTTAAATAGGTATAGTAGTATTTGGTTAGGTATATATGTCTATTTTTATATTTTTCTATGTATATTGATCTATTTCTAGGTGTAACTATATTTACATATGGGTTGAGATGTACAGCTATATATTTGTATTGATTTAGTTGTATGGATATGTAGATTGGTATGGTTGCCTATAGATAGGTTTGTTGTATGTATCTATTTATAGATATACTATGTAATATCTAATATTTAATCTATATTTGTATATTGTGGTGGTTATAAATGTCCTTTTTCTATTTAAATATGTGTTTATTGAATTATTAAATATTGAATTTTCTATTTAAATATGTGTTTATTGAATTATTAAATATGCTGTTTATTGAGTTACTGGCATAGGGCTAATTAGAGAGGGATATTGATATTTTTCTACTGATATATGGGCTGTACGCTTGTAGTAGTATGCAATAAATTCAGTTGTTAACCTTCAGTTGATCTTTGTGTATAGTGAGTTCTTGTAGAGGTTGGCAATAAATTAATTCTTGTTAACGGAAGTTGGTATTTGTATATTTTTACCTTGCATTGTTGTAGAAATCTAATAAATAACTTTTTTTAACTTAAAGTTAGATCTGTAGAGTTCTATATTGTCAGCGCGGGTGTAGCAATCTGCAATAAATGACATTTGTCAAGTGAGATGAGTGTTCTGTGATTTGTGCTCTCCAAAGCAATGGGCAGATGTAGACGTGAGGACGCTGGAGGCTTTTGGCCGTGAAAATCCCCAGCCGTGCCCAGCAGATGCCCCAGCTGCAGCCAGGCTGGCCAAGGGAACGGCACATTTGGGATGGCAGCAGAGCCACACGTTGGCTCCAGACTCGCTGCAGAGGCCTGCTGAGAAAACGGGACTCCCCTGAGCGTAGAACTGCAGCCAGGAGCCACCCGGCGAGGAGAAATCGTGCACAATGAGCACAAGAAAGAAAATGTGGCCAAACAGATGGGATGATACTGTGGGAGCCCGATTAGATGTCCTAAATCACCGCTGTCTAGGCATGTATTCAGCAACAAGAATGTGTATCAAATTCCTTCCATGAAAGAGAGGATTGCACTTTCCCCTTCATTTACCTTGCTGTGGAAGTGGAAGATGTCCTCGTTACTGAGAATTTTTGCCCTTCAGCACCTCCCTCATTCACATTAATTAAAAGATTACGTCCTACAACCTGTCACCATAAATGAAAACAGCCCTGGCCTCGTGACAGTGTTTGCAAAGTCTTCCCTCCTCCTGCCCCTTCCTGTCCAAACTGTACCTGAGGTGAGTGAGAGCTCCAGGAATTCAGGAGGGTGCAGTACCACCACAGGTGGGAAGGTTTTGCAAAGCTTCCGAAGTATCAGGAAACTCTGGCTTCTTCCCCTGGAGTATTTTTCTGCTCATGAAGGATCTGGGAGGACGCTGTGCCTCCAGCTCACTCAAGTAAAGTTTGTTTTCTTCATGGCTTGAGTAGAGGAAAATGAAAATTGTAATTTTTAAAGTGAAATTTGGGGTTTGGTGCAGCTGAGTTTGCTTCACGATTTGCTGTGGAAAGTAGAGTAAAAGCTTTAAATTCCCAACAGAAGCTGACTCCCGGCCCCCACAGAGACTTGAATGAGGCTCAGGTGTGCTTGCTGCACACCGGTCCAAGGGAAAAGTTGGAAAAAAATCCCCTTTTATTGCAGATTGAGCCTCTGTGTACTGTTGTCTGAAGGGCTGTCTGTGGCAAAACATGGTAATCCAGCCAGCAACTGTGGATATGGGAGCTCTAACAGCAAGCTGCTTCTCCAGAGCGAGGGACAGGGCCAGCCCCAAAGGCTGAAAGGTGTTCTGGGTACTGGCAGAGGTACTGGAAGGCCAGGCTGTCCTTGTGCAGGGATGGCCTTCAAAGGGGCCTTCACACCTTGTGCTGCTGGCAAAGGGCAGCTGGTGGCCTTCCACAGAACGCTGCTTTTGTCCGGTTCTTGGAAATGTTCCAGCCAGCATCAATTCCTGCTGCTCACACCAGCCCCTTTCCAAGCAGGAGGAACTTTGTGTAGGCAGCCTGACAGCGTAGTGGCAGAAGAAAATACTCAGCTGACTGTTATCAGCTCTCTGTCAGAAGCTGCATCCGCAGTCCCTTATCTCTTCCAGTTGTCTCAGACGTGGAGGAAGCAGCGGTAAATCACTGATCCTGGAAAGGAAAGCGGAAGGAGCAAAGGCAGTAGCTGCTCCCTGGCGTCTTGGGAGCAGTGAGAGCCATCCAAACTAGGACCATTGCTGGGTTGTGGAGATGAGAGTGACCAAGCCAGCAATCCTCTGCATGCGACTGGAGCCATCTGTGAATAGGAGCATGGAAATCTGACCTTGTAAAACAGAGAAGGTGTCCTTGGGTATTTGCCCAAGCTTGGATGTGGTCTGAGCCACCTGGGCTAGTGGAATGTGTCCCTGCCCATGGCACAGGGGCTGGATCTAGAGTGTCTTTAAGGTCCCTTCCAACTGAAGCCCTTCTCTGAGTCTGTGAATTATAAACCCATCATGACAAAGAGAACACAACAAATCTGCGTTCCCTGCTACGTTATTGGAGCTTGCTGTAGTCACTTGTGTCACCTGGAGACTGGTTTGTATTTGGAGAGATTTTCATGGTCCTGCAGTATCTAGGTGTGACTTTCCCCGGTTCCGAGCGACAACAGATGCCAGAACAGGCTATTTGCAAGCACAGAATTGGTTAAGCTGCCTGTGAACCTGATGGGAGAAGTGTGTTGGTGTTATTGCAGTGTTTACCCCGTACAGGTGATAGCTGGTTTTCATTCTGAACGTGCAATGTTCATGCACAATGCTCATGTATGCATAAATACTGGCTTTAAGTCCGAATTCCCTCTTCACACAAGGACGTGCAATCCATCAGAAATATTTAACAAGGAGCCATATTAGCTTTGGGCTTGATGCTATGGCTTGTTCAAAGTGTGTGACGAGTAATGGTAGCCCTAAGAAACACCACTCTTGTTAATTTGGGTTTATCCTTTATCAACCCTCTTGCACAGAAATCGCTTACTTACAGCAGAGACTAAATGAAATTCCTTAATACAGATGAGAATTGTGCAATCCAGGCAGATTAAAGGGGGAGTGTTCTGTTGCTGTGAAAAGGCAATCTAGATAACCTGTTTGCTGTACGTCCTGGAGAAGGCTTTGCAGTTAAGAATGAAAAGGAAAAACCCGTTTCTCTTTCTTAAGACGTATCTTGAAAGAGCTTTTTGTATTACCAGAAGCAGCTACACTGATATTGACCTGCACAGTTATAAACGCACAACAACCGCTTACGTAATTTAACCTGGCCATGATTTTTAGCTGCAATTCCAAAATCTCAGAAAATATGTTTCTATACTTTAAACAATGAAGGAGAGAGGAAATACCAACATTTCTCATTAGCCTTTTGGCTTGGAAAGACCATTTTATTTATGCTCCCTTAGCCTAAACTCGGCTGTGCAAACCTTAGGTCTATGTTGGGCCTTATGTACTTCTTTAGCATCAGCTTAGGTGCAAACCCGGTATAAAACCCTCCAGGCATCACACTGATTTAGAGTGACAGAACTTCACCCTTCCAGCACAGAATTTCCTTTACTTTACTTGCTCCTGCAAGTCATTGCCACAGTGGAAGTGGAATCAGTGCCTCGCTCTCTGGATGTGGTAGGATTTTACACCTGTCCTGACAGACAACAGGGACGCAAATTTGTTCTTAGCATACCATTACATCTAAATCTTTGGTTTGAGAGCAAAAGGAAAGTGTTCATTTAAGAAGTAATTTTTGCCTGGATTTTTTGACATGAGGACAACCTGGGGTCTGCTGGCAAGAGCAACACTGTCCCTGTGGGTATGAACCTCCCTGAAGGATGAAGAGACTGTTGCCACAGAGGTCACATCTGCAGGATGAAAACCCACCGTGCCATTAATTTGATGCAAACTAAGCCCAAGTGGCCCAGCTCTTCATCCTCAGCACGGACTTGCCATTGCAGAGATGTTATTAGCAGACTCAGCTCTTGTTTACAAGTGGTGTTAAATTGTCAGACAAATCAGCCAGCCCTCCCTCTCTTGTCCTTCTTGGCCTCCGGCTGCCGAGCTGCTGCTGAGAAAGGGAGAGGCAGAGTCCTTCCAGGTAAACAGAGATTTCCAATAGGTACGGACTTTCTCCTTTCTTTTGTTTTCCAGTGACAATAGAGGGGTTTGTCTTCAATCTCTGTGTCAGCAGGGAAGTTGTGCTTGCCCATCATGCCTAGGATCTGAACAACTGGGATTTTTATTGGTGTAAAACCCAGAGTGACCTGACCTTCTTCAGGAATCTGGAGAGAAGAGTCAAAAGGGATTCCTGGAATGGTGTCATAAGCAGACAGTGGTATTAAACATATTTCGATAAAAAGGCATAAAAGCTCATAAAGCGTATAGAACTGATGTAAAGCTAATCAAAAAGAAGTATTTTCTTGTAATAAACAGTGAGGATTGCAGATCACAGGAAAAGAGGTTTCTGGTGGGAGGAGCACAGGTTTTAAATGTAGGACCAGCTCTTGAGGTTTGATTTGTTTCCTCTTTCAGACTACAAAGAAGTCTTGGTGTTCCTGAGTAGAATCTGGTGCCAGAAGTTTGAGAATAGGGTGTGATGCGATCACCAGAGTATTTTATCTGTATCTAGGAAGAAGGCCTGCAGAGCTTCCCTTTGGCTTTGATTGAAAGTAGAAGTCCTGTTTTTACCAAGAATATTGATCTCTCTGTGTTTCGGACAGAGAAAAAGAAAACAACAAACTGCCTGAAGTCTAAAGGTGAAGTGTGTCACAGAGGGCTAAGAGTTCACCAAGGCAAGAGAGCCCCATGTCATTTAAACTGTTCTTTCCCTAATAACAATAATTTCCCAGTCCGTGTTGATTTCATCAAGCACCAGCAGAGTAAGTCAGAGTAAGTCAGTCTCTTTTCTTGTTCTGGCCTTCCACATGTCACTAAGGAAAGGTGAGGCTGTGTTACTCTCAGCTAAATTTTAAATTCTTCAGAAATCAAAACTGAATTCAAGTCAGGTTCATAAACACTGTAACTTACAGACTTCTTAAAAGCTCGTATCCTTTTATATTTACCTGGAGATTTGAGCTCATTCCTTGACAAGAAGAAAAGGCTACATATGGGACTAATCCTTTTTCTGATACGAAACAGTTTTCAGCAGAAAAGGGGAGAAAAAGGCCTTTGAACACATCTTTACTGACAAGAAAGGTGCCAGCAAATACTTATCAGGACAAAAAGGCATGGGCTGTCATTTTCTCTTATTATGTGTGCATGAAATAGTGGTATTAAGCCTCTGTTTTCAAGACTATAAAAACACACAGTACAATGTGAATCTCTCGTTAATGTCTTTAACAGTGCAACTTATGCTGGATTCTAAGAGCTCTGTTTAATTCCTTTAATGCCCTGATTGTTCCTGTGAATGTTCAAAAGCCATTAACCATAGCACTCAGCGTTTGGCAGATATTTGGTCTTGAAGGAAAACTTTTACTAATTTTTTTCCTATCTCTTTTAAAATTCACAGTGTTTAGTTAATAGCAAGAGCTAGAAAGCAGAAGCATGTGGGAAAGGGCTACTTATTGTAGCAAACATACATGTTGTCAGAAAATGTTCTTTAGATAAAATCAGAATTTCAGAACTCTATCCTCTCCCTCTCTCCCTCTCTCCCTCTCTCCCTTTCCCTTTCTCTTTCTCTTTCCTCCTTCTTTTCCTTTTTCCTTTTCCCTTTCCTGTTTCCCCTTCCCCCTTCCCTCTTCACTCCTATTGTCTCTTATTTTCACACACAGAGGCTTTTATCATCTGTCCCCTTCCAAGTAATTTACCACCCCTTCATTAACTCTGCCAGATGCTCTTTGAAGGTGTTCTCTGCATTCGCTGAGAGGCTCTCACAGCACTACCAACAACAACTGTGAAGCCAGAGTGGCAGAATTTGTCATTGCTCCCCCTGGAGTGGAAATATCAGTAGGAGCCCATGCTCTGCCTCCTCATGCTGACAAATCCCTGGAATCCCTTCTGCTGTGCTCAGGGTCTGTGGCAGCACTACCAGAGAAGACAGAGGATGTGGCAAATCCTCAGGGACACCTTGGGCTGTGGCGCTGGACAGCAGGACCCTCTCTTGGCCAATGGTCAGTTCTGCAGAGAGGTATTGCCATGCTCCTCAAAACACTCCTTTCTTTTTTGGGGAAATCCCTTCCGCTTCAGTCACTTATGACTCTGAGGGGGGCCAAAGACTCAACCCTCTTTTCCTGATAAAGCAGATGATGGGCAGTTCTTCAGCCCGTGGAATAAAAAATAAATTCTTTTGACCTAAGTAGCCTCCGAGCACATCCTTTGCAAGGGAATTACTTCCCCACTCATGGTGCACTCTCCCCCTTCTATTCTAACAAAATCCCAGTGCTTGATGCAAACAGCCCAGGATATTTTCATGAATAGCTCATAAAATGGCTCACAATCAGCCTCTTGAAAAAAGCAAAGTGTGTTTTCTAATATAACCAATTAGTTCGAGTTTTGAATGTTTTGCATTTGCAACTGAGGCCCTGTAAGCAATTCTAATTGTTGTCAGTAGGTGAGGTACTTATGAACAAAGAATTAAGTTTTACATGGCATTTCCTCATGGGTAATGATCATAAAAAAGAATGGATGTTCAGAGGGTGTGTTCTTGTAATGTGATATGTTCCAGGTATGACACACACATACACACGCACAGAGTACAACACCTCTCCTTTATACTTTTCTTTTATAAATACATAGTTTTAAGAATTTGTAATTTTTATTTGGCACAAAAGGCCAAAGATTCTCTAGTAAACACCTGTCTAGCCTCCTGGACCTCCAGTTTGGCCATCCAGGGCCATAGGGTGCTACTTCAAAAGCTATTTTTCAGTCGACAGTAGCACACATAGGCTCCAGGGCACCAACCTGCCCTCTTTGTGTGTCTTCCACAAGAGAGTTTCTTCCAGTTCCCAAATGTCAAAAAATACGTATTTTCGCATGCAAAATATGGTGACTTTTGCTGCTATTAGTAACTTTTCACAGGGCCAAAGCTGATTAAGGTTTCCGAAGTTTTACAAAATAGAGATGTAAATGTCACAAAAAGCATAGTAAGAACAAAGGTTTAATCATCCAGAAAAAAAAATCCTCTCTTTCTGAAGTATTCGTAGAATCACAGCTTGATGCAGAGGCAACTGACGCCGCCTTACCCTGCCAATGAGCCATGCTGGAAATGCAGAGCACGTCAGCCCCAGAGCTGGTTCTCTGGCATGTTTTTATGTGCAGTTGTCTCCAAAATCTGCAGCAGCACAAGCAAAAGCCACAGCAAAGCCCATTCTGAGGATGGCTTGTGGGATCCTCCACACCTCTTCCGACTGCACAGGGAAAGCAGCTTCTCCCACAGCAGCAGGCTGGTGACTCTCACATCCCCTCAGCCTCGTGCTGTCACTGTGCTGTACCTTCGGTGTTCTGAGCCAGGAAATGTGACACTGGTGCTACCAGGGACATGATCTCTGCTTTGGCCAGACACTGCAGTGTCTCCAGGCTCCCCTGGGCTCTGTCCAGCCCAGGCCACTGCAGCCCTGGGGCAGCTGTCTCACAAGCAGGAGAGCACGTCCTGCTTTGGTGCAGCTTCTCTTCAGCTCACAGTGCCAGGAGTCATTTTTGGGTGGGGTGAAGCCCCGTGGCTGCACCGCTGCTGGGGCAGAGCGCAGGGACAGCACAGGGACAGAGGCCAGCCTGGGCACAGGTCACCGCAGGGTCCCTCAGCTTCATCGGGTACAGACAGTTCTGGAGACAACAAAACCCCCAGAAAAACTGCAGAACTGGGAAGCAAGAGGACAAAAAGGAGCCTGTGGGCAGACTTTGAGGAGAAAACCTGTAAAAACAAACTCAGGTGGACCCAAGGCCAGCTAGGAAGGGGTTACCACCATCAGTGTGTACCCCTTCCCGAGGCAGAGGAGGAAACCCCCGCCAATACCATCACAAACCTCCCAGCAAGAGACCCAGGACACTGATGGCTCCCTGGGAGCCCCAGGCTGTGGCTGCGAGCTGTGGGACCTGGGAAAGCGTTTGAAGGGCCAGCACAGCACAGGGAGGTGCTGAGGGTGTTTCTGTGCTCAGTTCTCACTGCTCTACCAGGGCTCTTCAGCATCAATTCACCCCAGGGCTGTGTGACTGGCACAAGTGCTCCACGGGTGACATCATCGCTGTGTGTTATTACAGCTCCTGCACACACTCATAAGCCAAATGCATGGCATTTTATCAGGCAGTTCCTTTCTCTTTTTGATAGTAATGAATTTAAAGGGTTTAATGGTGATTTATTTGATTTAGACATTTTATAACGAGCATGCTGAAGTAAGAGGTTGGCACTAAATTTTGAATCAATGCCATAATTATAGAATGCGTTCCCAAATGAAGTCAATGAATATCTATTATTTTCTACTCCCATTGTTTGAGCTGAAATGTGACTTGCACTCCGTTTATTGCAAAATAGGAGACATTTTCCAAACCTTCTTAACATTGATTAACAATGTTTACCAATCTTTTCATTTTAACCTAATCTGCTCTTTGAGACCAAAATATATATAAGTCTTCTGAACAAAAAAAAAAATTAATTTTCTGCATTTTAGATCACATCACATCTAAATTCCGAGTAAAACATGTCTGAGCTTCACTTCTCTCTTTCTGACTGCACCCTGCCCTATTCAAAGGCATCATGTAAACATCATTTAGTGCACCATTCTGGATGGTTTGTGGAGTTGCAGACTGGTGCGGGGAGTGCAACACATGTACACACATCATTGCCAACTGTTCATGGCAACCTCAAACTCAAGCTTAACGTTTCCTTGTCCCAACAGTTGAGCAGCGACATAAATTCAGCTCCCATGAATCCAGAAATTGTTTAAACCAACATAAAATGTGTAATTAACAAATAGGCACCCTCATCATTGTTCTGGTGATTATGAACAGAAAATCATGTCCTACAGGAACTGGAAATGTGTAGGCTGTGCTATGGAGAACACTGGATGTTCAGATGGCAGAGGCACTAGAAATACGCAAAAAGTGCTGGTTTCAGTCTTATGTATTTCTATGTTACCTCAAATTTATGGACAAGAAGCACTTTGCTCCTATTTACAGCACAGCTGAGTGTGCAGCCCTTTCATACTGTGAAAGAACATCACTCTGTCAAGGGAATGTCTGAATGGTTCATGAATCTGAAGAACAAATTGGCCAGATTTCCCTTTATCTCTTTCATCTCAGTATCACTGCCCTTTTGTAAGAAGCCAGGCATTTTCTCTCCCCCGTCAGTGGCCGGGCTTGTTTCTCTATCATCTGTCTGCCAGCACATACCCATGGACTTGGAGCTCTTCACCTCCAGGAAGCTGGCTCTGGCTGGGTTTGGGGGACAGCTTGGCTATTTTTGACCTTGCAAGCAGCACTTGTTTCTCTTGGCGTTTTCTGGGAAGAGCTGAGTGCAGCACTGGGAATGTTCTCTGAAAGAGCCTCAGCCTTCTGCCATGTGCTGCTTCCATGGAGCAGATCCAAGGATGCCACGTGACCGTCGGGTTTTCATCAGACACAATGCTGGGAAGGCAACTCACCCAGTGTCCTGAAACTGAAATGGGATGAGGGCTGACCCTTTGTTCTGCCCTCCAGAGAAATGCAAGCACAGGAACTGGTGGCTGCACCTCAAACCACATCTGTCACCAATCTCCTGAACTGGGGCATTTACCCCAACTCCCCTTCCATGGGGATTCTCCAGCAAAAGCCAAGATCAGCTTCTCTCGCGCTGTGTTATGAACTCGTTGGCTGGAGGGCTGACCCAAAGCATGTGAAACGGCGCCGCACCAATTCCATGGGATCTCAGGGGTTGTGTTTACATAGCCTCACGTGTCAGTGCTGATCGAGAACTCTGTGCTCACCTCACCTCAATGGAGATGTGTCCATGTGCAAGGAACACACCTGGAAAAGGTGGGCAGAGTGCGGATCCATGTCATGTTAGTGTCAACTGCTCTAATTGATGGTAGGCCTGGAAAGCTGGACTTGATGGTCTTGGAGGTCTTTCCCAACCTTAATGATCCTGTGATTCTGTGACTGTTGAGGCACAATTTTGGCCATATTGCAGAAAATAGAATCAAACACAACAAAAACCAGAGGAGGTTTCACACCACTTCAGCCTGATATTTCATGCTGCATGCCTGGTAGCAAGCTGAGACACTTTAATATGTCTAGCAGTGTTTTTTAGAGTGCGCCTGTGTTTTTGCTTTTGATAAGGTGCAAAGAGATGGTT